>NC_133420.1:41017500-41337500 GCF_049350105.2 Macaca mulatta
CGATGTATACTAAAATTAATGGTGAAATTTTGAGAAGAAATAGCGTATTTGCAGAGTCTCAAAGTATCCTCCCCAAGACATTTATTAATTACAAAAGGAAAATAGTGACTTTACAGTGGAGAAATCTGGCCTATACCACTTGTATTTGCTTCCTAAGGCTGCCGTGACACATTACCACAATTTAAGAAGCTTAAGACAACAGTAATTTATTCTGTCACAGTTTTGGAGGCCAGAAGTCTGAAATCATGGTGTTGGCAGGGCCACATTCTCCCTGGGACTTGAAGGGAGAATCCTGTCTTGCCACTTACAGCTTATGGTAGCTCTTGGTTTTCCTTTGCTTGGGCTATGGAATGCAACTTTCAACGTCCGCCTCCATACTACATTCTCCTGTGTCTTTTCTTCCATGTGTGTCTCGTTAGGATGCATGTCACTGGATTTAGGGTTCACCTTGATAACTCAGATTGTTACACATAAGATTTTTTACTTAATTACATCAGCAAAGACCCTTTTTTCCAAAGAAGGTAACATTCAGAAGCTCCAGGGATTAGGATGTGGGCATATCTTTCTGGGACCCCCTATCCAACTGACCACACCACCTTAACCAAGTCATCAAAATTAACATCCTCACTCATCAGTTACATTGACGTTACGAATCCACTGAAATAATGCACTGATAAGGACAATGTCATTTCTGTGGGGTTTCCTTGCCAGCACTGTATAACCATTCTAATCATGAAAAAATGTTGACAAACCCAATGTTGGACATTCTACAAAATAATTCACAAGCAATGGTCAAAGGTGTTAAGCTCATAAACAACAACAAAAACAACAACAAGGAACACAGTAATTGTCACAAACTGGAGGAAATTGGAGAGACATGACAACTAAATGCAATGTGGGATGCTGGACCAAAACAAAAACATTAGTGGAAAAACAAGGACATTAGTGAAAAAATTTAAAAAAAATCAGTCCTTATGAGAGACACACGGAAGAGAAGGCGTAGGGGAAGATGGTATGAAGATGGAGGGAGAAATGAGCATTAGGTAGCCCAAGCCAAGGAAAACCAAGAGCTACCATATGCTGGAAGAGGCATCATTTGTGAAAGTTGTGTAAGGTCTGTGGTTTGGTTAATAGTATTGAATCATGGTTAATGTCCTGGTTTTGATTATTTTATTATAGTTATGAAAAATGTTGACATTGGGGGAAGCTGAGTGAAGAGTACACAAGCGCTCTCTACTAAATTTGCAGCTTCCTGTGAGTCTATGATTCTTTCAAAATAAAAAGGCTGAAACCAAAAACAAGAATGTTGACTCTGGGACAAAACTGCCTGGATTGGAATCCTGGCCTCACTACATAACTTGTAGTGTGACATTGGTTAAGTTACTTAACTACTCTGTGCCTCTGTCTTCTCAACTGTAAAGTGGTGAAAGTAATAGTTTCTACAGTTAAAAGCTGGTAAATATGCAAACTCTATACAAATGTTGTATTAATGATACTATTGATATTGCTGTTTTTGTTGTTCCCTTTTCACAAATGATAAAGCAAGGTCTAGAAGGTTAAGACAACTCTCTACTAAGATCACATAGCCAGTGTCCGAGCCCAGAATTAAACATACATTTCTAATTCCAAATGAGCTCTCTGCTCCATCTGCTCTATAATATTTCCTTTCTTATAGGGGGCAAGGATGGATAAGGGCTTTTTAGGAGCTCATCTCCATAATCATCCAATTACGAGACTATGAGTTATTGAGTCTAGCCTGACCCTGGACCTTGGAAGAAGGCAGCCAGTTCTTTCTGGCCACAGATATTTAGAATTGATGAAAACAGAAATTTCTGATTTAATTCTCAAAAACAAAAGCATTTTAAAAACTCCAGTTCAACCCCTTTAATAGAGTGAAAATAAATACAAAAACAAAGCTTTTAGGTCTCAAAGGGTGACTCACGATGTCTTACAGCAGGTTAATGAGAGAGCTGGCCTTCCCGTCTACATCTCACGGCAGTGTGGGTGTGTCAGGCTCTAAACTGCACCCAGCAGAAGGCCCCTTGCTCTATGCCGAGGGAGCCACTCACACTGTAGTTTCAGTGCAACTACATTTCACTTCACTGTGGTAATCCTGTCTGCAAATCCACCGATCCGGTCAAACAATTACCCAATTCAAACTTCTGCTGCTAATGTTCCCAGCTCAAGGGCGTCTTTAATAGCAAAATAACACTTGTTTTTTCTTCCTTCCTTCTCTGTTTTTTCCTAATCTCTCCCTGATGAGACATAACATTAATTACAGCAGTTAACAGAAATTCTGTCTCCATTACTGCCTGCCACCTTCTCCATCTTGGCTTCCGCCTCTGAATTTTCTCTCCTGAATGAAGAGGGGGAAGGGGTTATGCAGATGTGGTGATTGCATTTATTTACCTTTGTCTCCGCTTACTTCCTTTGTGCTGAATTTTAAGTCAAGTAGAATCAATATTTTCACTGGGAGTGTGCATGAGTGTGAATGTGTGTGTGTTGTTTGTGTGTGCCTGCTTCATAATCTAGCTGTCATTTTTGAGCTAATTGTGTTGTTTCCTCTTGTGTGGAAGGAAATCTTATCTGTTTTGGATTAAAATTCAATGAAGGTCATAGCGGCTGGAAAACTTACCAGACTGCTGCAATTAATGTTCATTTGGCTTTGATAAATTGGAACGTTCTCCTCAATAGGACTGGAGTGGATTTCAGAAGCAATAATTCTTCCATTAATTCGATGATTCCGCCTGTGACGGAGGACCTTGTCCTGCTTTTGTTTGTCATCTGTCACTTGGAGGAGCTGGGCATATGTCAGAGATGATTTATCATGATTGCAGCGCCTGCTTGTATTAAAGCATTTAAAACCACTAATTATTTTTACCCCCTGTAAATTACTTGATTAAACAAAATGTGAGGTCGGAATTGAGGGAGAAAATTTTTTTGTGTCTGTGGTTTCCACAGTTGAGGGATTAATACAAGTTATTTGCAAGAGCTTAGGTGAAAATGAATCTATCAGAGAAATAATACTGAGCACCGAGTATATGGTGGGGAATATGCAGGGAACGTTACATGCATTATTTTACTTATTTCCTGAAACAGTTATTTAGGGTAGTTTACCCATATCACCCAGGAGGAGACTAAAATCCATAGATAATGTATATTTCATCCTGCATAAGCAACATAATATTGGTAACCAAGTGTCTTGATTCTAAAGTCCTTGCATTACCCCTATCACTAGGAGGTTTAAAAATTGCCTGATATATTTTCGCCTGTTTACTGTTGATATTTCGCTAGGTGTGGAGCAGGATCTTCTTCCTACATAAGAATGACTTAGGGTGAAATTGCTGGATCGTATGGTAGTTCCATTTTTAATTTTTTGAGGAATTTCTCTACTGTTTTCCATAATGGCTGTACCAATGTACATTCCTACTAACAGAGTACCGAGGTTCCATTTCACTGAGTTATATAGATTAAATATGCACGGCTTTCTATATGTTAATATATCTCATTACTACCACTACCAACAACAAAAATAATTCTCTTGTGTGTTTGTTTAAAAGATGGTTTCCTGAACCATACCCTACGTATGCCTGATCTGAATACCAGTTAGAGGTTTTGGGGAATCTACAAAGGTGGAGAATCATAAATTTACAGCTCACTGAAAGCTTGTTTGGAGGTTCTAGCAGGGGAGTGCAGCTACTGTATGCCCTTGACCAAAAAACAGTCCTCCTCTATTGGGGATGGCCATCCTCTTCAACGGAGCATGCAGCTTTGGGAGGGACACACATAGAGCAGTGAGAGGGGAAGAGGACACCTGCCTCGCCAGACAGATCACCTGAATCAACCCTGGAGGTCAGCGAGGTGACAGATGCTGCAGCCAGATTGCCTCATGTCCACCTACAGTTCATCAAGACCGTTAGTGGGAAAGTCACAGCCTTAGCATGCTAATTTGTAAAATTATTATTTAATTCTCACAAAATCCCACCCAGCAAGCATTGATATCTCCATCTTATGGATTGAATCATTGTGGTACATCAAGTGAAATGGCCTTGCCCGAGACCACACAGCTAGGGAGAGACTGAGCTGGGATCTACATCCTGTGTTTGCTCCATTGGCAGCAAAGCTCTTGCTTTCCCATGGTAGCCCTATCTCATCCCCCTCTCCCCCGCCCTTGTCTCTCTGTGCCCTCAGCCCTCCCTTCCTCCTCTAAATTTCTGCAGGGGCACAAGCACAGGCAGCTCTGGGCTTTCCCCATGGACACCCTCTTCGGTTCTTGTTTTATTACAGTCCTTATGTGGTCCTGATGTTTCCCTAATGAAGTGTCCAGAGGCCTGCCCTGTCTCGGCTTTCCTTAATAGGGAGTGAAATATGTTGGCGACTGTGCCAGAGGCTTTGTTTAGATAGTGCATAAAGTCACCAGAGGCTGTCTGGGGGAAGATGAGGGGCAGTTCCTCTCTCTTCTAATAGCAGATGTTCCCAGGTG
Source organism: Macaca mulatta (assembly GCF_049350105.2). Lineage (NCBI taxonomy): Eukaryota > Metazoa > Chordata > Mammalia > Primates > Cercopithecidae > Macaca > Macaca mulatta. Next base: position 41,021,984 of record NC_133420.1, read on the forward strand.
AAGGATTCCCACTTGCAGGGCAGATCTAGGCCATCAGAATGATTGCAACAGCCTGGTATGGGAGAGTCTGCTGGACGGATCTCCCAGACTTTTGATAACTGTAATCTTGGGCTAACTACTTGCCTTCTCCTGAGCTTTGGTTTCCTCAAATGTAAAGCAGTGTCAACAATAATACCTTCTCAAATAAAATCATCGTGAGGCATGGAAGCATCCATGTTAAGTACAGACTTGGTGCCTGATAAATAGAAATTTCTCAATAAATTGTAGCTGTTCTTGAAGCTCAAATGCTCTTGACTAACTAACATTAATAGAACATGATCCCATTTAAAATTTCATTAAAATCTCCTGACAATATATTAAGCGGGTATTTTCATTCAGAATGGCAGATATTATGGACTGAATTGTGTTCCCCTGCAAATTTGGATGTTGAAGCTCATGTGACTGTATTAGGAGATATGGCCTTTAAGGAAGTAATTAAGATTATTTGGGGTTATAAGAGTGAGTTCCTAATCCAACAGGACTTGTGTCTTTAAGAGAAGAGACATCAACTTTGGGAGGCCAACGCAGGCGGATTGCTTGAGGCTAAGAGTTTGGTCAACTTGGTCAACTTGGCGAAACCCTGTCTCTACTAAAAATACAAAAATTAGTCAGGCATGGCAGCACATGCCTGTAATCCCAGCTACTTAGGAGGCTGAGGCAGGAGAATCCCTTGAATCTGGGAGGCAGAGGTTGCAGTGAGCCAAGATTGCACCACTGCACTCCAGCCTGGGAGTAAGACTCCGTCTCAAAAAAAAAAAAAAAAAAAAAAAAAGAGAGAGAGAGAGAGAGATAAGAGATATCCGTGAAAGCACACCCACAGCAGAGAAAGGGCCATGGGAAGACAGGGCAAGACAGTGTCCATCTGCAAGCCAGGAGCAGAGGCCTCACCAGAAATCAACCCTGCTGGTGCCTTGATGTTAGACTTCCAGCCTCCAGAACTGTAAGAAAATAAACTTCTGTTGTTGAGGCCATCCAGTCTTTAGTATTCTGTGATGGCAGTGTGGGCAGACTAATACAGATTTTGGTACTGTGAAGTAAGGTGTTTCTGTAAAAAATTTCCTAAAAATGTGAAAGTGGCTTTGGAATTGAGTAATGGGTAGAGGCCACAAAGAGTTTTGAAGTGCATGTTGGAAAAGCCTAGGTTGCTTTGAAAACACTGTTGATAGAAAAAATGGATGCTGAAGGTGCATACGGTGAGGTTTCTGATGGAAATGAGGAACATGATATTGGAGAAGAGGAAAGGCAATCTTTGATGTACAATGGCAAAGAACTTTGGTGGTTAATGATTATTCACAGATGCAATGTATAAGAATATACTCATTTTCTGGATGAAAAGCTTGAGATTGCTCAAGGTCACACAACCACCCAAGACCTAGATTCTGTCTTGAGCCCATGCTGTCTTCATTAGCGTATTAATTAAGACCAATGAGATTGGAAGAACAACTGACTCAGAGGAAAGGCCCATACCTTATGAAGACTATTTCTTGGCCTACTACTTGTATGACCTGGAAATAGTTGTCTCACCTGTCAGAACCTTACAGTGTTGGAGTGAGGCCTTGATGAGATAACTTGAATGAAGTTCTTGGTGCCTCACCTATATGAGTGACATGGCAATTCCAGTGTTGTGAAACCTTTCTTCATATCTCCAATATTCTGTTTTCTTGACTTTAAATTTAAGACGCTAACTCATATCTTAAAAGATTGTATTGAATGAAATGATATAAAACAGCCACAATGCACAGGAGAGTGCCTGGCACATAATAGACACTGGGTTCATGGCAACTGTGATTATTATTACTGGTAGTCTCCCAAGAACCCTACAGATTAGAGATTCCTTAGCTTGGGAAGCCCTCAGATTAACCAAAGACAGGTGATGTTTACTGGCCTGTTCCAACCCAGACTTTTTCTTTTTTTTTTTTTTCTCTGAGACGGAGTCTCGTTCTGTTGCTCAGGCTGGAGTGCAGTGGTGCGATCTCGGCTCACTGCAACCTCCACCTCCCAGATTTAGGCGATTCTCCTGCCTCAGCCTCCTGAGCAGCTGGGATTACATGCACATGCCACCATGCCCGGCTGATTTTTTGTATTTTTAGTAGAGACGGGGTTTCACCATGTTAGCCAGGATGGTCTCGATCTCCTGACTTCATGATCTGCGTGCCTCGGCCTCCCAAAGTGCTGGGATTACAGGCGTGAGCCACTGCGCCAAGCCTCTACCCCAGACTTTTGTTGGGAGTGCCTGAGTGGAGAAAGGCGCTTTCTCCACTATAGCCATGGGAGATAACAATTAGGGTCTCAGAGCCTCCCAGGGGACTATCTTCTACTCCTCAGAAGGTGGAGATTTGTTGGCCCTGACGAAGTGATGCAAAGTGAAAAATGAGGTTGTGACGTAGCAACAACATCTGTGTCATCGTTTCTGCACCAGGAGGTCAATTGGTTTCATAAACGGGGCTGCTGCCAGAGCAGTCTTTGTTTAGGAATTAATTAGGAGCCACAAAGAACTGCTGCTTGTGCAGATTTTGGTCTCTGGAAGTTATAGAAAGCAGATGGATTTTTAAGCAAATGCGTTTTTCATCCTTTAACACCATGTGAAAGAGTACATGTTAAAGCAGGAGGCACGGAGGAATGGGCAATGAAAATGGACACCTGAGCTCTCCTGTTCTGCTTCTGTGTGCTCATGTGCATGGCCCCATCTTTTCGGCTGCTGCTGTTTATGCATCGGTAAAACTTTGTTATTAATAATAACATATTTTGAGTATTTTTTATATGCCGAGAATAGAACTAAATACTTCACACGCTCTTCCCTTATCCACTACAGCACTCCAGTGAGGAGGCTGTTGTTAACTAACCCTTACCTGTGAAAAAACTGAGGCTCAGGAGGGAAAAACTCTTCTACTAGAATGGGTGGAGCTCAGACTTGAGCCCTGATATGGTTTGACTGTGTTCCTACCCAAATCTCAACTTGAATTGTATCTTCCAGAATTCCCACATGTTGTGGGAGGGACCCAAGGGGAGGTAATTGAATCATGGGAGTTGATCTTTCTCGTGCTATTCTCATGATAATGAATAAGTCTCACAAGAGCTGGTGGGTTTATTGGGTTTCTGCTTTTGCTTCTTCCTCATTTTCTCTTGCCACTGCCCTGTAGGAAGTGTCTTTTGCCCTTCACCATGATTAAGAGACGTTCCCAGCCACGTGGAACTGTAAGTCAAATTAAACCACCTTTTCTTCCCAGTCTCAGATATGTCTTTATCAGTGACATGAAAAAAGACTAATACAGTAAATTGGTACCAGTAGAGTGAGTAGTTGCTGAAAAGATACCTGAAAATGTGGAAGCGACTTTGGAACTGGGTAACAGGCAGAGGTTGGAACAACTGGGAGGCTCAGAAGAAGATAGTAAAATGTGGGAAAGTTTGGAACCTACTAGAGATTTGTTGAAAGGCTTTGACAAAAATGCTGATAGTGATATGAACGATAAGGTCCAGGCTGAGGTGGTCTCAGATGGTGATGAGGAACTTGTTGGGAACTGGTGCAAAGGTGACTCTTGTTATGTTTTTGTGAAGAGACTGGCAGCCTTTTGCCCCTGCCCTAGAGATTTGTAGAACATTGAACTTGTGAGAAATGATTTACGGTATCTCGTAGAAGAAATTTCTAAGCAGCAAAGCATTCAAGAGGTGACTTGGGTGCTGTTAAAAGCATTCCATTTTAAAAGGGAAACAGCATAACAGTTCAGAAAATTTGCAGCCTGATGATGCAGTGGAAAAGAAAAATCCATTTTTTCGAAGAGAAATTTCAAGCTGCCTGCAGAAATTCACATAAATAGCAAGGAGCCTAATGTTAATCCCCAAGACCATGGGGAAAACGTCTCCGGCTCAGGCCAGAGACCTTCACAGCAGCCCCTCTTATCACAGGCCCAGAGGCCCAGGAGGAAAAAGTGGGCCCAGGGTCCTTGTGCTGTGTGCAGCCTAGGGACTTCCTGTCCTGTGTCCCAGCCTCTCCAGCGTGACTGAAAAGGGCCAATGTACAGCTCAGCCTGTGACTTCAGAGGGTTGAAGCCCCAAGCCTTGGCAGCTTCCACATGGTGTTTAGCCTGTAGGTGCACAGAAGGCAAGAATTGAGGTTTGGGAACCTCTGCCTAGATTTCAGACGATGTGTGGAAATGCCTCTATGCCCAGGCAAAAGTTTGCTGCAGGAGCAGGGCCCTCATAGAGAACCTCTGCTAGGGGAGGGAAATGTGGGATTGGAGCCCCCCACAGCATCCCTACTTGGATACTGCTTAGTGTAGCTGTGAGAAGACGGCCACCATCTTTCAGACCCCAGAATGGAAGATCCATCAACAGCTTGCACAGGGCACCTGAAAAAGCTACAGACACTCAATGGCAGCCCATGAAAGCAGCTGGGAGGGAGGATGTACCCTGCAAAGCCACAGGGGTGGAGCTGCCGAAGACCTTGGGAACCCACCTCTTGCATCAGCCCGACCTGGATGTGAGATGTGGATTCCAAGGAGATCATTTCGGAGCTTTAAAATTTGACTGCCCTGCTGGATTTTGGACTTGCATAGGCCTTGTAACTTCTTTGTTTTGGCCAATCTCTCCCATTTGGAACAGCTGTATTTACCCAATATCTGTACCCCATTGTATCTAGGAAGTAACTACCTTGCTTTGGATTTTACAGGCTCGTAAGTGGAAGGGTCTTGCCTTGTTTCAGATGAGACTGTGGACTGTGGACTTTTGAGTTAATGCTGAAATGATTTAAGACTTTGAGGGACTGTGGAAGGCATGATTGGTTTTGAAATGTGATGACATGAGATTTGGAGGGGTCAGGGGCGGAATGATATGGTTTGACTTTGTTCCCACCCAAATCTCAACTTGAATGGTATCTCCCAGAATTCCCACATGTGGGAGGAACCCAAGGGGAGGTAATTGAATCATGGGTGCTGGTCTTTCCCATGGTATTCTCATGATAGTGAATAAGTCTCATGAGATTTGGTGGGTTTATTGGTGTTTCTGCTTTTTCTTCTTCCTCATTTTCTCTTGCTGCCACTATGTCAGAAGTGCCATTCACCTTCCATCATGATTATAAGATGTTCCCAGCCGTGTGGAACTGTAAGTCAAATTAAACCTCCTTTTCTTCCCAATCTCGGGTATGTCTTTATCAGCAGCATAAAAATGGACTAATAAAAGCCCAGAATGTGGGAGTCCCAGGTCTGTGCCTATAGCTGCTGTGCTAAAATAACATTTTCTCACCTTCCTGATAAAATGCCATGAGCATCCATTTGAAAGTATCTGTTCAAAACTGAGTGAGGATCTTTGAAGAGAAGATCTTGGAAAACATAGTGATTTTCATATATGGGTCAATGAGGACCATTTATACTTTCATGAATCAACTCTATATCGACAAAAGATAATCACCTTTAAAAGAATGCATTCCACTTAAGTGATAATAGTTATAATAATGCTAGGTAATATTTGTACAGTGCTTTGGCAGATTCAAGACAATATCCACACAGTTACTATTGCATTTAATCCTCAAAACAATTAGGTATTGATATTGTGCTTTTGTCATCAGTATTAGCTCTGTTTTATATATGGGGAGATTGAAGTTTAGAAAACTTTATCATGTCGAAGATCACAGAGCCACTCAATGGTGAGACCAAACATCCTGATGCCAGACATAGGGGCATCCCTTGGGGATGAAAGGTTAGGAATGCCCTGTGGTGGCAAATAGGGAAAAGTTAATGACAAAGAAACTCATGAAATTGTGGCATGTTAGAGGCACAAGGGCCATTTAATGTCTCTGTGACCCTCGTTGTCACAGAAAAACAAATACTTCCACTTATATGAGATACCTCAAGTAGTTAAATTCATAACATCAGCGAGTGGAGTGGTGATTTCCAGAGACTGGAGGGAGGGGGAAATGAGCAGCTATTACCCAACAGGTATAAAGTTTCAGCCAAGCAAGATGAATAAGTTCTAGGGATCTGCTGCACCACATTACACCTATAGCAAACGATTATGTGTTGTACATTTAAACATTTGTAAAGAGAGTATATCTCACGATCTCATGTTAAGTTTTCTTACCACAATAAAAAGTATTTTTTTGTAAATGAGAAAAACTAATACCCAGAGATGAAAATTTGCTCCTTCAAACTCGCACAGCAAGGTTATGTGACACTGAGGATAAAAGGTGGACAAATTTGGGTTCAAATTCCAAATTTCCCATTACCTCTACTTGTGATTTAGGGCAAATTAATTCACTTTTTGGGCCATGGCTTTCTTTTCTGTAAAATAGGAAAAATACTACCTGATGGGCATGTGGATTCAGTGAGATATAATGTATGTGAAATTTGTGTCACAGTGCCTCTTGCAGAGTATGTGCCCCAAAAGTGAAACCTCTGGGACAGTAGACAAAGAGAAAAAAAGTCGTGGGCCTTGGTTCAACTCTAAGTGCCTCAATCACTAGCTATGCAACCTTGGAAAAATTACTTATATCTGCTAAACCTCAGTTTCCTTCTATGCAAATTAGAATGATGACTAGACTTACACCATTTTGTTTGCTGTGAGCATTAAAAATAATCTATGATGTTGATTCGCACGGAGCCTTGCCCATGCTGAACCTCAACTCTCGTGGGTCCCAGTGTGTTCTGCTCTTTCCATCATTTTTCTCTCTCAGCTGGATGTTCTTCAAGCAAACAAAGAAAGCCCATGTTTCCTTCCCCAAAGCACCATTGTTGACATTTTTCCTTTGGGCCCTGGAGCTAAGAAGCAGTTCTGGATCCTAGCCATTTCTATTAAAAAAAACGTTTCCAATTTTGTGGGGTGATGTGTCCCCTTCAAGCACAGAAATAGAGGTGAAGATGGCATTAAGTGTAATTAAATATGCACTCTTGCATTTGGGGAATGCATTGGGGGAGATTTGTCTTTAAAGTGTCATTCTTGTAGCAAAGACACCTGTTATGCTAATGATGCTGCCGTAGTCTCTCAACTGGGGGCCTAGATGTTTTCTTAGCGTAGCTACTGTGAATACATTACACCCCATGCCACACTCCGTGGTCTAGCGTCTTTTGCTGAAATGTAAGCACCTTGGATTCTTAATTTGGCCTCCATAATGAAATACATGGCTGGGAGAGGTACTTAAGTTAGTCCCCTCATTGGAGAGAATGCCTGATGGGAAAAGACTAGAAGAAAAACAAACATTTATTGAGCCATTGTCATGCACTAGGCATTGTGCTGATTTCTTGTCTTATGCTCTGCTATTTAATTCACCACAGCCATGCAAAGTAGGTATTTGTATTGTTATTTTACAGGTAAGAAAGCTGAAAGGTCACAATTTAGTTATTCAACTAATATTTCGTGAACAAGCCACTCAGTGTGTGTCAAGTTTTTTGTTAGACCCCTGGAATTGTGATCTGGTCAACAGAGTTTATTAGCAGTATTAACCAGAGTGACAGACTTGAGAGTGGGGCCCCAGAGACATTACAGCTTGTCTAATGTCACATTGTAGGAACTGGCAGAGTTAGATTTCAAACCCAGATCTGTCGGAGTTTTGTTTTGACCCATTTGAAACAAGGGACCTGGACCTTGTTCATTTGTTTCTTCCACCTTCATGGAACATCTTATACGCACAAGGTCCTATGTTAAGCACTTAATCTCTATTCCAAGATGAAGGTGTTCATACTTGTGGGTAGGGGTCCTGAGTCATGTATTCAGGGAATACAAGATGGCACTGTGTCAGAAGCACAGACCTAAGATGGTGGGAACACAGAGGAGAAACAGTGTACTTCTAGCCAGAGTGATTAAGGAAAGCTTCCTGGAGGAAGAAAACATTGATTCAGGTCTTGGATTTGAACTTCAGTCAATAATTTACAACTGCTCCCTCTTAGTTGAGATCTTTTTCCCAGAAGATGAAGCTGGTTAAGTCCCTGGGGTCAGGGATTTATCCCATAGCCACTTACTTTCCAAGAGGTTATTTGACTTCAGGAATTCCATCCAACATTAATTCACCTGATATCGACCACTGTTTCATGACAAGGGCTGGGGACTGATGAACACAGGTAGACATACGTGGCTTTTACCCACAGAAAGCTAATGGACAAGAGAGGGAAGGAGGAAAAAAACAGTGTGTTTAAGTCATTCTCAGTTAATTCAGGAAAGACTTGGAAGAGTGGTAATGAAAGTAAGTTTGGAAGTGAACCACATTTATGATCTATTCCAGTGCTTTTTAACATTTTACAGCAGAAACTATTTATCAAATGAAACACATTCATCAAATGAAACACAATGATTGGCATTGTTTATGTCCACGTAGACACCTGATATATAACAACAAAGTGGGTCTGCTCTGGCTGGAGGTTCGGAGGAGTTGGAGGAGCAGGACTTCAGTTTCTCAGTTCACTCCACATACCATCAAAGCTGTGCCTTGGAAACTATTAAATCACCTCTCCCTCCTCCCCTCTTCATGAAACTGTTGGAGGGACTGTGCCCTGAGAGGCAAAAGTATCACCAGAGTCAGAGAGTGAGCTGAAGTCAGGAGCCAGCTCTTGGGTGCCCCATTCCAAGGCTTGTAACTACACCATTGGGAGGAGGATTTTTTTTGTTGATGTTTATTTGTTTTTGCATTTTTTAAGATTTTTTACTTGGAAATAATTTTAGATTTGCAGAAACCTTGCAAAGATAGCACAGAGAATTCCCATATACCCTTTACCCAGCCTCCCCTAGTGTTAATATCTTTCATAAACGTAGTGTATGTGTATGTATTAAGATATTAACAAGAAATGAACTGCTGAGTGTCTGTGGTCAAGTCTCTTCTTCTTTCTGAGCTTTCCCCCGTCTCTAATGTGATGAGATTAAACTAAGTGATCCCAGGGTGCAACGCTATTAACTAAAGACCTTTGTTATTATTTCCCCAGTTTCTCCACTGATGCCCTTTTACTGTACTAGGATCCAATTCAGGATACCATATTGCATTTAGCTCTCATGTCTCCATGGTCTCTTCCTCCTCAGCCTTTCTTTGTTTAATATCATGACACCTTTGAAGATCACTGGTCAGGTATTTTGTGGAATGTCCCTCCATAAGGGTTTGTCTGATTTTTATTTTTACTTTTGTAATTAGTCTAGGGTCTCTAGATTTGTAGAAAGAATGCCACAAAGGTGAAGTACTCTTCTCATTCTATCCTGGTACATAGTATCAACCAACTTATTATGTATTTGATGACTCGTACAAGGTGGTGGCTGCCAGGTTTCTCCACTCTCAAGTTACTGTTTCTCTCTTTCCACACTCTATTATTTAGAAACAAATTACTAAATCCAGCATACGCTCAAGAAGAGGGGGATTAAGATCCACCTCCTAGAAGTAAAAGTTTCAGATAATTCATGAACATTTGTTGAGACCACTAAAGTAATTAACAAGCATTTGGGGAGATAATTTGAGGTTCTATAAATATCCTGTTTCTCTAAAAAGTTTATCCTCACTAATTTTATTATTCATCAGTTGTTCTTGTCTTCAGTGATTTATTACCCTAATGGAGAAAAATGATTTTTAAAGCAAAATGAAAATAATAATTACAAAAATATGAAAGGAAGAAGAAAAAATGCACACTTATTAAAGGCAATTTATTTTTTTGCAGGTGCTAGACCTGGGTCAGGGTAGTTATCTAGAAGAGAGGGGATGCACCATGCTCGGCAGCCTTGCGGATATTTTTCTGAGATGGGGACTTTCAAGTTGGCATCTCCATGGCACTGTCAGCAACCTTCACACTCTAATGTTGATGGTGGCTCTTTTGACTGTTAGGAAAAGGTCAGCACCTAAGTTGCCAATTTTTTTTTTTCATATTTCATCTAAAAATACAACTAGTTGTAGAAGCTGGTGAAGATTTTGTAACCTAATTGTTTCTATGTTTTTGTGTTTGTGTGTGTGTAAGTTCCTGTTGTATGTGTGCTTCCTTTTTGCTTTGTAGGTGTGCTTATTACTGGATCCCACGGCATTTAGGGAGGGGAGGGAGTTACAGATCTTTCCCTTGGCTGTGCCCTTAGCTTTGGGCAGTCATTTAGAGCTGCTTGAATCCTTAGTGAGGTTCCACGTTATCTTAACTATAAAACCTGGCTGATTTGAAGCTCAAGGATGAGGAAGTGCAGGAATGTGTATAAACTGCCTATGTCTGGCACAACCTAGGGATCTGGGGTAGGTCACAGGGAGTTAAGCCTAGCAGATCAGCTCATTTTGCCACTAGAGCAAATCTTACAGAAGAGGTGGCCTTTGAGATGGTTCCTGAAGGATTAAGTTTTATAGGAAATATTCCAGAAAGGAATTAGCATGCAAGAGTTAGCATGTAATTACCTAAGGGTATTAGATAATCCCACCTCTTACCCACTAAAATATTAGGAGATTTTTTTTTTAACCATTTTGCTTAGAATTGTTTCTGATTCTGGGGAACCATTGTGTAGCAATGTGACTATTTGTATCAATAGAGTGATAAAGCACTTGAATGTTCTTTCTGTATCTTTAACATCTTAGAATACCAACACATGTAGTAGCTGTAATTATTTCTTAATTGGTTGGTGAGTTGGTTGATTGCTGGTTGGCAGATTTAGGCGAGATCAGAGATTCTGTCTCATTTCCATTTGGATTTTATAGCAGGCACTATTGGTATCCAGCCTACATGCCCTCAACACTGACCCTCTCCATGAATGCTGGCTTGACTTTCAGTTACCAGCACATGTGACTCTTTGGCTAGAGGTTCTTTGGCAGCTCGGTACCCCTCTGCCCATGCTTGGGGAAGGCTAGAGTGCCAAGAATCACTGGACCTTCAAGCACAGTCCTTAACTGCTGGTTGTTGGGGTTGGTTAACAGATGCCTCACCTCCCTTGCCACTCCAGTGGGCTATCTCCGAGGCATTTCTGTTGTTTTCAGAATGCCCCAGCACAATGCACCTTCTGTTGCCCACAGTGGCATCTGGCTTTATAAACTATCCTTTATGGCCTTCTTTTTCTTCCCTGCCTTATTTCCTAACTCCTCTACTAGTTATTTCTGAAATCACTTTCCAAATAAGCCATTTACAATCAAATTCCGATCTTCTGAACTGCTTCTGGAGAAACTTAAATAGACTTCTTCTATGACCGCTTTGCCCAGGGAGTTTGGGCTCAGATGGGGAAAAATGACCTTGACTTCTGCTTCTAGCTCTGAAACAGATATTCTAGTTGAAACAGAGAAAAACACTTTCATTCTCTGAGCCTACATTTCTTGCTTATAGCAGGAAAACATCTTGGCTTAGATGTTGCCAAGGTCCTTCCTGAAGTTTTGGTTCTGAAATATCAACTTACAAACATCTTCATTCTTCCACTATGTGTGTGATTTCCAGGAATTTATCTAATTTGTTCTAAGGGAACGTTTTTACTTCCCACCTACCAGGTCCCATTTTCAAAAGCAAACAAGCAAACATAAACCTTAAGCCTAACACTTCCAGTATTAAGTAAGTTTGGATATCTTGTTTCCTAAGACTAGCTGTGTTTGACTTTGGATGTAAGCCAAGAATATGGGGAAGACCAGTTGTGTGTGTGTGTGTGTGTGTTTTTTTTTTGTTTTTGTTTTTTTTTTTTTTTTTTTTTTTGAGATGGAGTCTCACTCTGTCACCCAGCTAGACTGCAGTGACCTCCCGGGTTCACGCCATTCTCCTGCCTCAGCCTCCCGAGTAGCTGGGACTACAGGCGCCCGCCACCTCACCCAGCTAATTTTTTGTATTTTTTTTAAGTAGGGATGGGGTTACACCGTGTTAGCCAGGATGGTCTCAATCTCCTGACCTCATGATCCGCCCGCCTCGGCCTCCCAAAGTGCTGGGATTACAGGTGTGAGCCACTGCACCCAGCCCCAGTTGTGATTTTATCTTCTCCCTCCTTCTCTTTCGTTATTTCTCTCTTACCCTAACTTTTCCTCTTGTATATTCGGAATTCAGATTGAAAGCTCTGACCTATTTATTTTTCTGATTGAATATAAAACTGGTACTATATTTGGTCGCTTAGTACATGCCAGACACTACACCAAGTGTTTTCCATGCATTATCTTATTTATTTCTACAACAGTGGTATGAGGAAGACACAGTAATTATTTTATCATGAGGAAGCTAATATTTGGAGAAATTATGCAGTTGCCCAACCTCATGCAGCCATCAGTGGTAGAGCCAGAATTTGAATCTAGACTTGCCTGAATAGAAATTCTGTATTTTACTCACTACCCACTTCTCTCTGCAATGAAATTCAGTAGACGTAACTCCAAAGATCTCTATGTATATCAAGACATAATTCATATGAATGGGGTAAATGTAGAGATAGGAGCAGAGAAATAATTCAGTATCACCTAGAAAAAAAATGTAGATTTTACTGGACAAGAAGCTAAGTGAAGTAACAGTGTTATGTGGATACCATAAATAAACTGTATTTTTTTCAATTTAGATTTCTTTTTTTAATTTTATTTTTAAATATTTATTTATCTTGAGACCAGGTCATAAGACTGTCTAATTTTTGTATCTTTGGTAGAGATGGGATTTTGCCGTGTTGCCCAGGCTGGTCTCGAACTCCTGGGCTCAAGTGATCTACCCATCTCAGCCTCCCAACATGCTGGGATTCCAGGCGTGAGCCACCATGCCCAGCCTCAATTTAGATTTCATCAATAAAGATGTCCCACTGAGAACAGGATGTTCTGCTTCGAAGAGTCATTGCATTGAATGCTGTGCTCACTTGTAGTGTTATCTTTAAGAAAAACATTGTGAACATCAAGTGTGTCCAGGGAAGATTAACCACAGGGTAGTGAAAATGTTCAAAACCATATTACCACAATTCTGAAAAAAAACTGGGAGGATTTAACCTGGAGAAGAGAAGACTTGAGGATTTTGATGAGGATCACTACTTCAAATCCTGAGTTTCTCCCAAGGTGAAATAGGAGTAAAAATTGTCCTGTGTGGCCTCAGGACATAAGAATCAATGATTGAAGCTACATAGTAGCCAATTCCAGTTCTATTTTTAAAAGAAACAATAGTAAAATTATCCAGCATTGGAATCAGATATTTCAAGAAATGGTATTTAGTCCATCATGCCGGTGTTGGGATTTTTTAAAGAATTTACAAGTGATATAAATCCAACTCAAACTGGCTAAAGGACAAATAAGGCCTTTAATTCTCCCAGAAACTGAAGTATCTATCTTTAATTTCAGGAATGATTAGATAAAAATGTTCACACAAAGTTATTCTTCACTCTGGTTTCCTCTGGGTAGGTTTCATTTTTGGGCAAAATCTCTCCCGGTCATAAGATTATTTTATATTTAGCATCATTAGGGAAAAAAAGAAAAAAATTAAAAGGAGTCCTTCTTATTTTTAGCCAAAGTATCTGGGCAAACTATAATTTGCTCATGTGTGCATGCCTGCAGTAGTTTTCTATTGCTGCAAAATTTTACAAATTTAGAGGCTTGAAACAACACAGATTTAGTATGTTACAGTTCTGTAGTTTAGAAATTTAAAATGGGTTTCACTGGGTTAAAACCAAGGTGTCAGCAAGACTGTGATCCCTTTAGAGACTTTAGGGAAGAACATGATTCCCTGCCCTTTCTAGCTTCTGGAAGCCACTCATATTCCTTGGCTCATGGCCCCCTTCCTCCATCTGCAAAGCCAATACTAGGGGGTTGAGTACTTCTCACACCACAGCACTCTGACCTTCTCTTCTGCATCCCTCTTTCATTTACTAGGACCCTATGATTACATTAGGCTCTTCTTGATAATCCAGGATAATCTCTCACAATAAGATCAGCTGATTAGCAACTTGAATTCCATCTGCAACCTTAATTCTCCCTCACCATGTAACCTATCATATTCACAGGTTCTGAGTAAAAAGACTTGGATGTCTTTGGGGGCTATTATCCTGACTGCTATTAATACAAACCCTAAAAAAAGCCACTGCAATGGTCCAATTGGCCAACTCTGGGTTAGGTGGCCACTCCTGAACTGAGACTCAGGCCAGCCAGATCTAGACTACATGGACTGAGAGTGTTGAAGGGATATTATTTAGTTTCTCAAAAGAAAACTAGGTCTTTGTTACAAATGAAGAGGGAAAGGATGCTAAGGAGGTTAAAAAAAAACACACACAGAATATCAACCACAGTGTTGGATGGGAATATTCAGTATTAGGTAGGAGATGAAATTAATAACCACAAAGTGTTTTTCCATATCCTGACATTAAAGTACCATATCTTATGGCTCTGCCTAGCCATAGGTAAAACAAATTGCAGTCCTGGTCATGTGATGGTAATGGTGTGGACTTCTCCTGCCTCCCATATACCCACACTCTGGTACCACCAAAAAAAATTGATGATCCCTGCTAATGGTATAAATTTTATCCTCTATTCCTGGATGAAGTCCTGAAAATTACTAGGCTCAGATTTACTCTTTTGTTTATGTCGTTCTCTGATTCCTAAATGATAGAAGCCATTAGGATAAGACTGATAAAAAAGAGAGAAAGAAAGAGAATTGAAATAATACCTTTTAAAAATAGTGTTATCTTCCTTGCCCAATAAATATAGTTTTAACGATGCTTCTTAATACATTCTATCACAGTCTTCAGAAAAATATTTACAAAGGGACAAAGTTCTCTAGTGGAAACAACAACAGTAAAAGATCCTTCTTCCCAAACTTTGCTTTGAGAAAAGCAAAAGGTATGAGACTGCTCGTAACTGAATATTTCCCCTCCTTGCCTGCTGCTAGCTGAAATTGGATGGGACCATGAAATCCTAACCAATTTCACTCCACCACAGGTGCCTTGAGTGATACATTTTCACTCAAATGCACAGTTTAGGGCTACAGATGTTGGAGGAGATAGAAAGCAGAGGTAAGAATGACGAGAGAGTCATGGGAGATATTTTAAGAGAAATGGTGTGATATTAATTTTTTTTTCAGACTTTAGAGTTCAACTTTTTTTTTTCAGACTTCAGTGTTCAAGCAGGAGGCTTGGCTGGGCATTTATTGAAGAAACATTTGCTGATAGAGATAACTCCTGGGCAATTCAAGCATAGCCACAAAAGTGGAATCAGATCCTGCATAAACATTCCAAGTGCTTTGAGGCTGTGTAAAGTTCTTTAAATCCAGGTCATATTGAACAGATCTGCTGCCTAAGCAACACCTAAAGCATTTATTAGGCATGGTGCTGTCAGGTCCTGAATCAGCACATGGTCATCCTACTTCTTGGTCCAATTTCTGCTGAAGTACAAACCCTCAACTTGCCTAGTCCCTATTTCTAAACAAAGGTTCCCCATTAATTATGCTGCCAAAACTGAGTGAAAATGCCCAGGGATCTTCTGTTGTCTTTCGTCCCCTCAAATGTGACTTTCTTATTACTACCATGTCATCTTCCTGAAAGCAGGGACTTCATTATGCTCATTGCTCTGTCTTTACTGTTATTCTAATAACATCTCATTCATACAAGACTATTGACTAATTTATATCAGATACATGTACTGAGCATAATGTCCTCACTGTACAATTTATTCACTGGAATAATTCATATTTACATAAACAGATACATACTTATACACACTTTCACAAACAGAAGATTTATGGAGTATTTGTGTAGCATACTTTTCAATTGTATGGAATACTTTCAAATTCAATCTTCCCAGTCAATTTAAGCTATATGTTATTTGTCAATGTGTCTGTGCCTAGCTTCATGCCTGGGAGGTACATGGTATGTGCCTACTGTTTTTTGCTAAACGGAACCAGACTCATTTCACAACAGAGACAGCTAAAGTTCAGAGAGAAATAGATGGCTCCAGGTCACACAGTTAGTTAGTAGTAGAGAACTGTGACTTCTCCCTTACATCTCCCTACACAGTATAACTATCTGGACCTTTCAGTTTTCCCACCTTGGTGACTAAATTCAAAGACCACATCAAGAAATCACAATTTCTGACCTTTTGATTTTTCTCAACACCATTGCTGCTGTTGACAGCTGGTAGGTTGTCAATTCTTGATTGTATATGGTTTTGGATAAGTTTTGGAGGATTTATGTATGCACTAAAGCACATGAAGTTTGTTACCAGGGGTGAGAAGGGAACTGAAACCACATTGCTTCAGACTTGGCCTCAATCTTGGCACTTGTTTATCCGGGATAGAGTGGAACAGTGAGATGCACTTTTCATGGGAGGTCTTTAGAAGAAGAAAAACAGTGATTTCCAGTTCCTTTAATTAATAATAACCCTTTTGCCCTCTGTTCACATGATAGATTGCTCAAAGGAACTCAAAGTCCAGTATATATATAGCAGTTGGTTAAGATGAAACCCTTATGGTCCCACTGCACTGCATTCATGTGCTCTATTAAAGGGGTGGCAAACTTCAACATTGTGTCAGGGTTTTCAGGGGCAACGTTAGGCTGTACCTGATCCCCTCTCCCCAAGCCCATGAGAATTCCAAAATCACACCTTGAGGAAAAAGGAAGATGACAGGGGCCAGTAAGGGATAAAAGAAAGGATAGCAAGAAGAAAGAGAAGGACAGGAAGTAAAAAAGGATATGAGATTTTTAAAGAAGTAGAAAGCTTTTATTGAGTCTTTCCTCTGTACCTTATTCTATTAAAGTCACTTTCACAGTCATCATTTCAATAATTTGCATCTGTGAACCTAAAGGTACCTGAGACAAGTCTCAATCAATTTAGAAACTTTATTTTGCCTAGGTTAAGGATGTGCCTGTGACACAGCCTCAGGGGTTCCTGACAATAGGTACCCAAAGTGGTCAGGGTACAGCTTGCTTTGATACATTCTAGGGAGACATAATACGTCAATCTATACGTGTAAGATATATGTTGGTTTGATCTGGAAGGGCAGAACAACTCAAAGCAGGGACTTCTAGGCCATAGGTAGATTTAAAAATGTTCTGATTGGCAATTGGTTGAAAGAGTTATTATTAATAGAAAAGAATGTCTGGGTTACGATGAGCAAGGTTTTATAATGCAGATGAAGCCTCCTGGTAGCAGGCTTCAGAGCAAACAGATTGTAAAAGTTTCTTATCAGACCTATGGACTGAGCTGACGTTAATGCTGGTTGGCTTTTCCAGAATTCTCAAAGGGAGGAGGGTGTAATGGGCTATGTCTGACCTCCCCTTCCCATCATGGCCTGAACTCGTTTTTCAGGTTAACTTTGAAATGCCCTTGGCCAAGAGGAGGGATCCATTCAGTTGGTTGGTGGGGGCCTTAGAACTTTATTTTTGGCTTATACATTGGATATATATACTGAAAGCAGGGATGAATGAATGCACGCTTTTAATCTTCCCAACCCTTCATGCTTCAGTACACACATTTTGCATCTGAGAAACCTGAGCTACAGAGAGGTGAAGCACCAGTAGCTAAGGGGAGCGTTTTGCAGGTCAGGAGCTTACATGGACAATTTCATTCAAAGAAGGCTCTGAAAGGCACTGGGAGGGTGGAAGGGCTGAAAAGCCCTCCATAACTGGCCAAAACTGTGAAAGAGCTAGTTTTATTATTTTATAACTAAGAAAAAGAAGAGTCAGAAACTTGAAATGTCTTGGCCAAAGTTATACACTGATTCTCTCATTCATTTATTCTACCTTTGTATGTCTACTCTAGGGAAGAAGTGAAATAGACAATCCTTATCCTTTCAGGGTCTACTGCTTTGATGTGTGCCTTTTTCTGGGGTGACACTGGAAAATACAGGTGAGGCAGAGAAAACAGAGGGGAGCTAAGACAGACATTTCAGGCAGAGGGCACAACATATGCAAGCACAAGGAGGCTTCAAGATGCAAGGGCACAGCATGTTCTAGGGAGTGGAAGTGGTTTGTTGTGGCTGGGGCAGAAAATGCCTGGGGAAGCACTGTGGGTGGTAAGGCTAAAGAATTTTGATGATAAAGGCTTGGATTTTATCTTCCAGGCGATGGAGACACAGCAGACCTTTACAAGCAAGCAAAGCATGGTTTTAGAAATGTGAATAGAAAGTGATGGAGCAGGGATACCCGCTCCCTTTACATAACCCAGTGTGAATTCTTGCCACCATACTTTATCCACCTCCTTTGCTGCAAACTGTCACCCAGACAATAATCAGGGAGGTGCTTGCAAATGAGTAGGAAAAGGGAACGGATGAGTAACCCACTTTGAGTCTGAGTTGTGCATTGAGAGGCTGAGCTGCGTGGTAACAATTTGCAACATTAAATTGAAATGGGGTCTGATTGGCTGGAAAGCACTTGGCCTACATTAATGCCCGCAGAGACTCTCTGAGTCTGATTAAGCTGCAGGTTTTGCTGGGGCCTCTCTCGGTGATCCATCATTATTCATGTCAGCACCAAGTCTGTCAGCCT
Organism: Macaca mulatta; assembly: GCF_049350105.2. Lineage (NCBI taxonomy): Eukaryota > Metazoa > Chordata > Mammalia > Primates > Cercopithecidae > Macaca > Macaca mulatta. Next base: position 41,040,347 of record NC_133420.1, read on the forward strand.
CCCTCCACCACCAAAATTAATGAATTGAACTTCATGACCCATGCGTCTGATGGGATGAGACTCTAAGTCAGCACAAGGCCGTGGAGATGGGCCACAGTCGTTCCTTCCTTATTCCCTCCAATGGAGAGACTAAACCACTCCCTACTCTTATTTTTACCGGCCTCAGTTGCCAAGCTGGCATGCTGAGCAGTGACAAGGGAACCCAGGAATAAAGCAACGAAAAAACACCTATAACCTGAAAACTGAAATCATCCTTGGAGGTGTAGTCCAACAGTATCCCCCCTGTACCTGTGGGAAAACTGAGGCTGGCCCTTTGGCCCACAGTGGAAAAGAGAGCAGAGCAGTGACTACAACAAATCTCTTCTTTTCTATGACTTCCTATGCTCGTCTTTCATACAATGAGTCCTCTCCTGGACTGCCGTTTTGCCCCTCATTTCTCCTGTTTTGTTAGAATGGAGAGAGGTATATATCATTTCCCCAGTTTGACAGTGGAACCAACGTTCAGCATCTCTATTTTTTCCTCTGTGTCCTCTGACTCTCACTTCAAAGCCAAACTTTTCTATGGTGGCTGCTGTCCTGGGTAGAAAATGAGAAAAATACATTAAATAGTGTTTTTGGCCTAGAAAGAAACCTAGAGGTCACCTTCAATTTCTTCTACGGCAGCCCTGTCAAGAGATCTTTAAGCTTCAGCTTGCATGGCTCTAGTGCCAGGGAGCTCACCACTTCACAGGGCAATCTTTCTATTTTTGAACAAATTTGCCTATTTAGAAAGACCTCTCTGGATTGACCTAAAATCTGTGTTCACAGTTTCTACCCTTTGGTCATAGTCATGCCATCTCTAGCGCTGGAACATGAATCTGTTTTTCCTTCCATGTTGGCGTTCTTAGGATCCTTTAAGCTAGCTTTCATGCACATCCGAAGTCTGTCCCTCTTCCCCAAACTCTAGTCCTTTTAGACCCATTAGTAAGATAGTAAATCCGTTTTTCTGCAACAAAATCGAACGGAAATAGAATAGAACAAAATGGAGAAAGTAAGGACAAGTTTGTTTCTGAAACGTTTGATGCTTGTGCGTCTTTGTGTGTATGTGTGTATGTGCACTGAGTCGCATAGAAAAATGTGGGGATTTTTTTCTGTAGGTTGTGTTACAAAAATATTTCAAAGAATGCTTTCAAATATTCAAAGTCTTCTCTCTCCTTTTTTTTTTTTTCCAGCTAAACATCTTTTGGATTACATTTTATTCCAGGTTTTTAACTGACTATCTGTGCCTTTAACAATTTCTTAACCTCTCTGAACTTCAGTTTCCCCATCTCTTAAATGCATAGAAAATTGCATGTTCTCTGTCCTTTGCAGCATTCTTGTGAGAATCAAATATGCTGTTGAATGAAAAACTATTTTAGAAGGTGAAAGGGTCTGAGTTATAATAGTAGTAGGGGAATGGTAGTAGTCATGGGATAAAGAACAGTAATAATTTCTTTTTTTCTTCCTTTGTTTCTTCTTCTTTCCCCTTTCCTTATTCTTATTTGTGATACTATAATGCAGTCTAGATTTTCCATTATTTGATCTTACATCAAGCGACATCATGATATGATGAGATGAACATGGGCTTATAAACAAACCTAAGTTCAAGTCCAGCCTCGTCTAGTCATCGATTGTATGATCTTGGCAACTGTTTTAATCTCTCTAAGCCTCACTTGCTTTACCTTTAAGACAGGAATCTTAGTGCCTAACCAATGATAAGGTTCCATGATAGGAAGCGTTATCCAATATGTGTGGGATATAGTAAAATCTGATAAACACTAGGTCCCTTTTTTCTCTCTTCACCCTCAGAGCGGCATTTCTGAGGACTGCACCAGCTGCAGATGCCCCAGGATTCAAGCATTTAGTGTATGTGCTACCCTACTTTCCCAGCAGCCTCTGAGCAAGAAGGGAGCAGGCTCTCTGGAAAGCATGAGAGGAGAAAGCACAGGGTGTAAGGTGAATCTTGAGTGAGGCCGCACATGAGTTGAGCTCTGCAACTCCTTCCCACTCTCAGTCCCCATTCCACATCATCAAACAGAGAAAACAGTCATCTCTGCCCTGCCAACCTTGCAGGCTTGGTGTGAGCCTCAAGTGCATTGAAAACGAGGCAGTATCTTGTTAGAGATCCAAACGAAAGGATTTTATTCTTGTGGAAATCATTTTCATTCAGACTAAATTTGTTTTTCCTTAGATAGATGATTATCTCTAGATGTGTGCTTCCAAAGCAGCAAGTTTTCCTGCCATTAGTTGTACCTTTCCACATTGAGGTTTATGCTCCATTTCCGACAGAGACCTGTCCAACATGCCCTTCATTGTGGTATTTGTCCTGGTGGCTTCTAGGAAGCTTCTCTAGAGAGAGCTGAGCCTTCTTCCTCCTCCCCTCTGTGTGCTCTGCATTGCTTGCAAGAGCCATTGCAATTCTCTTTGTCATACATTCTGTGTTCCAGCCAAATATGTCTCCTCCGTGTTCTCCCAGCATTTGTTTCATCCTCAACCTTCTTTCTGTACTTTTCTCACACTATTCTGTTTCTTGAGGGATGGGGGGAAGACTTTCCTTCACCTTTACAGACAGATTCATCTCAGAAACCACCTCCTCTGTGAGCCTTTCTAAGATTGTCCCAGTTAGAAGTAAAGAACCTACAGTTTAATCAACCCAAGTTGACATCGCAGCTCTAACGTTCATCAGTGTATGATCTTAGGCTATTTGTGAGCCTGTTTCTTTATCTGTAAAATGGGTGTAACACAAATAATCTCCCAAGGGAACAATGTGGGTTAAAAGTGCTTCTGTGTGTAAGGTGCTTTAGCACATGGCAGGCATTCAGTATCCCCTTAATGAGGGTGAGATGCATCTTGTTTGCTGCTGTATCTCAGCCCTAGCTCAAGACCTGACATACAGTAGACATCTAATAAATATACAGAATGCATTAAAAATTTAAATGATCTCCCTTCATCCTTTCTCTGAAGCACTCTCTCTGGAAGCCCAGAGGGGAGCTGTTTATAATTAATATCAACTCTAAATAGTCCTTACTGATTTCTGAATGCCCAGAATGAGGTAAGTCACCAAACAGTTAGTTCTGGATCCCCAACACTACTTCAGCCAAAGAACTGTGATTATTTGTGTTTCATATACTAGGATTAGGTAGAATTTAATTTAGAGATTTTCAGCTGTAACTAACTGGAAAACAGCTTCTTTATGTCAGTACTTTTTGAAAGATGGGTAGAAACCATTTAATAGGTCCTGAAATATTTACTGGCTTATAGCAAGCCTTTTTAAGAAAACTAGAAGAGGGCATAAAAAATAGAATGGAATGGAAAGGAACAGAATGGACCAGAATAGAATAAAATGTATAATCAAACAGAATAGGCAGTGATATGGAATAGAGTAGAATGGAACAGAATGTGCCAAAATAGAACAGAATAAACCAGAATGGAACACCTTGACTCACATCCAGTATTTTTTGGTGTGAAAAAATTTTAGTTAATTATATACATATATACACATATATACAACTGTCTGTATTTATTTTTGTGGGCCCCAAAGGGGCATAATTTAAATGCCACTGCTTTATGTTATGGTAGTCAACTGTGCCCCTGTTTTGTTGCTTAAGTTGACACTAAGCTTCCTACCTACAGCAGGAACCACAAATGATCCTCATGTGTGCCTCACCATTGTCTAGCCCTGGGTCTCACCCTTCAGAGGTGCTTAGAAGCTGTTAGTCAAATCAAATGGTCATGGAAACCCTGGGTTGGGTTGTAGTAGTCTTCACAGAAATGTGGTAGATGAAACACATGTTGAATTTAAGAAAATGAATCAATAATAGTGATAAATGCTACTTAAGCATATTAATCACTACACAAACATTTAGAACTGGGTTTGGCAGGGAGTAAATCCTCAATAAATGATAGCCTTTATCATTTTGACTCAATGACCATCATATAGTGAATGCTCACCATGTGCTTCAATACATCTTATCATTTATTTCTCATACCATCCTTCTATGGTGGCTATTAAAGGCCTCATTTGACACATGGAAAAATCCCAGGCTTGCATAATTGGAGCCATTTGCCCAAAGAAGTAAATCTCAGTAAAAGCGAAGCTGGCACTGGAACCCTTACCTTCACCTCCTCTGCCAGACTCAGGAGTTCCAAACTCTTCCAGCATGTCGGGATGCTGTTCAGGGCTGGGGAAGTAGGAAGGCCTGTGAGCATTCAGACTCAGAAAGGCTTCCTGGTGCTGGCCCTTCATGGAGATAAGAACCTCTGGGTGTGGCTGAATTGGGGTGGAAGAAATAAGGCATAGAAACTGCACAGGCTACTGCATTTCCAAGGCCAGTTGTCCTGAGGCTGACCTCAGCTTCATTCTAGGACAAGAGGTTATTGTAGGCCCATCCTCCCCACAATTCTGCCTCAGCTCCCGTTTCATGGATGCTGTGACACCATCAGATATTGCCTGGTCAGAGGGACAGCGACTGCCATCAACTGCTGTAATTCTCTGGCTTCCAGTTCCTTGTTCTTAAATGGAGCAGGTAATCCCTGCTTGTTTTAGAAATGTGATGAGAATAAGAATGGTGGGGACAGGCAAAGAAGGAAGCAAAGGCCTGGCACAGAAGGCCCCCCACTAAATGGATGTCCCTCCCTTGCTTTTGTGACAATGTCCAGCTTCACTAGAGTTGCTGGATTCCTGCCATACCAGCTCGTTTTTTATCCTAGAGAAGGATTCCAGCAGGAGGGAGACAGCCTTGATGGTGGCCAAGGAAAGGTCTCTGGGATTGGTCCCTAGCCTGGAGCTCTGTTTGCCTCAGGACATTCCAGAGGGCATTGATATTCTTGGCCTCATGACCCAGCACGTCCTTTGCTCCTCTGCTCTACTGCCCATGCTGGAGAGAAACAAGGGATAGAAGAACAGATCTGGGAGATCACTGTAGCCCCTGTGAACCAATGGACCCAAGTGCGGAGAGGAAGAAAAGCCTTATCAAGGGATCTCTCCTGGGACCAGGCCTCCAGAGATGCAGGCATGCCTCTCAGTCATGGTATGACCAGGGGCTCTGACCTTGCCGCCGATGACTGCCCAATGTACCAGGCAGCAAAATGGACACAATCTACATCATCTATTTAAATCTTCATAATTCTCATCAAAATTCCATAATGCATTAGTGGTCCTATTTCACAGAGGAAATGGGATGCTATGACTCTGAGATGAAGAGCTTGCCTAATTAGTAATAACAGCAACAACAACATATAACATAATATAGCACTTACTGAGAGTCAGGCACCATCTGAAGTGCACATTCTTGTGAAGCCAGGATTCACTCCAAGGTTATCTGACTTTGGAGCCCAATTTCTGCAAAGGTACGAGGCTGCAGAGGATGGAAAAAGGGCTTTGGCAAAATCTTGACGTGGGTTTAAATACATGTTCCCACATCTCAGGCTGCATCACTCTGCAAATTCCTAAACCTCACTGAGCTTCAGCTTCTTTATTTGACAAATGAGGGTGATGATAACTGCCTCATAGAATTGCTGATTAAATAGTACAAGATGTATCTAGTCCCTGGCAAATATAAAACACTCTAACGACATAACAAAGATTTGATTTTTTTAAAATTTAATGGCTTTATGCAAAGAACATAGTTGGGAGATACTGGGCCATTAGCACCATGTGGACAGAGACAGGATCTGTCCTGTTTCTTGCTCTGTCCTTGATGGTAGTGCTGTGTCTGGCACTTTGAGAATATCAGCAAGTATTAGCTGAAGATCCCCTGGTGGACTGGTTGATTAAATGAATGAATGAGGGAAATGAATGGATGCAATCAAATTAGTTATTTGCAGCATCTTCTTAGTTTCTGTCCAGGCTTTGTCAGAACAGAAACCACCACCTTTTAGTTTTGCCTCCAGAGTTCTGGCCACAGAAGGCATGCATACGCACAAAGTAAGGAGGATGAATTCACGTCTGGGGGAACCCTACTGTCCCTTGGTGCTCAGGCTCCATCCTCTCAGAGACATTGGCCTCTCCTACTATCAAGTGAGCCTGGCCTTGATCTCCATTTGATTAAGACATTCACCCCCATCATCATTAGGCAATGCAAAAACCTCCTTTATCCTTTTCCAAAGACACCTCTTCTCCAACGTATAGAGAATATAATTTTATCGGAGGCTGTTCTGAAGGAATTTAATTTGACAGACTATTTTATCCACTTCCGTGCATAATATTCAGAAATGAGAACAGTTTTGCCTGCTTGGAGATGTGTTTTTCCTTCTATGACCTCTTCTCTTAGTGAGCTCCCAAGTCCTGTGCTGATGGTCTGCCTGAGGCTTCAGGCTTTTTAGAAGACTCTCTTCTCTATCTCTCTTATGACTACCTAGTATAGACTATCATGGACTATCATCTTCCCTGGCAAGGATTAATGCTGCTGCCTTTCACTGTCCTCCTGGCCTCCAGGTTTGCCTGTCTCTGATTCATCACTCACAATGCTACCAGTGTGAACTTTCTAAAGCCAGATTCTATCATGTTATTCTCCTGCTAATAGCAGCTAAAAGATTAGAAACTCCCCATCATTCATAGGAATATAACTTGAGTATCATAGCAAGGGCTTTAGATGGTTGAAATTCATTTATTCATTTACATATTCATTTAGTGTTGATTGAGTTCCTGCCAGGTGCCCAGTGCTGTTATGATCACCAGGGAGACAACATGAATAGAATGATGTTCCTGTCCTCCTGAAGCTTATGTATTTTTCAAAGAGGAGGACAAAGCACAAATACATAAATTTATATTATATTAAATTTCCATACTTGTAATAAGTATCATGAGACAAAAATGAAGGTAATGGGATAGACAATGACAGGTGGCTTTGTTTTTTAAAAGGGTGCCACACGAAGCACTTATCTGAAAAAAAAAATAGCATTTGCTTGAAGTTATGAATGGGATGAGGAAGTGAACAAGCCACAGAGATATCTGGAGGAGAGGGCTCCAGGCAGAGGGACAGAGCTCTGAATTGACCTTCCATCTCTGTTGCTTTCCATTTGTGACCTTGGGCAAGTAACTTCATCTCTGTGGTTCTCACCTTCTCCTCTCTGAAGCCATGATACTGTCATAGTGCTGACTCCTCAGCTTCACTCATAGAACCATTTGCGCTCCCACTCCTTCTTGTTCTTGATTCGGCCTCACCTCTGGCCACGCCCTCTCTGCTTCAGTCCTTTTGAACCACTTGCAGCCTTATTCTGCCTGCTCTTCCCTTCTTCTGGGTGACTCGGGGTTTTCCTGTCTTGTCCTCACCCACTTCATCCAGATCACTCCAACTCAACCTTCAGATATTAGCAGAGACATCACTTCCTCCTGGAAGCCCTTGGGGACCTTTCACCCCAGGCTGGAATACATGCTCCCATACACTTCTTTCACTCTGTGTTTCCTCCGTTTGAAGCACTGTTCACAGGAATGATAGTATCTGTGCCTCTCATAAGACCTTGGACTTTGTGAGACCTATGGAGCCAGTGTTTTGGCAAATATTAGGTTGGTGCAAAAGTAATTGCGTTTTTTGCTATTAAAGTAATGGCAGAAGCCATGATTGCTTTTGTACCAACCTAATAGTAGGGGCTTCATTGGTGTTCATGGAATGAATGAATTAATAAATGAATGGTTTTGGTAGAAGGCAAGATCAAATAATGATTAGAAAAATATTTTTAAAAAACTATCCATTAACGAATTAACAGACAATTGGAAATACTTTTTAAGGATTAACTGATAAAAAATTATCCTGTCCAAGGGAAAATGATGAAAAATTTACCAAAGAATATCATTCCTTACATGTATAAACTACTTTATAGGTTATCAGTCCTTCTGTCTTCATTATTTCCTTTGATCTTCACCACAAACTTGTGAAGCAGGAGGGCAGGGACCTCAATGGGTAAAGAAATTGTGTCCAATAGGATCAAAGAGGTTGAAAAGAATTGGACCAGCACTCAAACCTGGTCTTCTGATGCCTAGCACATTCATTGCTGGTTCTGCCAGTTCCTATGTCTGCATCACTAAAGACTATGGGCGTGGGTGTGTGTGTGTGTGTGTGTGTGCACGCGCGCGTGTGTGCGTGTACGGTGTGTGTGTGTGTGTTCAAATGAAATTCATAGGAAGACTTCTGATTGCACCTGGATTAAGAAGTCCCTGCGGGGGCAGTGGGTAATGGAAAAGCCCCAGGCTTAGAGAATATGTCTGCCACATCAGGTGAAGCTGATACATGTGCTTCCAAACAGCAGAACTAGCACTGAGAGTGGGCGGTTAGTGAGTTTCTAAAGAAAGGGAGAGAGGAGATGAGGAGGTGATGACATTTTCTGGGGCGAATGCCACGTAGAAGGCCCTTGAGACTGTGGCCTCAACAAAGAAGGCAACAGGATAAGGGCATAGGTGTTGCCCTGGGACCCCAGAGACCTGAATTCTGGCTCCAACTCAGTTGACTTCCAGTAATATGGCTTGAATAAGTGCCCTCTTAAATCTGGATTTCAACCTCTCCATTTTTAAAGTGAAAAAAAAAAAAAGACGATGTCAGTGGTTTTCATGTCATGGTCCTTGGGACCTGAGGGATCTGTGGGGGTGCCTCGGGGCCAAGGGGAAGGTGGTAGAGGGTGAAGAGAGGAACCACATGCATGGCCTTCGATCATCATGCTCAGAGGAACTTTCCTTTTATAAATTTTGTATATTGTCCTTTGAGTGTAAAATTTCATTTGAACAAAGTGTTCTGCTACAAAATAAAGTTTGAAAACCTCTGGGCAAAATGATCTCAAATGGTTTTCCAGTTTGCACAATCTGTGAAAGGAGAATCAGAGTGAAAATAAAGCCTTCACTTTTAAGTACTCAATTGAGGAAGGAAAGAGGACAGGTTGCAGGGAGGAAGATGTGAGATTAAACAGAAAGGACAGAGAGATGCTGCCAGCATTCACTGTGACTTTGAGATTTAAGACAGGGGAGAACAGATTTCCCATGGATCCTTTTCTTTTCCTTCTTTTCCATTAGGGTTTTATTGCTTTGTTTTTCTTCTTCTCTCCAAGTAGCTACTTGAAGAACTTCATACGACTTCAGCAGTTATGGGTTATCAAGCCACAGCTATGTTCTTTCCTTCCCTTGCAAATGCGACTTACAGGAGTTGCTCAGGAGAATAGATGTTCTAAATACTCATTGAAAATATTATTAGAAAGCAAGACTTGTCACATGCCAAAGGTGGAAGCGAGCACAAGGAGCCACTGGCTCAATCATCCCATTGTATATATGTGGAAGTTGAGGCCTGGAGAGTGAAGAGCCTTGCCCCAAAGCTCATCATCAGCAGTAAGGCAATCCGATAGTCCGTCCAGCCTTGATGAAGTCTGAGAAACACAACACTGGGTGTTGCACAAAGGGCATGAGAGTTTCTGACCTTGTATTTAAAATTAGATGATTGGCACCATCTCCTACATATCCTTTGCCTTTTCCAGATGGGGTGTTTGGGGTTTGCACTATATGCCACCCTTCCGCTTTTTGATCAAACACATGATAGCACACACTGTGCAAAGCTACAGACTTTGCTTCTGTCTCTGGAAAGGTACCACTGACATAGACCTGTTTTGTCATTGTCCAACAGTATTGCGGTGCCAGCCCAGTCACTGAGCACACATTTGGAATGTTACCATGGTTCCCATTTCCTTAAGGATTGACCTAACTCCATGGCCTCACTTGTAAGGCTCTCTAGGATCCAAACAATGCAATTCTGCTACTCCCAACCTTACATTTTATGCACTAGACATTGTGAACTTCTCGTAGCATGGAAGATACTTCATGATGTTTTCACCGGAAGAGTTTTCCTCATTCTTTTTCCTCTAACTGGAGCTGTCAGTCCTCTTTTTATTTGATTCCACTTAAGCAGAGTAGCTGCTGTTGACTCAACTCATATTTCAGCTTCTCCAAGAATCCACTGTGGCTTTTGTCTTCGCCATTTGAATTTTATAACCATCCTAAGTGTGTACTCACTATTCAAAGCTTCCTTCCACCATAACACTTCACTTGATGTAGTCAAGGTGCCCTTCCTCCTGTCTGTAGCTCTACAGGACAGGAAATGTTTTGAGATCAGGGACTATATCTCATTCTTCTGCCAGAGGTTGGGGCATTGACTGACACATGACAGTGTTAGGTAAATAGACTTTCACACGATAGTGTCTGTAAATACACCTGAGTACCTCTGGGCCTCATTTTTGTTGTCTGTTGGATACTGAGAATAACAAGACCACCGTGCAGGGGTCGCTGAGAGGTACTAACGAGACACAGATGTTAAAGGGCTTCATAAGTCATGCTTCATACCAATAAAGGGATTGTCATTACTAACAGGCACATACTTGAGTCATGTCTTGCAAGCACCTGCTGCACCCCAGGGCCATGTGCCAGGTACACGGCACCTCTAGGAAAAGGAGCTGACACAGCCCTCTCCCTCTCCCCCACCTTCAGAAATGAAGAATTTTGTTTCTTTCCAGAAGGGAAACAGAGCCAGATCTCAGGATGAACCCCTTAGTGGTGTGGGCTGCGGGCCTGTCACCACATTGCTGCCTCCACTGTGAGGAAGGAGCTGCTGGTGCTGGATGATGACAGTTTTTGTTTTTCTTTTTAATTTTATTCTCAATACAGCAGAAACTAAGTTTTATTCCAGGACTGTATTTGGGACAAACCATCCCATTCTCAAGACTCTTGCTCCTGTGAGTGGGTGTTGCTGCCCTCTTATTACAAAGGAAGGAACTGCAGATGAGAGAGGCTACTCTGGGGACACACCACTCCCAGAATCAGAATCCATGTCTGAGCTGTCTCCCATTCCTGGGGTCTTCATCAACGACGGGGCCGCTTTAGGCAGGTTTCTGTTCTACTGCCAGGAGGGCAACCTGAGTGATGAATGGTGTTGGCAGCAGATAGCCTCGAAAGGCCCCAAGATAAGGGGGCAAGCCGCTAATCCTGGCTTCTTTTTTCTTTATCTTTACAAGTTTCTTATTAGACATTCTCTTCTCACATTTTCAATTAATATTCTTTCCTGAGTCCCTCTTACTTTTCTCTCTTGTTGTTATGATTTTTCTTTTTCTATTCTTCTCTACAAAATTCTGGAAAGACTCCACTTAGCTGCCTGCCATGATCTCCCTCCTCAGTGCCTTTGGCTCCTTGCCTGCTTCCAGAATCTTCTTTCAACTGGTACATTGAAACTGGTTCCTTTTCCATTCAAAATCGCTCACAAGATAGAATCCATGGACCTTCAACTATTCCAGATGTTGCTGCAGGGTCAGGTCTGAATAATCACCCCAGGGCTGGTATCTACCATCCCTCCATTCTAGGAGCTCATAGTTTTGCAGACACACCTTGTCCTTTGGTGATTACTGGTTCACCTGCTTGCCCATTTCACCCCCTAATCTCCAGACTAGAAGGACTTTGAAATAAGGGCACACTTTATTTACTTATTGTTTCCCAGTTTCTGGCACAGCACCTTGTACCCCCTAGATGCTCAGTAGATATTTAGTGAATTAAGTGAAGAAATGTATCAGACACCCCATACTCTCCTTTAACCTCTGTCCTCTTCCCCAGAATTTAGGGATGGGAAATCCGAGTTCCGATATCCACTGTCTTTTTGGGAGAGATGCCAGCAGGAAGTTATTGAATGGACAATTTTACAGCATTTTACGAATTACAAGTCATTTTATACACATTAACTCTGTTTGATTCTCACAGCCACCTATGAGCTCTGCAGTGGAGATTTTCATTCCATTGTACAGGGAGGACACTGAGACTCAGCGGAGCTGCATGGCTTCTCCTCGTCCACATAACTAGTTTGCCATGGTGCCAGGATTTGCACTGTGCATAATTTCTGTTGCTGTAGGCCTTGGTTTCTCCTCTAATGAAAACACTATGTCTTAATTACAACAAATGAGGGGAGGAAAAGCTAGAGTAATTATTGGTGACACATTGAGCAAGTGTGAATCTCTTGCAAGAATTGAAATGCTTCTTTTTGTACCTTCAAGGACTTTTTCATTACTCCTAATTCCTCACATTTGTGTATCAATTTAGAGGTCTGCAAGGCTTTTTTTTTTTTTTTTTCCAATTCCAGATTCCTTTTGCCTCTTAATTCAGTGAAATGGGCAGAACAAGGCTTTAGAAAACATGTTTTTATTTTGTCTTATCTGTGCCATGCACTATGCCACACATCAAGGACATAGTTGTGAGCAAGTAGATGTGTTCTTTGTCATCATGAAGCTTAGAGTTGAATAGGGGAAGTGGACTAGTAAATACTCATGCAATATTCACTAAAATACATGAAACACGGGATTCTATGTAGCACAGAGTCCTAGGCAAAGAGTGGCTGGAGAAGGTTTCCAGAAGGCGGCAGAGACCTAAACAATACGACCTAAAGAGCAGAGACCTAAAGAATAGGAAGGAATTAGCTAGTCAAAGAGTAGTGGGAAAGAATGTACTAGGCGAGGAGATGGTGTGTAAATACCAGGGGGCACAAGTAAGACTGTTTTGGGATTATTGTGAATAGTACAATTGAGGAAATTTAAAAACCATAGAGGGAAAGAGACATGATTGAGTCACCCAGTGCATTCAGGCTGTGCCTGAAACCTGAAACGGAGAACTTCTGCCTCCTGGCTCTGCATCCAGCCTCCATGGCTGCAATGTGGGTCTGCACCTTTCAGGAAGAAGGGTGTCGTTAGAGGAAGATCCCTGGTGCCTGGATCCAAACACACAACTGAGGACTAGATGGAGTAGGCTCTGTCTGCTGAGACCCCAGCAGCCCTGAGCCCTGTCACTGTGCCACTCTGCAAACTGGGCCTCCTGCCACTTGAAGATTAGTCACAGATGCTGCAAATGCATCCACAATATTGTGTCAAAAAAGACGTGCGGCAGCATTCGGATAGCAGGCTTATTAGTCTGTTATTATCCATTCACCCAAATATTCCAACTAATCAGCCTTCAGATGGGCAGGATTAATTGGTTACAATCCTAGCACTGGGCACATCTAATTGAAATGGATGCATTCGCCTTTCAGAACAGACAGCTTATCCATTGCCATTACACAGAGAGCATGCCCTGGCCTGTGGATCTTGCCGTCAGGGTCATTACCGTGGAAGCCATGGAGGATGAATCGAGCTCTTTTTAAATTTTTCTTCAATGCTTTAGCCACCTTCTACTTGTATCATGATATGTCTGCTGCATACTCATCTTCCCTACAGGACTGTGAGCTACTTGAGGGCAGATCTATATTCATTGACATTAGATCTGTCTGCATATAACAGAAAAAAGTCAAAATAATCGTACATTAAACAAAATGAAATTTATTTTTCTCTCACATAAAACAAGTTGATGATAGGAGAGCTTGGAATGGTATACAGCTTCACAGTGTCTTCAAGGACCTAGGCCAGCCATCTTTCCTTCCTCCTTCCCTCCCTCCCTCCCTCCCTCTCTCCCTCTCTCCCTCTCTCCCTCTCTCCCTCTCTCCCTCCTTCTCTCCCTCCCTCCTTTTCTCCTTCCCTCTTTCCCTCCCTTTCTCCTTCCTTCCTGCCTTCCTTCCTTCCTTCCTCTCTTCCCTCCCTCCCCTCCTTTCCCTCCATCTTCCTTCCTTCCTTCCTTCCTTCCTTCCTTCCTTCCTTCCTTCCTTCCTTCCTTCCCCACTGTCCTAGGGTAAGACCATGTGGACCATCCTTAGACCCACATGGTCTAAGATAATTGTAGGAAAATTAGTTATCATGTTCAGTACTCAAACAACAGGAAGGGACAGAAAAATAAATTGATAATAAGGTACAACTCCCAGATGAGGCAGTTGCCTTTAAGGAGCTTTTCTCCCAGTATGTATATGTACATCCAGTGGCCACAATATAGTCACCTGACTGAGATGCAGTTGTTAGCTACAGGTGTACTGTATTAGTCTGTTCTCACACTGCTATAACAAACTACCCAAAACTGGGTAATTTATAAAAAATGGAATTTTAATTGACTCACAGTTCTGCATGGCTGGGAAGGCATCAGCAAACTTGCAATCATGGCCAAAGTGGAAGAGACACGTCTTACATGGTGGCAGGCAAGAGAGAGTGTGAGTGTGTGAAGGAGGAACTGTCAGATGCTGATAAAACCATCATATCTCATGAGAACTCACTCACTGTCATGAGAACAGCATGGGGGACACTGCTCCCATGATCCAATCACGTCCTACCAGGTCTCTCCCTAGACACATGGGGATTAGGGGGATTACATTTCAAAGTGCAATTTGATGGGGACACAAAGACTAACCATATCATGGTTAGGCACTAAGCATGGGCTGGTACTAAGGAAGTAAGGGAGATGCATATTAGGTAGCCACCTTGAAGTATCTGACAGTCCGGGTCTGAATGTGCTTCATTATTCTTCCCAAGGCCTGCCCTGTACATCATGGGGAGGGGTGGGGGTGTTAAGAATTTTAGTTGGAGATAAGGATCAGATAAACCTGCCATTAATGCCTGCTCTGCTATTTGCTAGCTTCCTAGCTTGGGCAACCTTCATTTAATTCTTTGAGCCAAGTGACATTATGATGGTAGTAGTCACACTGACCTTGTAAGATAGTTATGAGGATTAAATGAGTGAATTCCAATAAAATGCTTAGCAGAGTTTCTGGTACCTAGTGAGGCATCAATAATTGATAACTTCCAGGATTATTAATGGTTGTCATTAACACTGAAGGAATTGTAAACATGAATATTATATCCTATTTTAAACAATTCTGCACTTGGAGAGAGAAGACCTATGTTTGAGACCAGCTTAATTGCTGGGAGGCCTCAGGCAAGTTGGTTAACCTGATACTCAATTTCTCTTCTGTAAAATAAGTCTAATTCAGTCTGTTCTCAGTTATGAGAATCAAATAATTACCTTCAGACACACAACAAAGGACTATACAATTATTAGACAGTGTTTTGTAGTGAGAAAACCACAGTGAGAGAGTCAGACAATGTAGTATCACTCCTCAGCTCTGCCACTTCTTAGCCATCCAACTTAGTCCATATCACATGACCTTGCTGAACCTCAGTTTCTTTATTAGGAAAGAGGAGTAACAATATGTTTCTTGCAAATTTAAGAGTTGAAGGGAATTATCTATGGAAATGCAAAGTGCCTGAAAAATAGAAGACTAAATAAACTACAGCAACAATTATGGTGATGATGATGATGACAATGCCAATGATGATGAATTACTATTTATTGAATGAATGAAAAAATGCAGGAATCAACAAGCAAACTGTAGGGCTGTAGTTTAGTGTCCTTCCTCTGCAGAACCACACAGAGGGTGACACACAGAGTGAAGTTCCCTGTGTGATTCCAAAACACACTTTTGCTCTGGGCAGCCCCCGGGGTACTTGGTTGTTTCCACATACCAATGGGGACAACATAATATGTATCAAGGGACTCCCTTAGGGAAGTCTTATTATTATGTCTCTGGGACAGCAGGTTTTTCTACCAAACATCATCTCTAATCATGCTTAGGCCCACTTGCTTCCTCTTGAGAATCGACTCCTAGCAGTGGCTAAACCCTCCATGATGTCTCCAAGGCCACCCATATGTATGTGGCTGGCCAGGGTGCCATAAAGCATTTATTATGCAGAGGGTGTGATAGCTATATTATTGTGCTTTTCTCTTCTAATAATGGATGATAAAACCTTTAGTATTCTTCCAACCAGCATATCCCTGTTCTGTTTCTGTGTTATCCTTGCTTTTCCAGACTCGTCCCGACTTTCCTCTATTAAGTACATCAAGTACTAAGAACTCGGAGCTCTTTTGGTACAGGGAGGAACTCAATTATAGCCACCAGCAGAGTGTAAAAGGAATGGAGGTTTGAGATATATTTATAGGTTATAGCCTCCAGGTGGAAACTTGCCAATTTTCAGCCTAGCAATGCATAGGAATGCTTGGGAGGATGTAGGCTACATCCAGGGGAACCATTCCAAATGGGAAACATTCTCTAAGAGGATTAATAGTAATGTGAATGTCAAAGTAAGCTCCATGTTAAATGAAACTAATTGGACCCTGTAGGACAGAGGTTGTAAACTGGGAGCCCAAGTCCATATCTAGGCCACAGATGAGTCTCATTTTGTCTGCAATTGGGCCACTCAGCTAAAAACAAAACAAAACAAAAACAAAAACAAACAAAAAACAACTTGCCGAAGTTTTCACTGTCAAATTTCGTATGAAAATATAGGGGTGTGTGTGTGTGAAACTGGCATGTTCTACTCAGTCTACATTTTTGGATGGTGACAATTGGCTGAATTTCAGTAGCAGATACTTCTTTAGAAGGATCTCATGTTCTCTAATTTGCTGCAGTCCCTGCCACTCCCTAATCTTGTCTGCTATGATACCCTGCTCAAGTCCCCATTTATGTACTCTACAGAAGTGGTCCCCAAACCCAGGGCTGTGGATCAGTACAGTCTGTGGCCGGTTAGGAACCACATGAGTTGAGCCACTGGTGGGCGAATGAGCATTACTGCCTGAGCTTTGCCTCCTGTCAGATCAGCAGCAGCATTAGATTCTCATTGGAGCACGAACCCTATTGTGAACACTGCACATTCAAGGGATCTAGGTTGCACGCTCCCTGTGAGAATCCAACTCATGCCTGATGATCTGAGGTGGAACAGTTTTATTCCATAACCACAGGCTCCCCCCATAAGTCCATGGAAAATTTTCTTCCACAAAACCAGTCCCTGGTGGCAAAAAGGTTGGGAAATGCTGCTCTATAGGTCTTTGTGTTTGGGCTTCCTACTTCAGAAGATTCTCCCTGCTTGCAGTGATATAAATGTCAAAATGACCTCTAACTTGAATGAAACCAGATGGATCCTTTAGAAGGTACTCCTGGTTTGCAGGAGTGCAGTTCTCAAATTTTCTTCTAGCTAAAAATGAACCCAAACTAATCCATTAGAAAGAACTCATGAGTCATGCCGACTCTGAGGAGCTACTGTGTCAACTCTGAAAAGCATCAAAAGGACAGATTCACCTCAGTGGAGTTTTGTTTATTTGTCTCAGTTCCTGTCAGAGCGAATGGTCCCACTAGCTTTGAATGGCCTTAGGCTTGGAAAGAGCAGCTGGCATAGAGAGAATTGTCCTTTTCTCCCTCTCATCTTGAGTGGCTCTTTTACGATGGACAAAGAGGAAGCCCAGAAAGGCTCAGATGGAAAGGAGGATTGTAAACCTCAGGACTCAGATGGTTATTGAGAGAATGTGAGCCTTATGCTAAAGTTTCAAAATATGCAGAAAATGAGTGCCGGGAAAATAAGGTGTGGAGTGCAGAAAAGAGTCTGCAGAAAGCATGGGTTATGTCCTAAGTCAAGCCCCTCATATGCTATGTGAGTTTGGGCAAATTCTTTGGGCTTTAGACTCCATCTGCAAAATGAGGATTGGAAAACCTCTGGAAACACTTTCAGAGATCCTTATTAAGGAGGAAAAAACTGGCCCACATAGCTAAAAACAGAGGAAGACTGAAGGGCAGGGCTGTAAGAAGGTTTATCTGTGGGGTAGCTCCAGTGTCTGTTTTGAATTTACAGCAACTACACTTTATTATTCTCACTGTCTGGTATCTTGGTCCTCTGCTGTCTGGCTTTGTGGTACCTCCTTAATCTTATGTCTTTCTCCTGTCCCCTTTCTTACTCTGCTCCAGCCATGCCAACCTTATATTTCAAGAACATGCCAAGTGTAACCCATTGAAAGCATTGCTTCGGCTTGCAATATGCTATTGTTCTTTATCCTGGAAGAATTCTATTCAAGGCTCAGTTCCTCCTTCTTCAACCATCCTCATTCCCTTCTGCTGTCACACACACAGTCACCACCCAAAATTGACTGGTTTTTGGGATTCAAATCTCAGCTTTGCCACTTATCAAGAGTGTCACAAATTTATGAGGAAGACAAGACAAGGAACATGATGTCCCAATTCTTCGCACCATGTCACTGAGCCACCCACTTTACCAGTGACCCATCTTACTCACCAGTGTGACCACAGGCAGATTACTTAAACTCTCTCAATCTCAACTTCTGTATTCATTAAAAAAAATTATGAAACTACAAATGGCCCCTGACTTACTACAGTTTGACTTATAAATTTTCAACTTTCTGATAGGTTTCTTGGAGCAATAAATGCATTTTCAATTTATGATATTTTTGACATAAAATGGATTTATCAGATGTAACACCCATTGTAGGTCAAGGAACATCTGGAATGCTTATCTCATCATGTTGGGAGAGTTAAAGCATCTCTCATAGTGTTGGGAGAGTTAAAGGAGGTAAGCATACTAATGACAAAATGCCATTCCTGATGCCTAGTAAACACACAGCAAATGCTTCCTTTTTGTGTAGAGAAAGGACCACATATCTTTTTGCATTCATTTACATGCCTGAGCTTGGCATATGGAATGAACACCAGTCTAGGAGTCATGGGGCCTTTATATTTGGGCCTGCACTCTCCTGTGAGCTCTGTGATTTAGGCAGGAAGCTTAACTTCTGTGAGCCTTGGCTTTGCCTTCAAAGAAATGGAAATGGTTCTCCTAGGCTTTCAGAGAGCTGCTGTCTGCATTGCTCGGGCTAATGAATAGGGGTGGGATGGAGATGGGATATCCCTTGAAACAGGAATAAGCACCATGCAAATGTTAGCTCTTTATTATTATTCTTAACACCAACAGCTTCTTTTCTCCAATGGCAGCCCAAAGCCACTTGCTGCCCCAACATCAGTGGCCCAGATGTTGCCAACATCTGCCTGCTTCTCTGGGCTTTTACAGAGAGAGAAGGGGAATAATGGAGTGACAAAGATCCTATTATAGAAACATGTGGACAGGTTTTTCCACCTCCTCCTGTTGTCTCTCCCCAACTTGTAATCCTCTGGGGAGGAGGGGCCACTTCTCATTCATCTCTGTGTTTCAGGTGCCTAGCCCAATGCCTGGCATTTGGAGATGCTTAGGAGACACTGCTTACATCAGTTGCAGGGACTCAGAGCTGCCTTTTGCTATGGGGATGATGCTGTTAGCTGAGGGTGGCAGGGCCTCTTGGTTCCCCAAATGAAGAAATGACAAGCTTGGGATTCAGGAATCTGAATCTGCTGCTGATTTTCTGTGTGACCTTGGACAAGGCAGATAAACTCTCTGGGCCTGAGTTTTTACATGGATGAAGTAATACATCTAAAGTTCTACAAAGAATGTGCTGACTGGCTGATCCTTGGGTGTTGTGGAATATCTTATAGCTGAGAAAGACTGGAAATATTTTCATATCTGCATGTAAACAGAGCACTATTTCCCTCTACCCATTTTTTGCTTGTTTATTTCTACTTGGGAGGGTGGTACCTTGAAACTTGGAGAAAATGACTGTTGGGTGTTATTCGGTGCCAGAAACTTCACACACACTTACTAGCCAACTTAATCTTTATAATAATCACTGGAGTTGGGCACCAACATTCATGTTTCTCTGACGATTAAACTAAGAGTCAGAGAAGAGTCCACTCTCTGAAGTCACACAGCTAGTCAGCGAAAGTCAGTGAAAGAGTCATCCGAAATTCTTCCCAGGTTGCTCCATCATCAAGGAATAATCAGTTTCTCATCACTGAAGGTGCTCAGTGAAGGGAGGGCCAACTGAGAAGAGCTTTGTGGAGGAGATTCACCCATAGCTTGGGCCAGAGCCAGAGGTATTGGCCTTGGATTTATCAGTGTACACGTTCATAACAGGTTTGGCACTGTGAAGACCCTTGGAGATCATCTGGTACAGTCTTCTCCTTTGCAGATAGAAAAACTGAAGCTTTGAAAGGGGCAAGGACTTGACCAGTGTCACTTATTAGCCTCCTGGCGTCGAGCTGACCTGGGTTTGAATTCTGTCTCTGTTACCTATATCCCTGACATCTCACTGTGCCCCATTGAGTGCAGAGGGCAACCACTCTTTTCTTGTGACTGTAGACACCCATGGCTAAACCAAAGAACCTAAGGAAATCCCTGGGAGCCAGGAGGGCCAGTGCACAGAGCTCAGGGAAGCCTGAGCCTCCACAGGTGGGCCTTTGCCCTTCCTTCCTTCCCGCCACAAGGAGCAGAGGTACCATTATTAAAATAGCCTCTCCCCTCCTTTTAGGGAGCCAGGTTGTAACTGGAGCTACATGAGATGGTGGGTTTCACTGTGCAGCATCACTGTGTCACCTTCCCTCAGCTATGACCAGTGGCAGCCCCAGCCCCAGCCCCAGCCTCCTTGGGAAAGACAACTGTGTGTCTCCAGGAAGATGAGCTAGCCTGAGAGCAGCAGCCACCTACGAATAGGAGGGAGGAAGCATCCAGCACCAGCATCCCCTCTCTGACTCCTCCCATTCCAGATGGGGGCCTGGGCCTACTGGGAGGTGGAGTGAAGTTGAACACTGTGAGCATGGCACACATGGCACACAGGCAGGACTCAGCCTTGGCCAGGTGTGGTGGCTCACGCCTATAATCCCAGCACTTTGGGAGGCCATGGCGGGCAGATCATGAGGTCAGGAGATTGAGACTATCCTGGCTAACACAGTGAAACCCTGTCTCTACTAAAAATACAAAAAATTAGCAGGGTGTGGTGGCATGCCCCTGTAATCCTAGCTACTTGGGAGGCTGAGGCAGGAGAATCACTTGAACATGGGAAGCAGAGGTTGCAGTGAGCTGAGATCACACCACAGCACTCTAGCCTGGATGACAGAGCGAGAGACTCTGTCTCAAAAAAAGAACTCAGCCTCCAGAGCTGTTGGGTGCCTTTGACAGCCCTGCCCCCAACACCCTTGACCAAATATTCTAATATTTCTGAGACTCAGTGTCCTTACCTATATAAAAAAAATAATAACAGAAACTATTAGGCTGGTGCAAAAGTAATTGCGTTTTTCGCCATTGAAAGTAATGGCAAGACCGCAATTACTTTTGCTCCAACCTAACATTTCAGAAGCATGTCTTAAGGATTAAGTAAAATGATATACTCTAAGTGGGCAGGGCAGGGGCTGGCAGACAGAAAATGCCGAAAGAATGGTAGTCTCACCCACTCCGTGATTCTGGCATTTTCCCACATTTTATAACCTGAGGCTAGCAATTGGACCTGGTCTAATGTCAGGCATACAACACAAAATAACAACTATCCCTATATTTTTTGCACTTCTGGGGTAACTCCCTTTATTGTTGCTTCACGGATCATAGCTAATATTTATTTAGCACTTACTAGGTATTAGACACTGTAACTAGGACTTGACATATATTACTTTACTTTTACAACATCCCTATGAATTACATAGAGTCATTGTATTAATTTTATAGGTGAGGAAACTAAGGCAGAGAGAGGATACCCTTTGCATGGGATCAGCGGTAGAGCTGGGAGTCAGATTTAGGAAATGGGGCTCACCATGCTCTATTGAACTTAAAGTGTTCTATCCACCCGTCTATCCATCCATCCATTAATTACTGAGCAATTAGTACGAGACAGACACTATTTCATTCACTTGAGAGCAGAAACACCCCTACCTCATGGACCCTACAGTCCAGCATAGAATGAGAATCACATGTCACTGCCAGCCCATGGGATCCTATATCCCACCCTGAGCTCCCTCGTCATTGCTTATCACATTTTTTTGAACAAGTTTCCAACCAATCTATAGTGTGAAATTTTTTCCAATGCCCATCTACTGCCAACTTCTCTCTATCTCACTCTTTCCAGCCCAGGGATGAAGGCTTTGGGACCTCCCCATGGTGGTAGCAATCACAGAGCCCAGTCAGTACTGTTCCAGGACTGTGGCTGACTGTGGATTCATGCAGCACCTCAAAATTTTTGTGTATTATTCAAGAACGTTTTAGTCCTCGTGTTTTGGTAATGATGGAAGGCAGTATCGAGTGTGGAGTTCCACCCAAGTTGAGTTTATTTCCGAGCTCTGTTGCACGGAAATAAAGAGCTCTGTAGCCGTGGGTCTTGGATAACTCATTTGGCGAATGTGCCTCAGTTTTCTGGTGAGTATAATGCTACTTAGCTCTATTCCCTACCCCAGCACACCTATGTCGCCAGATTCCCAGGGTTTTGAGAGCCACAGCTGGATTAAGATGAACTCAAGGCCTCTGAGCTCAAGTCAGAAAGACCTTTAATTTTTTAATTCTCTGAAAATGTTATTTAATGTATCTGAGATTCACTTTCCTCATCTGCACAATTGGTATGAAAATACATTTTCTCCCTATTTCACAGGTCTGCAAACTGTAGGGCCAGGACCAGCAAAGAATATGAGTGCCTCACTAACCTTGGACATAGAATTTAAAGCGTTGCCTATAAACTCAGGAATGCATTACCTTGTATTTTTTCTTTAAATTGCATTGAAATATTATTTATCTTCATTACTGAGGTTTTTGAACCCCTTTAAATTTTGAATACAAGACAAGTACCCACTTGCCTCACCGTAATCCCAGCCATGTGATGCAGAGCTGCTCAAATAAGGTACTAATGAAGGGAAATCTAAGTGCTGTGCCAATGCCATTTTGTTATAGTAGTAGTTTATTTTACATTGTTTGCTTGTAGTTACAGTAATACACTTTTAGATGAGAGGAAATTTTTTCTGGAGAGCAGGATGATTTTCTGAGTCTTAGAAGTCTGGGTTCTAATAATAGGGCTGCTATAGATTAATTTCATGACCTGGAGCAAATTGTTTAACCTTTTTGTTTTCTTATCTGCAAAATGGGTATGGTAACACTGACCTCAAAGATTTCCAATGAGGATTGATTTGTTCTAATAATACATTCAATTTGTCAATACCAATAAATGGCATGCAATAGGGGCTTGGAAAAATAAGATTTCCTATTGTCTCCTCCTCCTCCTCCTCCTCCTTGGAAAATAAGATTTCCTGTTGTCTCCTCCTCCCCCTCCCTCTCCCCCTCCCCCTTTCCTCCTCCTCCTCCTCCTCCTCCTCCTCCTCCTCCTCCTCCTCCGATAGAGTCTTGCTGTTGTTGGCCCGGGCTAGAATGCAATGGTGTGATCTCAGCTCACTGCAATCTCTGCCTCCCAGGTTCCAGCAACTCTCCTGCTTCAGCCTTCTGAGTAGCTGAGATTACAGGCGCCTGTCACCATGCCCAGCTAATTTTTGTATTTCTGGTAGAGTCAGGGTTTCACCATGTTGGCCAGGCTGCAAACTCCTGACCTCAGGTGATCCACCCTCCTCAGCCTCCCAAAGTGCTAGGATTACAGGTGTGAGCCACCACACCCAGCCTTATCCTTCCTTAAATACACTAAAACAGCAGACAGCGATTGCTTACCTAAAAGCCTTGAAATCGCTGATATATGGATCATCTTTAAACAGCTTTCTGTCTTGAGTCTGACAATGGAAACAAACCTTGAAATGGCCACCAAGGGGCCAGGTTCTAGTCCTGGCTCTGCCACTAATCGTGTCTGACCTAGAAAAGTCTCTCGTCCTCTCTCAGCCTTGACATTCGCTTGTGCAGAATGAGAGAGTCCTTTTTTCTAGCTCTGCTCCATGGAGCTCTAGAGATTTCAGACCCCCAACCTCCATTTAGACTGGAGCAGTGCCTCTTCTATGGCTTTATTCAGAAATGGATTTCCAATTAAAGTTTTTCAAAAGAGAGTGTACAAAAGCAGTGATAATCCTAACAATGTCAGCTAACCTCAAGATCTCTGAGTTCCCGTCCGTTCTGACATTTGGAAAGTGGGATTTTCGTTTAGAAAGATGAGTGTGTTTGCCTCCACTGGCTTTCCGTCTAGCTGCTGTTGAACATCTGTTCAGCACGGTAGGAGACACATGGCTGGTTCAGGAGGGATTCGCTGGCACTGGAGAGGCGTGGAGGAGAAATGGGAGGGGAGATCATGGTAAGGTGGTCTGAATGCCAAGCACGTCTGTATTGTCTCTGCTGAGTTATTACTCTTACCCTGCAACCCAAACACAGTCTGTCCCTGCCCTCCCTTTTCAGGCTGGTGGCAGGCAACTGAGTACCACTGCTGCCTTTGCTGGTCTGTGGGAGGAGAGGGGCTGACTCTGCCGTCTTGCCCTCTGCCCATTTACATAGTCCGTACCATCTTGTCTAACTCCCCCTTTCTGCTGCTCAGCTTTTGGATACAACACACTCCAAAGTCACCCTCCAGTTGCTGAGAGATATGGTCCATCGACAATTTTAGCAGGGAGTCATTGGTCTAAATAGAATCTATGAGAAACTCCAGTTCATAAGACAGATATATGAAACATTTTATAATAGTAGGGTCCTATCAAATGTGCACTTTATTTGCATGAATTAACCTATATATTTTTTATGAGAGACCAGAGACACAGAAACAGACTCAGAAATTTAGGGAGTTAGGTTATTATGACCACCGTTACATTCAATGAGCCTTGATAATCCACAGTGAAGATGGGATAGAAAACAAAACTGCTGTCTTCCTTGGTCGGTCTTGGTGCTCACTGTTCAGTGATCACCATTCTACCATAAGTGCAATTCCTTTGTTTGACTGTATTCTTTAAAAAAAAAATTCAAGCTAATTATTTTAGGCGCTGAGTCAAATAAATAGAAACATGGACCTTTCAACTGGATCATAAATGATGAGCAGAAATTTGCTTAGCAGACTTCAATCTTTCTCTGCAATTTGATGTTCATTTTCAAGTATGTTTGGGTTGTGTATGTTTGGATGCACACACACATACACTCATACGTAGATAGCCTTTAGTAATTTGCAAAGCTTTTTCATGTGCATTATTTCATAGATTCTCCCAACCACCCTGGGAGTCAAGGAAGGTAAATGATTGTTACCACTTGACTGATGAGGAAAATCAGGCTAAAGGGATGTTGAGTGACTTGTCCAAAATCTCATTAACAGGATTAAGTTGCCAGTTCCTGGCTTCCACTGAACCTGGTACTGGTTTAGGTCCAGCAATTCTGTGTGATTTCCTGCTTTGGAATGAGGAACACATGCTTGGGGGAATTGGAAGCAGGGCCTCCTCCCAGTTGCAGCCCCTCCCTGATTTCTTCAGGAGTTTTAATCTCAGCCTGCTCTCTGCTCCTCAGAAGGACACAGAGCCCTGGATGCAGGGAGGCTTGTGAGACGGAAACTGAAAGAACGCAAGCTCCGGCTCACCTCCTAGAAGACTTGCTTGTTAACAGCAAAGGGAGGAGCTCCAGAATCCAGGCAGAGCCAGAGAAGCAAGTAGATAATGCCAGAACCCATTCCTGATCCGAAGGAAGGAACAACAGATTGAAAGTGTCCTCTGATTACCAAACATGATGAATGAGGAACAAAAAGAAAAAGAAAAATCTGCACCTAGTTGCCCTGCAGTGAAATCTCAGAACTGTATGGATAAAAGGGGAAAAATGCAAAAGCTTTTAGAGAGAGAATGGAAAGAAAGAAAAAAAAAATGCTCCCAAGAAAGGGAGAAGAGACAATAGAGTTTCTGGTGAATATAATAATAACAACAATTTACTGAGAACATTCTTTGGACCCAGGTAATCGGTATGGGATTTGTGGAAGCCCCATATTTTCTCCATTTCAATTGAGAACAGTTTGAAAGATTGGTAAAAGGAGTAAAGCAGATGGAGATTAATGTTTTGCCTTTATTACTGTAAAAGGTTAGCTTGGAGGACTTGGCAAAAATGGGTATTTTCCCACCCAGGGTAAGTGCTGAGTGCCTGGCACCCTCTCACATGGGAATCTGTTACCACAAAACAGAAGGGGTGGCAGGGCAGAGCAGAAGGCTGCTTTTGGAGGGCAGCTGGTTCCTACAGCAAAAGAGGCAATGAAGGGAAAGAGTTATATAAGCTCACGGCCTCATTCCAGATCCACTCTACCTTAGTGGGGAGGAGTAAAGGATGTTGGGCAAGAGAGAGATTTTTGGGGAAATTTATCTTGATCAAAACTTGGGGTATAAAGAAGAAACATTTCATAATACTATTCAGAGTGTTTACGTGGACACCTTCATTTAATCCTCAAAACAAGACAATACACTAGGACCCTCATGATGTGCATTAAACAGATAAGTAAAATGAGGCTCCTAGAAGCTTTTGTAATTGACACTTACCTTTTGCTGTTACTTTTGTAGCAGCATTTACCCTGGGTGGCTTTTGTAACTTTGTGATACAGCCCCATGGAGGTGGCAGGGTGAAGACAGTTACTCCGGCTCTGTCTGTCTCCACACATCTTCTAACCCCCTTCTGTGCTGCTTCCCCGAGTGCAGGGCCCTGAAAAGCAATGATGATAAAGGGAAGGGGTGCTCACTTCGTGGCCCTCTGACAGCCCGAGTCAGCAGCCTCTGGGTCGGGACAGAGAACGAGGAAGAAGCTTGCGACGAGATTCTTATGTTTGTAATGGGCCGAGAAATGGGATTTGACCACCACTGGGATTCTTGGAAAAGAAGCTTCTTTCTACTCTCCTGCACTCCCTTCTATCCTCTCTCACCTTACACTCTCCCGTCCTTTCCATGCTCCTTTTACTCCTCACCCCCTTCCCATTCTCTCTGGCTCTACTCTTCCTTTTCCAAACTCTCCTTAAACTGTTAGCTACTTGGACTTCACCAGTGACAACAAGCTCCTTCCCCCTTTGTCCTCCCCAAATTCCACAAATTCCCCTTCTATTTTGGATTTTAAATCAATTCAAATCAATATATTGATCATTTTGTTTTATTTTTACAATTACATCAGATAGATTTGCTTATCATCCCCATTTTCTAGATACAGAACAAAGTAACATGTAAGAGGCCACAAAAGCAGTAGAGTAGCAATAAGATTTGAACTCACATTTCATGGATTGAGAATCTGAGCTTTAAAACCAAGAAGCTACATTGGCATACACAAATAAGAAGGACTAGTCAGGGATGGCAGGTATGTAGGCAAATGTATGCCAAAGAGTGGCCTAGGGCCATTGTAGACAGCTGTGATCTTGGCAATAGTCCTATCTCTCGATTACTAAGAATTTATATTGTGTTCATCACTCAACAGAGTGAAGCTTGTAATCCTAAAGTAGATACTACTGCTAATAAGACTTCATAGACAAGGTGGATGAGATATACTGAATCAATTGACCTGCTGTGTTGAGAAACTCAGAGGGTGCTGTAGACGGGATTTAAATACTCTTCTGCTCCCAGACCAACCCTACCTGATGATAAGGTCTCCTGCAGGCTTATTTAAAGGCCAGAAATAGGTATTTTTAATGAGCATCCCCAGGTGATTTTTATGACCAGGCAAGTGTGGGGATGATCAACTCTATCTGGGAGGGTAGAGAAGAAGATACACAAGCTCTTGTCTTAAAAGGTGAGTGGAGTTTACTGTGTCAGAAAGGATTTGTTGCGTATTTTGTATTGTTTTCAGTCCACAGCCTTCTCTGTGGAATCTTTCGTCATTGCTGATGATGCTGCCTTTCCATGATGCGTACAATGTCCACTCCCTCGGCCTCAGAATAGCCACTGAGGAAGGAGAGAAGAGGTCTTATTTTCATTCTCTCTTAGACCTTTTCTTTCCTGGATCAATCTCTTTGGTTCACCTACTATGGGTTACTTCAGTGACTCTTGGAACTAAATAATGGACCTAGAGAGCCTTCCTCAGTGTAGGGGGTTTAATAGTGTCCTGACATAATTCATGTCTACCCAGAACCCCAGAATATAATCTCCTTTGGAAATAAGGTATGTATAGATGTAATTAGTTAAGGATCTTAGGATGAAATCATCCCTGACTTTGGGTGGGCCCTAAATCCAATGAGTGGTATCCTTGTAAGAAGAAGAGGAGACAGAGAGAGACACAGGGGAGACGGTGATTTGAAGATGGGGACAGATTGGAATGATGCTGCCACAAGTTAATTCCAGGAGCCACCAAAAGTGAGAAGATGCAAAGGAGGAATCTCCTGTAGAGGCTTTGGAGGGAGCTTGGCCCTGCAGGTACCTTCATTTCAGACTTCTGGCCTCCTGAACTAAGATATAAATATCTACTGCTTTAAACTACTCAGTTTGGATGATTTTTTTTTTTTTTCCCTGCAGTCTGAAGAAATTCACACACCCAGATTCCATGGAGGCTCAGGATAAATAGGACATTTTTTTTTTTTTTTTAAAGATAGAGGCTCAGGATAAATAGGACTTTTTTTTTTTTTTTAAAGATAAGGTCTTACCTTAAACTCCTGGGCTCAAGCAATCCTCCTGCCTCAGCCTCCTGAGTAGCCGGGACTAGATGTGCGCCACCATGCCTTTTTTTTTTTAATTTTTTGTAGAGATGGGGTTTCACTATGTTTCTCAATCTCCTGCTCTCATGAAATTCTCATGAATTTCAGTCTCAATCTCCTGGCCTCATGAAATTCTCCCATTTCAACCTCGCGACATGCTGGGATTACAGGCCTGGGCCACCACACGTGGCCAGAAATAAAGACTTTCTCTGAAGTGGTCCCAGTACCACCAGTCCCTGTTCCACCTCAGTCCATTTCCTCAGGCAGTGCTGGTTGGTTCAAAACACACAGGACTCTGAATGGGCCAGGAACCCAGGCTAAGTGCTCTTGAGTGAGACCAGACCCTCACCGATATGGGTTGGAGATGGCTGTGAGACATGAACATTTACTTTTTAGCTGTGGAATTAAGTTCATCTTCATCTAATTAATCTGAAGTTTGGACAGTTCCCAGGCTCTACCAGACCTCTCTTTCCAATCTCAGGCTCAATGAGTGCTTCAAATGCTGTCCTGTTGGGCGGCAGTTTGGGGACGCTTTCGCTGACCACTTAAGGCTACAATGTGCTGAAGCTTTGAGTTCCTGTATTTTACCCTGGGATTGAGTTAAGGACACTGTCCAGTCTTGGGTAGCCCAGCTGGAGCTAGATATGAGGGTGGGTCTTGGAAGACAATAGATGTACAACCCGAGGTAATGTGGGGAGCAGGACTTGGAGATTCACCTTGGGGCAGTCCTGTGTGTGACAGCAAGGTCTCAGGGAACAGATCTTGAGGTTCAGCACGACTGGTAGGGCTTGGAGGCAGGGAGCATTATCAGTGTTACAACTGAGATATTCTCTGAACCAGGAAAGAAAGCATGGTCTACCAGATTCCCCTGCAGCCTGGGCCGTGGGTTGCCTGTCCTGCCAGCAGGGGTGGAAATTATCTCAGGGATGAGAGGAGTTGTTAAGGGTTAGGTGGCAGGTAGCTGGGCAACTGTCTCTACTACCTGGATTACTCAGGATATATTGAACTTCATGGTTTGTTTTTTGTTTTGTTTTTTGAGATGGAGTCTCACTCTGTTGCTCAGGCTGGAGTACAGTGGCACCATCTTGGCTCACTTTAACCTCTACCTCCCAGGTTCAAGCGATCCTCCTGCCTCAACCCCCCTAGTAGCTGGGATTACAGGCACATGCCACCATGACCAGCTAATTTTTGTATTTTCAGTAACGTTGGGGTTTCGCCATGTTGGCCAGGCTGGTCTCGAACTCCTGACCTCAGGTGATCCACCTGCCTCGGCCTCCTAAAGTGCTGGGATTCCAGGCATGAACCACCACACCTGGCCTGAACTCCACGTTTTTAAATACTCAGGAGACAAAGGACAGCAAGGTAAAGAGGAAAGAATGAATCATACCAGCTCAGCCCCGGTGGGTACATCAAGGATACTGGCCAGCTTTTATTTCCTACTCCTGTCATTCCACAAACCACCTCCCATTGAATCCTCTCTCTTTTCCCTTCTCATTGATGGACATCTTATGCTTGACTCTGTGCCCCTAGTAACTAACTTTCCAGGGGTCTTCTTGATCAGGCCCAGTAGGGGAGATCCTGAGACCATCACAACGTGCCTTCAGGAAAATTGGCAGCTGCAGCATCAATGCTGGAAAATGGCAGCAAAACAGTGCCTCTAAGAGGCTCCTATTGTGTGATTTGTAATAGGTTTTGAAAAAGGTTGATGGATAGATGACAGAGTATCAGAAATACTGGAAAGCTGATAGATTTGCAGCTTTGTTTCTTTTGTGACTTAAGTTACTCTGCTTGAGTTACCTGTGGTTTTTGGAGTCCCTCTCTTTAACAACACCTATTTACAAAGTTCTGATGGGTGTAAATTACTTGAGGACATATATAGTTCCTTTAAAAACATGATTATCAATGAAGTCCTTACATAAAGAGGAAACGGCACCTGTTATTATTGATCATTTTAAAGCTGGGGAAACTGAGGCTGAAAAAGGTAACATGACTAGCCAAGAGATGTACAGCTAATCAGCAAGCCAGAATTTGAACCCAAAACCATTGTTTTTTGAGCCACATTATTGATACCCTCTTTCACTAAAGTCCTATGATTTCCATCCATATATAGTAATAGTAATAACAAATAGATACAGCTATCAGTTTGCTTTTTGTGTAAGGTGATTGTGCTTGAGCAGTTACATCTGGCATCCCTTTCACCCTTTTACTTTCTGGCTCAGTATCTCCTAGGTATTTATAAATAAATAAATAAATGATTAAACAAGCTTGGAATTCAGACCACCTCTTCCTCTTTGGTCAAACAGTAGAGAGAAAGGAGTAAACAGCTAGTTATCACATTTGTGTCTTCATTATCCCTATACCCAGTACCCCTTACCTGGGCATCAAAAGGGGACTAACAGCAATGTTTTCTTTATTCACTATATATCTTCCAACCTTCAGTCCTGGGGTATAGGCTGAGGATAGAATTGGTAAATAACTCATATCTGGTTCTTCTCCTTGAGGAGCTACTAAACCATTCTAAGAGACATCTATCTATTTACTCATGTATTCATCCATCCAGTCATCCATCCGTCTATCCACCCATCCCTACATCCATTAATCTATTCATACACTCCAAATATAATTACTAAGCATTGACAAAACCCTAAGTGCTGTTCTTGGTGCTGAAGACAGTGATGAAGAAAACAAAAGACCCTACATTATGGAAGTTCCATTCTATTAAGGCCATGAACAAAGTTAACAAATTAGTGTGTAATATAATAAAAGGGAGAGGTAATTGACATAAAGTTAAAACAAGAAAAGGAAATAGAGATCTGGTGATGGAGACAAAGGTGAAGGCCACTATAGTGGAGCAGGTGCAAAGGGAAGCCTTCACCCACAGGACTATGTCTTGGTGATAGACCAGCAATCCCTGACCATGACCCTCACCCACACCAACTCCCATAACCCCACCCATGATTTCTAAAGAAGCCAGCATCAGCCCCACTCTGCCGCCAGCTCCCTTCAGAAACTCCCTCCCCACATGAAACTTATTTTTCATGTATTAGTATTAGCCACGCTCTCACTGACCTCCACCCTCCTCTCTTTTCCTTGCTTCCAACCTCAGAAGGCTTTGTTGTTGGCACAGTATTTTAAGGTTGGCACAATATTAGGGATCTCACGTCAGCCCTGTGAATCTGCAACACATTCCCGGGGAATGATGTACTGAGCAAAGGATGCAGGCTTTTCATTCTGCCGACTCTCCAGACACACTGAACGTTTCAAGATTATTGCAGCAGCATGCAGCAGACAAACTTAGGATTCTGGAGCCAAATGTGTGTCTTGTTACTGACTTCTGACTTTTCAGCCTTGGAGAGCAAAAACCCTCTTGAAAGGTTCACTTTTGTCATCTGTTAATGAAGTTAGAAATGCCTAGTTCGTTTGCTTGCTATGGCCACCCTGTTAAAAAACAAACAAACAAACAAACAAAACAACCCACTTTATGAAGACCTGTGAGCTTTCTGCAAACTTCTTTTACTTTATAAGGGAACAAGATAAAGGCTGGGACTTAAGTTTCCTGATTTCTTTCTCAATATGTTTTTCCTCTGCCAGAATTTTTTAAACCGTCTTTTGTTGAGTACTGACTGTATTCTAGACACTATGTTGGATTGCTTTTTGCATTCACTTGTTTAATTTTCACAATAGTCTATTTCAGTGATGAAATGTTAGTCTCATTAAGATGAGAAAGATGAGGATATGAGAAATTTAGTAGCCTATCCAAGATTCCATAGCTGGTAAATGACAGCACAGGTACTCAAACTCAAGGCCATCAACTCCAGAGCCTGTACCATTAACCACTACACAGTTTAGCTGATTATCCAGTCTTCTGTCATATTTTGGGCATGAGTGTACTTGATTGGATGGGCATGTTCTTCATACCTTTGAACTCGACTATAATTGAAATTGCAAGAAAAATCTTTTTTATCCTCACTTTCTCTATGTTTTACACTTGGAAGCTTTGAGAAACTCTTTGCCCCTTACCATGTTTCCCTCTTACATGGAGCTTGCTAAACTATGCATTGTGATAACTACCTGCTTACTCACGTGTTTCCACAAACCAGCTGTGAGTTATTCAAGGGCATACCTGTGTATTTCTAAATCGAGGCAAAAGGTTTGGTACGGGGTCAGAAAATTACAGTAATAGTAGTAAGAGTTAAGCCAATGACTACCACTTATTGAATGTTTTATGCAGGTCAAGGGCTGTGTGGCATATTTTACATATATCACCTTGTCCAGTCTTCACAACAGCCTTTTTGGTGAATGGCATTATTCCTGTATTACAACTGTGAAGACTGAGCATCGCAGAGAGAATGTCCCAAGTTCCCATTACTGGTGGGTGACAGGGTAAAACTGGGAACTTAGGTCTGCCTGCTTCCAGGTATGACCTTACCCTGGGGAATAAGTAAATCAATGAATGAGGGCAAAGCTCCTCTCTGGCCACTTGGGTTCATCTGTATGTTGTCATGACTCAAAGAATGGGAAGAAACTCAATCCTCCTAAAGATGTTTTCCCCCACCTTCTCCATTCACCCATCCTTCAGAGTGGGATTTGGGACAGAACTTCAGAGGCCACCTGAGGACATGTAGTGGAATGCTGACTTGTGTTAAGTGGTTCATGTGAATTACCTTCAGTCCTCTCTTACAGACAGATGGAGGACTGCCAGACAGACGTGGGTGTATTTTGGTCAACTGCCCTTAAAGAGGCATTTATGATGGATTTTTTCATTCTTTCTTTCAACGAGTAATTGAAGATCTACTACTATGTGCTGTGTGCCATTCAAATTCAACCAAAAATAAATAAAACCCTGCCCTTCCTTTCATTGCCTCTCAGTGTAGAAATACAATAAATACGTAACGAGGGCTACTCAGTATCAGACATTGAGCTGCATCCTGGGAAAACAGAAATGATTAAGAACACCCTCAATGGGCACTAGGGTGATGGGAGGGAGTCAAACTATGATGCAATCTGCTGCATGCTCTGGCATATGAAAGCATGAGTCACTGCAAGACCTAACAGGTGGTACTTAACCCAGTCAGAAAAAGCAGGTTTCAGAAAACTCATGACCTACAAGCTGAGGCTTAAAAGACTAGACAAAGAAGTGAGGGAAGGGCATTTCAGACAGAGGGAGCATGAGCAAAAGCACAGAAGCGTGAAATGCTGTGAAGGATACAGGATGGTTAACTGTTTTAATATATGCATTTACACCTGTAATACCAGGCAGGATGTCATAAGAATATATGTATTTCATCTCTTCCAAAACGCTTTCCAGTTTGTCTTTGCTTTTCTAATTTTCTAGAGTATTAGAGCTGGGATGGCTGTTAGAAACCATCCAGTCCCACCTACTCACCCCAAAGAGGGGAAGGGATCACGATCACAGTTTGGAGTCTGTGGGAGGAATGCAGCTGGGAAACTGTATAGAGAATATCTGATTGTATAGTGAAGGGGAGGTAGTGGTTTCAATACTACTTTGTATCAAAATGTTTTTTAGGAGACAAGATCTTACGTGAATAATAAAGATCTACTACTTGCAAGCTATTAGCAAACTGTGTTATACCCTGCAATCTCAGTTAATCCTCCACAGATTCTCCCACTTAGGTATTAGTAACCCAATTCACAGATAAGAAAACCCAAGTGACTTATCCAAAGACACATAAGTCAAACAGACATAGGTTTGAGTCATGACCGTACTAATAAAAAGGTCAATAGAAAAACCTATGTCTGTCTAACTTATGGGAAAACGCTGGTGTCTCCAAGCATTCTTTAGACTTCTCCTTGATAAATTTTTATAGAATTCAGTATGTTATCCCAGGATTTTGACCCTGTTCTAATCTGATCTAAAGATGATTAAGGAAGTTTGAGCTGGGGGTAGTGGGTGAATGCATTCCAAAGAACCAATGTGTTTTTACTTTATTCCTTTGGCATTATCTTTGGAAGTAAAATAGTATCTCTAATAGACACATGGTAAGTAGATGATTTATTTAAAAGAGAAATACGTTTCATTTTCTATAATGGGACTTCTTAAGTAGGTCACCCTATATCTGTCTAGAGGCAAAAAAGAAATATAGACAAATATAGCTAACTATAGAAATATTAACATAGGTATATTTTTACAAATGTGAATACATACATATACACACACGTATACACGCAAATTCTTATTTGTTGTGCCTTTTTCTTTTATTGTTCACACATGTCAATGTATCTCTTCATTTGATTACATGCTGGTATCTTATATAACTTTCCCCAAGATTCCCCAAGAAAAAGTAAGATGTAGATAGGTAACTTCCTCCCTAATCCAGTGACAGAATCTAGACCTCAGTGTCATTGTTGACACCCCCTTCCTTACCAGTAGACACAAGTCTTCCTATCCTGGTAACTGACCTGCCACTTTAACTTACTTCTGGTCTCATCATCTCTCTCTTAGACTAGGGATTCTCAACCTCTCCACTATTGACATTTGGGGCCAGTTAATTCTTTGTTGTACGTGGATGTCCTGTGCATGTAGGGTGTGTACAGATTCCTCAGCTTCTTCCCACTAGATGCTAGTACTCTCTCCCCTAAGTTGTGACAACCAAAAATGTTTCTATTACCAAATGTCTCGCTTGAGACAGTCCCAGTTTCTGAGATAGTGAACCCACAGTTTATTGGGAATTTCCCCCAGTGGAAAATCTTATCATATATATTTTCTACCTGGTTATATGGTTTTAAGCAGTTTGTCTTCTGAGTCTCCATTTTTTTTTTTTTTTTTTTTTTTTTTTTTTTTACATCTGTATGCTGGGCATAATAATCTAACCTGTAGGGCAGCTAAGTAAAGACATCAACAACTCTAATACAGGGTAGGAAATGCTGAAGATCCTTAAGTGAGGGTTAAGGCGAAGCACTGTGGGAGTGCAGAGGATAATGAAATTCCTTCTGGCTGCACATGGGGAGGGGAAGTGCCTACGAGTTCATAAAGGAGATGCATTGAAGTTAACAGTGAAGTATGGGTGGTATTTGGATGTGTAGATATAAGGGTGAGGAATAAGAATGAGGGCATCATTCCAGGTAAAGTAAATGGCTTCTACAAAAACACCTCAGGACCGAGAGCTGCCATGATGGTGAGAACTGGTGATCCACTGGGCCTTCTCTTCTCCACTCGCCTAATGACAGAGCTAGTGGGAAAGGAGGCTTGGGTTCCAAGTACTCTGAAAAGTCTCCTTTCAGGCCCCAGCTTCCTGGGAGCAGAGAGTTTCATTGTGGTTGGATACTTAGCACCATGCCTGCTCTGTAGCAAGAGCTTAGTAGGGGTGGTTGCGTGGATGGCCAAAGCACACATTTGAAGGGTATTTCAAAAGCATATGTTCGAGACAAGGTTATCCACAAAGATAGATGACGAGGACTTGAACTGTCAAACTACAGGACTCTTAGCTTAGTCAATAGGGAGGGGATCAGTTTCCATGTGTGCCTTAGTTATGGTAAGTAAGATGGATTGAGAATAGTGGGAAAGGGGGAATAAAGCATGGAAGATCATTCAGCATGTATTAAAATTATCATGATGAAATCCATGAAAACTAGGGCATAGGACAGCCATAGAGTAGAGAGAAATGAAAAGTTATAGAAGCTATTTTGTATATCAAATTATCACAATTCACATGTTTCCTTAGCAGCTTTGGAGGGTGTTGGCTGCATATTCTGTCTCCAAAACAATTTTAGGATGTTTTGTGATGTTGGTCCAGTCACTTCCATCCTTTAAGTCTCAGTTTCTTTCTTGTTCCTTTTTTTTTTTTCTAACACTAAAGACTTAGACTATTTTCTAATAATTATTCCAGCTTAAACATAGACTGGGGCCTGAAAGGAGACGTCTCAGATCACTTGGATCCCAGGCCCCCTTCCCGACTAGCTCTGTCATTAGGCAAGTGGCCAAGAGAAGGCCCAGTGGCTCACCAGTTCTCAGCCATCATGGCGTCGTTGCTGCCAGGGACCAGAAACAAGTGGCGAGAAGAGAAGGACATTACTTGAGAGAATATGCATGTTCACAGCTCTGAGGATTAAGGGCCCGTGTTCTTATCACTGCAGAACAGAGTATTATAAATCCAGTCTTAGAATACCAAATCCCCTTGCGGCTTGGCCGTAGTGAGGGAATATTAAAAAGGCCGGAGACAGAAATAATCAGTTTCCGAATGACACATTGTCAAATACAGCATTTTTCATATTATCCCTTTCTTTCCTTTCTCTAGTTCCTTCTTTCATGCCTCGATATTTTAACATGAAAAATAGATTAAAATGAGGCCAGGCCAAACAGCGTACTGAGTTTGACTTTTTAGTCTCTTGGTGGGGTGGTTTGAAGTGCTTTATACTTTTTATCTCTCTGTATTTTTCCGTTTTTGAGGTTGTGTATGTAAGAAAACCAGCTGAAGGCACTGGCATTGGAGAAAGTCAAAGCAGCAAAGGGGCATGCAAGATTTGATAGGTGCTCTGTTGATGCTGGGGTCAGAGCTAAAACAAGGACTTGAGTTTGCCTTCCTCTGGAAAGTCTGGTGAAGATTGTCAGCTTCTGGGTGTGTTTATTAAGCACCTTCCCTGGGCTAAGCACTGGAACTAAGGCTGGATAAATGGTAGGGGTAAACAGCAACTCAAGACCTTGAATGGGAAAATGGTCAAACAGATGATTGGATCATGACAGCCAGAGGACTGAAGCCAGGAAAGCCTCACCCCAACCTGAAAACACAGAGATGTTCCCTGGGGAAGTGATCTCCAAGCTTAGACAGCTGAGTAGGCTGAGATCAATAAGTCAAGGGCAGTGCATTAGTTTCTTGGGGCTTCCATATTAAATTACTGCACACTGGATGGCTTAAAACATGAGAAATTTATTCTTTCATGGTTCAGGAGTTCAGAAGTTCAAAATCATGATGTCAGCAAGGTTTGCTCCTCCTAGAGACTCTGAGGGAGAATCTGTCCCATGACTTTCTACCAGTTTCTCATGGTTGCTGATGACCTTTGGCATTCCTTGGCTTGCAGATGCATCACTCAGATCTCTGTCTTCATCTTCATGTGAGCTTCTTCCCTGTGTGTCCACTCCTGTTCTTATGAGGACACCAGTCATTGGATTTAGGACCCACTTTAATCCAGTATGACTTCATCTTAACTAATTACCTCTGCAAATATCCTATTTCCAAATGAAGCCACCTTCTGAGATTCCAGGTGGAGTGAGTGAGAGGATGCTTCAGGCTGAGGGGGTAGTGAGTGCAGAAGAGGGAGCATCACACTTTGGATGATGTCAACTGCCCAGGGTGACTCCAGGACAGGTAGGACAGGTGTGACTTGTGGGGAGTTGGGGAATGAGAAGGTAGCAGGGACCCAGTCATGAGGGGCTTTGGGTACCAGGTGAGGGAACCTGGACATTATTTTAAGGACCCCAAGAAGCCAGGAGAGGGATTTTAACAAGGGAGACTGGGGTAAAAGGATTTGGTTTGTGATAGACATATAGGGAAGCTGAAGGAATGATGCTAGTATTTGTTGACTTTTGTGGTGCCAGATCCTTTATCCAGACCTTTGAATGTCTTATTTAATCCTTAACATAACTCTTTACACTGTGAACAATCAGCCTCATTTTAAAGGGAGCCTACTGCAGTCCAAGGAGGTAAAATGTAATGAACTTGTCACAGCCAACAGCAAGGAGGGAGGCAGGGATTCTCATGCTGGCCTGTATTCCCCCAGGCATCTGGTTGCCCCATCAGAGCACTCTGCCCTTGACACCTCCCACCTTCACCCTTGTCTTGTTCCCCTGGGGAATCTGAGACTCACTGTCAGTAATAGAACCAGAGAAACAGGCTGATCCTGCCTAAAGAGACTTGTAATGGGGAAGGTTCCAGAAGGGATAGGGGTGCACTTTCTTTCTCACATCTCTTCTCTGCCTCCTCCCTGAAAGCTTCTTGAAATTCCCATAAGGTGATGGTAAAACAGATCACCCCAAGATCCGTCCAGCTTACAACCTCACAAAAGCAACCCCCTAACTAATAGACTGGTGTTATTATTTCTAGAACTTGCAGTGACTTCCTCAGCCTTGTTTGTCTAGGGCTGCCCTGCAGTGAGCACGGTTCAAATCGGACTTGGCATCAGGTCGTCCCTGAGGCCAGCAGGGTCTCAGTTTGTCGCCCTTGGAGACTTCGCCTCTTCTTAACTTGCTTTTTAAAAATTCACAGCCATCCTCCTAGGTCTTTTCTCCCTCCTCAGCTCCCCTGTTGCCCTGTAGCATTTTTTTTTCACTACCTGGGCCTGTGTTTGCTCCTGGTGTGGACTCAGAGGCTGGACACGCTAACCGTGCTGAGCACTAATCAATTGCTCCTGCTTTTCTGTTTGCTTACCTCTGGTGTGGGAAGCCGATAAAGAAGGGAGTATGTAATTCTATGGATGTGGACCAGGACAGCAGCCTGGACCGGTGCAGGTGGACACAGTCTACACTTCCTTCTTGATTCTGAGTCACTCATCTGCATTCTTTGGGTGAGATGTCTCACTATGACAGAGGCAGCCAGATGGTTCTCTTGAGCTCCTTTGCTTGTGCACAGCACTCTTCAGTTTTTACAGGATAACTGTTTTCAGATTTGATTTGCACAGCAGCCCCAGGGAGTACCATGAATGAAGATTTTCTTCTATCACAGGTTTACCATGTGCCGGGCACTAAACAAAGTATCCCATGTCCATTAGCTCATATCTCATTTCCCTCGATAAAGAAGTCTATGATCCAATTTTATAGATAATAAAATTGTTAATCAGAAAAATTAAATTCTGTGTCCAAGATAGCCCAGCTTATATGTGTAGCATTAGATTTCAACCTTGTGTTTCTGACCCCAGTCTTAGCTGCTTCTAACTGTGTGATATAGTATTACAAGTATTGGCCAAGTCCAATTTACTGATTAATAAACTGAAGGTCCATAAGAGCAGGCCAAGGTCAGACAGTAAGTAAACTTGAATTTAGAACCTTTTTCCCACATGTTTTGAGACTGTATCCAATTTTATGTATTCCACTACTTTTTCAGGGTCTAGGGAGGGAGGGCTGGTCAGACTGGTGCTTGCAACATTACCTAAGCTGCTACCATGTCTTAGATGATGCCTCCTGAGTTTTTTAGAAGCCCAGCCTAGAACGTCTGTTTCAATAATCAGTGGCATGGTGAGCCCCAGAATACTGGGATTCTGCTTTGACCAAGTTCTTGCAATAAAACTCAAATCTGTAATGGGAACCAGGTGGTCAGTGACTCAGCTAGAGGTGATGGAAGCTGAGTTCAGGGCAGGCTGGGGAGTGAGGAAAAGGGACCTGTGCCCTAATGGGAAAGCCATAGCCACTAGCTTGGGCTCATATCAAACGGCAAGGCCAAGGGCTAAAGAATCAATGGGTCAATAAACTAAAGGGAAGCTCAAGCTCTACCTCCCAAACCAGGGGGTCCCTCTGCCACATCCTTCTGGAAGTTTCCTATGTTGAGAAATCTGTATCTGAAATTGCATAGGTAACTTGATAAGGAAGACGTGAGACTGGACAGGGGCTAATTAGGCTTTTGCTCCTGTCCCTTCTCCACTCCAAGAACAGTTTTAAAGTCGTGCTGGAGCTAGTTTTAATCTCAGTTGCACTATCTTGAGTAAATGACCTTTTGTCTCTGTGCCTCAGTTTCTAACTTAACGTAGGATGATCACAGGTGTAAAGGTGAATGAAAGAGCACATATGAAGCATTTGGTCCAGATTGAGAAGCATTTGGGGATCCAAGGCAAGTTGTGCAGAATAGGTATATAGGGCCAGAAAGTCATCATTCATTCATTCATTCCTTTATTCATTCAACACAGAATCTATACTTGCTGAATTCTGTTGACAGTAACAATAGCTAACAACCTGCGATACCATGTACCCCTACACTATATTAAGTACCCCACAAGCATCTTATTTAGCCTTCATGCCCCAATGAGGTGACATTATGACTCTTGTCGTTGTTTAACCCATGAGAAAGCCAAAGATCTAGAAAGATAAAGTGACCTAGTCAAGGTCACACAGTGTCTAAGCAGTAGAACTTGGATAAAATCATGTCAGTCTGATGCCAACACTTAGCCATTTACTGCTGGAAGGCTCTCAAGGAAAAGGATACAAGGAGGGAAGGAAGGGGCATTAGTAATTGCAGGTGGATGGGTTGGTTAGGCCTCATCTTTCCTAGGTCAGTATTGGTCCTGGGATCTGACCACAGAGTCCAACAACCATAATTGGGATATACTGAGTTGGATGAGGAATGAAGGCCCAGAAACCATGCAAGGCCTTAGCCTCTTACTGAATGAAACACCCAAATGTGAGAAGACAGAGGGTGGGGTCAGGCAAGGAGATTCCCCCAGGGGCATCAATGGGGCAGAATGAAAAGCTTCTCTGAAGAGAAGATGCGCCCATTGCACATCTGGAAGATGAATTTGAAAATAATACTTTCCTTTTCCCTTTTCGTGCGCCCTCACCATCTTTCCTCCTTCTCCCCTTCCCTCTCTTTAGTCAATGAGAATATCTGTTCAGTAACCAAGGGCTGTGCAATGGAGAGCTGGGGTCCAGTCACAGCTCCACCACTTCCTGGCCCTTTTAATCCAACTGGACCTGGAATTAAATCCTGACTGTGTGACTTCAAGCTAGTTTCTTACTTCTCTGAATCACCTTTTCCTCATCTATACAGCAGAAACTAATTTCTATCACATAGTCTTGTCTTGAAGATTAAATAAAATAACATTCAGTAAAGGTGTGAAGGAGAGGGTCAGCCCTTGTGTTTATCAAGGATTAGTGTTGCCCCCGTCATTTTCTCTCTTCACTCTCCCCCTCTATCACCTCTCTCCTCTTCACTCGTCCTCATGCCCTCCCTCTCCTTTTCTTATTTCTGAAACACAAAAAAATCCCAGACAAATCATATCATGTCACACAGAATTTTGTGACACAGAGCAATCACCATCATATGTTCTATAGAGGAAAAAAGATTCATTGTTGCTTTTTAAGGTGATATATACAGAATTACCTCTGGTATACACATGCGGTTACACGTATATTTAATAGATTCTACACACACAAATACACATATAAATACACGTACTTATAGCTTTGTTTCATTTGTGCATTTGTTTTTATGTTATGACATCCAGAGAAACTTTCTTGGGGAAACCAAAGTAGCTCACTGCTGAACTCAAGGCAGGGCTTCGGCCCCTGTTCCAGAGCTATCAGCCACACCTGCATACCTGGTCACCAACTCTTAGTCCTCTTATCCACCCAGTCCCCCCACCTCTGTGGAGGTGCTGAATTTCAGCATAGTGAGCTGAGGGTCTTGCAAATAGAACATGCCAGTTTTCTAATATCAAATATAGTCAGCAGGATGGCTGAGTCATTTCAGCAAACAGTGTTCTTCTTGGCCTAAACAGGTGTGTTTAACAGCAGCCACCTTTGCCCCCAAGATAACGTATTCACAGCTAACATCTGTCATCTTTGTTAGATGCTGTACAGATAGTTGTCAGAATTTGTCCTTGCCTTCAGTGAGATCATAGCCAAGGAGAAGCCATCAACCACACAGGTGGAATTGAAAGAATATAGGCTCTAGAGTTAAAAAGCAAAAACAAACAAAATAAACACACAAAAAGTAAGGCTCACATATTACTCGGCCACTTACTGTCTCAGTTTCTGGGTCTGTTGATTTTTTGAAGCCTCTCTCTTACCCTGTATACAACAAGGGTGATTCCTTCTGAATCCAGGGGTTACACAGCAGGCATTCAACAAAGTGTCTTCCAATCTCCCAAACATGAAGCAGAGTATAAAGTGAAGAAAAGCAAGAGAAGTGATGAGGGCCTACCCATCAGAAGAGAGGTTTCTGGCATAGAACAATTGAGGGGAGGTCTGGAGAATGCAAACCTTCCACTTCAAGCTCACGACAGGTTGTTATGGGGATTACAGATGTGTTTTGAAAATACCTCTGCCCTGAAGGATCTTACAGACCAGGGTATTTCATGAATCATATGAGTCATGTAAGAGATGTGCATTAACACATTAACTTATTTGAAATTAATGTATGATAATGCAGACACAAACATTTAGGAGTTGGGTGTATCAAAGAAAAAAATGTGTATATATATGTGTGTGTGTGTATATATATATATATGTTTTTTTTTTTTTCAGTTGACCTTGAAATTCTGATTAAAGGAGTCCTAGAAAGGTGCATTTTCATTCACTCATTTACCAAATATTTGTTAAGGACCTACTTTGTGCCAGTTCCCTTATTGAAATTCAGAAATTTAAAGACTAGTGTTTCTGAAAAATGAAGAAAATACAGGTTATGCAGAAATTATGTTTGATTTAATAATGCTATCTTATATTTGCAGCATGGCGTAACAAAGTCTACTACTGTCTCTTGAGCCTTCAGTTAACTCATTCTACAGATGAGGAAGCAAGGCTGGGGAGCGTAGGCAATTGTCCTTGGGTTGTTCAACTGGTGGGAGGTGAAGTCTGGATTCAGACATTCACCTGTGTGAAGCCTCAGCGCTGACCCTTCCTGACACTGAGCCATCTGTATTGCCCTGACATGACCATTATCCATTTGATTTGCTTCCTATGGCAAGCTTGTGAAGAAGGAAGAGCAGGGATTCGTACTCATCCTTTATACCTATGGAAAGCAAGGCTCAGAGAAGTCAAGAAGTTGGCCCAGGGTCACACAGTTTGTTGGTGAAAAAGTCAGGTTTGAAACAGTGTCTCTCTAGCTTAAGAACTATAGCTGATGGTTCCTGAGGCTCTATGAGCCAAACCCAGGGATCCTGGCAGAGTGTAGTGGACAGGAAAATCCCCTGTGGCCCTCCAATCCAAAGAACAGTGGCCCATTTGTGTGTCCTTCCTTCCTGCTCCAGGGTGGCCTCATCGCGCTGCTGCTGCTGCTGCTGGTGTTCACCGTGGCGCTCTACGCCCAGCGACGTTGGCAGAAGCGTCGCCGCATTCCCCAGAAGAGCGCAAGCACAGAAGCCACTCATGAGATCCACTACATCCCATCTGTGCTGCTGGGTCCCCAGGCGCGGGAGAGCTTCCGTTCCTCCCGGCTGCAAACCCACAATTCCGTCATCGGCGTGCCCATCCGGGAGACTCCCATCCTGGATGACTATGACTGTGAGGAGGAGGAGGAGCCACCTAGGCGGGCCAACCATGTCTCCCGCGAGGACGAATTTGGCAGCCAGGTGACCCACACTCTGGACAGTCTGGGACGTCCAGGGGAAGAGAAGGTGGACTTTGAGAAGAAAGGTGAGTCCTCCATGTCACAGCCCATTTTCCAGGGGGCATTTTGAAAAGATGGGAAGAGGTGCAGAAGCTGGGCGGTTGGGGACTACAGGCAGTATTTTCTGGGATAAGCCACTTTGGATTTATGACTTTGGATTTCTGTTGGGTTATCAAGTTTGTCTTCTCTGATTCTTCTGTAGTGATGGGAGAATAAAAGAGTGTAAGTACTCCCAGAATTGGAGTTGTGAGGAGCCTCAGAGGGTATACAGTCCAACATCTTTCCAGTGTCTCTTGATTACCTCCTTTGACAGCTTTCTCACTACTTGGGAAATAGGCCATCTCATTTCCACACCATTACTATTAGAGGGTTTCTTCTTATACCAACTTGAAATCTGTATTCATGGTCCTCCATGTCCAAAAGGAAAGTGATCTGATATTCTTTTTCAAGGCAGCTGTTGGGAAATTTGACACAAAAATAAAAGAGCCTGTACATTTTAACCAACCTAAACACCCCAGTTTCTTTAAATAGTCTCATATGAAGCATTTTTCAGACATTTCACCTTCCTGGTCACTGCCGTCTAGATAGAACTTTTTCACATCCTGGGCCATAACACCCAAACTGACACTCTTCTTCATCAAGGTGGGAATGATCCAGGGCTGAGAAAAATGAGATTTTTCCTCCTTCTTGCCAACTGTTATGCTTCTGTTGATGCAGCTCGAGATCCCATTTGTTTGTTACAGTTATTGCTGGTTCATATTAGACTTCTTTTATGTTTTTTTATATTGACAAATAATGCTCGTGTGTATTTATGGAATATGTAGTGATATTTTGATCCATATAATATATGGTGATCAGATCAGGATAATTAGTATATCAATCATCTTAAACATTGATCATTTCTTTGTGTTGGGAATGTTCAATATGTTCCTAGTTATTTCAAACTATGTATTACATTAACAAGCATAGTCATCTTTAAGTGGTACAGGACACTAGAAATTATTACACCTCTCTAGCTGTAATTTTATTTCCTTTAATAAATTTCTCCCTATTCCTCTCTCCCTCCTACCTTTTCCAGCTTCTAATATCCTCTGTATCCTACTAGTAACCTCTAGCA
Organism: Macaca mulatta; assembly: GCF_049350105.2. Classification (NCBI taxonomy): domain Eukaryota; kingdom Metazoa; phylum Chordata; class Mammalia; order Primates; family Cercopithecidae; genus Macaca; species Macaca mulatta. The sequence continues at coordinate 41,084,886 of NC_133420.1, forward strand.
TTCTTTTACTTCTATGAGATCAATAATTTTCAGCTTCCACATATGAGTAAGAACATGTGGCATTTAACTTTCTGTTCCTGTCTTATTTTGCTTAATATAATGTTCTCCAGTTCCATCCAGGTTGCCATGAATGAAAGGATTTCATTCTTATTTATGGCTGAATTGTATTTCATTGTGTATGTATACCACATTTTCTTTATCTAGTCATCTGTTGTTGGACACCTAGGTTGATTCCATATCTTGACCCTTGTGGATAATCCTGCAGTAAGCATGCAGTTGCAGATACCTCTTCAATAAGCTGATTTCCTTTAATTTGGATAAATACCAAGTCATGGGATTAGTCGATATATGGTATTTCTTTTTGTAGGTTTTATAGGAACTTTCAAACGGTTCTATGTAGTGACTGTACTAGTTTACATTCCCATGAATAGTGTATAAGAGTTTTCTTTTCTCTGCATTCTCACCAGCATTCGTTATTTTTGACTTTTTTATAGTAGTCATTCTAACTGAGATGAGATTATACCTCATTGTGTTTTTTGATTTGCATGTACCTGATATTTACTAATGAGGTGCATGTTTTCATATATTTGTTGGTCACTTGTATGTCTTTTGAGAAATTTCTGTTCAGAATCATTTGTTTGTTTGTTTGTTTATTTATTTATTTATTTATTTATTTATTTATTTATTTTTGAGACGGAGTCTCGCTCTATCGCCCAGGCTGGAGTACAGTACAGTGGCCGGATCTCAGCTCACTGCAAGCTCCACCTCCCGGGTTTACACCATTCTCCTGCCTGAGCCTCCCGAGTAGCTGGGACTACAGGCGCCTGCCACCTCGCCCAGCTAGTTTTTTGTAGTTTTTAGTAGAGACAGGGTTTCACCGTGTTAGCCAGGATGGTCTCAATCTCCTGACCTCGTGATCCACCTGTCTCAGCCTCCCAAAGTGCTGGGATTACAGGCTTGAGCCACCGTGCCTGGCGTTGTCCATTTTTAAAGTAGATTGGAGGGTTTTTGTTTTTGTTTTTTTGCTATTGGAATGTTTGAGTCTCTTGTATATTCTGAATATTAATTCCCTATTGGATGAGTATTTTATGAATATTTTCTCCCATTCTGTAGGTTGTCTTTTCACTCTGTTTCCTTTGCTGTGCAGAAACTTTTTAGTTTGATATACAATTTTGTCTACTTTTGCTTTTGTGCCTGTGCTTTTAAGGTCTTATTTACAAAATCTTTTTTCAGAACAATGTCTTGAAGTGTTTCCCCTACATTTTCTTCTAGTATGTTTATCATTTCAGGTCTTACATTTAGGTCTTTGATTCATTGTAAATTAATTTTTTATTGGATGAAAGTAGGGGTCTAGTTTCATTCTTTCGCATACGCACATTCAGTTTTCTCAGCAGTATTTACTGGAGAGACTGCTGTTTCCCTACTAAGTGTTCTTGGCACCTTTGCAAAAAGTCAGTAGACTGTAAATAAATTTCTGGGTTCTCTATTTGGTTTCATTCATCTATGTGTCTGTTTTTATGCCAGTACCATACTGCTTTAGTTACTACAGCTTTGTAGTATATTTTGAGGTCTGGAAGTGCGATGCTTCCAATTTTTTTTTCTCAAGATTGCTTTGGCTATTTGGGGTATTCTGTGGTTCCATAAAATTTTTTCTTTTTTCTGTGAAGAATATCATTGGTATTTTGATAGGAATTGCATTGAACCTGGAGATTTCTTTGGGTTGTATTTTCATTTTAACAATATTAATTCTTCTGACACATGAGCATGGGAGGGCTTTTCATTTTTTTGCATCCTCTTCAATTTATTTCATCAATGTTTCATGCTTTTTCTTGTAGAGATGTTTTACCTCTCTGGTTACATTGATTTCTACGTATTGTATTGTTTTATAGCTCTTGTAGATGGGATTTCCTTCTTGGTTTCTTTTTCAGCTAGTTTGTTTATGTATAGAAGTGCTTCTAATTTTTATATGTTGATTTTGCATCCTACAACTTTACTGAGTTACTTTATCAGTTAGTTATTAGTCTGTTCTCACACTGCTGTAAAGAACTGAGACTGGGTAATGTATAAAGACAAGAGGTTTAATTGACTTACAATTCCACAGCTATACAGGAGGCATGGTTGGGGAGGCCTCAGGAAACTTACAATCATGGCAAAAGAGTGACAGGGAAGCAAGAACCTTCTTCACATGGCAGAGCAGGAGAGAGAGCAATGGGAGAAGTGCTAAACACTTTTAAACAAACAGATCTCATGAGAACTCACTCACTATCCCAATAACAACAAAGGAGAAATCTACCCCCAAGACCCAATCACCTCCCACCACCAGTTTCCTCCCCCAACATTGGGGATTATAATTCAAGATGAGGTTTGGGTGAAGACACAGAGCCAAACCATATCACATTTCTAAGACGTTTTGGTAGACTCTTTAGGTTTTTCTGGGAATAAGATAAGAGAATTTGACTTTCTCCTTTCCAATTTGGATGTTTGTCATTTCTTTCTGTTGCCTAACTGCTCTGGCTAGGAATTCTAGTATTGTGTTTTACAGGAATGATTAGAGTGGACATGTTTGTCTTGTTTGGTAAGATGTTAGCTGTGGATTTGTCATATATGACCTTTATTGTGTTAAGGTACTTTCCTTCTGTAACTAATTTATTAAGAGTTTTTATCACAAGGAGATATTTAACATTTCAAAAGCTTATTGTTGTTTTTTTGCTTTGAGATGATCATATGGTTTTTGTCCATCATTCTATTGATTGTCCTTCATTTTATTGACGTGAAATATGTTTATTGATTTGCATATGTTAAACTATCCTTGTATGCCTGGGATAAATACCACTTGATCATGGTATATTATCTTTTTGACATGTTGGATTCAGTTTGCTAGTACTTTATTGAGGATTTTTGCATACACTTTCATCAGGGATATTGGCCTGTAGTTTTCTTTTTGTGTGTGTGTCCTTGTTTGATTTTGGTATCAGGGTGATGCATGTCTTGTAGAGTGAATTAGAAAGAATTCCCTCTGCTTCAACGTTTTGAAATAGTTGCGGGAGAATTGTTATTAATTCTTCTTTATACATTCAGTAGAATTCAGTGGTGAAGCCATCTGGTCCTGTACTTTTCTTTGTTGGAAGGCTTTTTATTATTGACTCAGTCTCATTACTTGTTTTGCTCTGTTAAGGTTTTCCATTTCTTCGTGGTTCAATTTTGTTGAGTTCTGTGTGTCCAGAAATTTATCCATTTTTTCTGTTCTCAAATTTATTGGCCTATAGCTGTTCATAATAGCCTTTGACTTTGTATTTACTTGTATCATTTTGTATTTCTGTGATATCCATTGTGATGTCTCCCTTTTCATTTCTGATTTTATTTACGTGAATGTTCTCTCTTTTTATCTTAGTTTGTCTAGCTATTAGTTTGTCAATTTTATCTTTTTAGAAACAACTTTGTGTTTTATTGATCTTTTGTTCCTGTTAGTCTTTTTGCTTATTTTTGCTCTGATCTATTTCTTTCCTTCTACTAATTTGGGGTTTGGTTTCTTCTTGCTTTCCTATATCCTTGAGGTACATTAGTAGGTTACTGATTTGAAATCTTTCTAGTTTTTTGATATAGGCATTTATTACTATAAATTTTCATCTTAATATTGCTCTTGCTGTGTTCCATGGATTTTGGTATGCTGTGTTTCTGTTTTCATTTGTTTCAAGGAATTTTCAAATTTTATTCTTAATTTCTTCCTTCACTCATTGGTCAATCAGGAATATCTTATTTAATCTCCTTTTATTCGTATAGTTATGAATAGTCCTGTTTTTATTGATATCTAGTTTTATTCCACTGTGAACAGATATGATATTTGATACAATTTCAGTGTTTTAAAATTTTCTGAGATTTGTTTTGTGTTCTTAACATATGGCTAATCCTGGAGAATATCCCCTGTGCTGATGAGAAGAATCTGCCCTTTGCAGCTGCTGGGTGAAATATTCTGTAATTGTCTATCACATCTGTTTGGTCTATAGTGAAGTTTAAATATGATCTTTCTTTGATGACTTTGTGTCTAAACGATCTGTCTAATATTGAGAATAAAATGTTGAAGTCCCCAATTATTATTTTATTGGAGTCTATCTCTCCCTTTAGATCTAGTAATATTTACTTTATGTATCAGGATGCTCTGGTGCTTACTGTAAATATGTTTACAATTGTTATATTCTCTTGCTGTATTGATCTCTTTATTATCATATAATGTCCTTCATTGTCTCTTTTTACAGCATTGAATTGAAGTCTGTTTAGTCTGATATAATTCCAGCTACTTGTTCTCACTTTTGGCTTACATTTGCATTGAGTATATTTTTCCATTCCTTCAGTTTCATTCTGTTTATCTTTACAGGAAAAGTGAATTTCTTAATGGGCAGTATATAGTTTTGTCTTATTTTTCATCTATTTGTCCTGTTTATATATTTTTAATGGGGAATTTAGTTCATTTACAGTAATTGTTATTGTTGATAGGTGGGAACTAATCAGTGTTTCACTGATTGTTTTCTGGTTGTTTTGTATATTCTTTGTTTCTTACTTCATCTCTTATTATTTTTGCAGTTGGGTGGTTTTCTGTAGTAATAAGGTTTGATTCCTTTCTCTTTTAAAAAATATATTGCTTCTACCAGTGAGTTTTATAGTTTTGCATGTTTTCATGATCATAGTTGTTATCTTTTCACTCCCAGTTGTAAGACTTCACTGAGCATTTCTTGTAAAGCCAGCCTAGTGCTGATGAATTCCATTAGTTTTCACATGTCTGTAACAGATTTTATTTTTCTTCATTTATGAAGGATAACTTTGCTAGGTACAGTATTCCTGACTGACAGTTATTTCCTTGCAGTGCTTGGAATATATCATCTCATTCTCTCCTGGCTGAGAAATCCACTGTTACTCTAATGAGAATTCCCTTATATGTGACCTGACTTTTTTCTCTTGCTGATTTTGTTTATTTATTTTTTTGTAATGGACTTTCAACAATTTGACTGTAAGATGCCTTGAAGAAGATCTGTTTGGGTTTAACCTATTTGGTTTCCTGGACCTTGATACCCATCTCTCTCCCAAGACCTTGGAATTTTTTTGCTATTATTTCATTAAATATATTTTCATCACCTTTTCCCTTCACTTTTTCTTCTGAAACACCCCTAATATGAATATTTTTCACTTACTCATGTCCCATGAGGCTTTCTTTTTTCTTTGTATTATTTATTCTTTCTTTTATTTTTGACTGCTTGTGTTATTTCAAAATATCTGTCTTCAAGTTTAGATTTTTTCTTCTGCTTGCCCTAGTCTGTTGTTGAAGCTCTTGATTCATATGTTTACTTTCTTCATTGAATTATTTAGCTCTTTGTTCCTGTTTGATTCTTTTTTATGGTATCTATCTCTTTGTTGAATGTATCATGTAAATCATGAATCATTTTCTTGATATGGTTAAATTGGCTATCTTTCTTCTCATATCTTGCTGAGTTTATTTGAAATTATTATTTAATTTTTTTGGCATTTCATATATTTTATTATGATCAGGGTCTCCTACTAGAAAATTATTGTTTTCCTTTTACAGTGACATGTTTCCTTGATTTTTTGTGTTTGATGTGTCCCTATGTTGATTTCTAAGCATGTGGTAGAAAAGTTATTACTTCTAATTTTATTGAGTAGGTTTCATAGGGAAAGATTTATTTTTATAACTTGGTCTTGAGGTGTCAGTTTGGTGAGGTGTGTTGTCCTGGATTTTAGTTAGATGCAATACTATAGTTTCTATGTAGTTAAGTTGGCTACAATTTTACATTAGTGACATTTGTAAGTTACTCAGTGGCCTAGGCTGAGAGAGTTTGTGTTGATGGTGGTGCAGCTTTGCCAGGACTGGGCTCACTGGGCTGTTTCTCAGATCAGGGGGATGTTCATGCACACAGTGGGTCAACCAGCTTGGGGTCTGGTTCTCTGATATTGGGGCCTTGGGGCTTTTCCTCTGGCCAGGGGCAAGGACATATGTTTACTCAGCTGGCTTGGGGGTGTGCCTGCCAAGAGCTGCTCAAAGGGATGTTTCTGAGGCTCAGAATGTGGGAGCATAGCTTTACAGCTGGCCTGGGGATATTTCTACCGGGGGCAGCCCACAGGGATGTTTCTTAGGCCCGGGACATGGGCATAAGTTTTCTCAGTTGGTCTGGGTGTGTATCTGCCAGGAGCTGCCTTTGAAACTGTTTCTTAGGCCTGCTATGTGGGTGTATGTCTGCTTGGCTGGCCTGAAAATGTATCTGAGGGGGACAACCCACAGGGCCATTTCTCTAGGTTGAGACACGGGCATGCAGTGGCTTGACCAGCCTGGGTGGCATGGCTACCATGGGTGGGTACAGGGCTGTTTCTCAGGCCTATGACATAACTGCACAGTTGTTTGGCTGGTTTGGGGTGTTTCTGTGGGTGGTGGCCCACAGGACTCTTTTTGGACCTGGGACACGGCCATATAGCTGCCTGTCTAACCTATGGGCATGTCTGCCCAAGGGGCTGTTTCTCAGGTCTGGGATATAAGTACAAGGCTGCTTGGCTGGCTCAGGTGTGTGCCCACCAGGAGCAGCCTGCAGGGCTGTTTCAGGCCTGGTGTGTAGGTGCCCAGCTGCTTGGCTAGCCTAGGGAATGTCCATAAGGGAGTGGTTCATGGGGCTATTCAGGTTCAGGACATGGGCTCTTGGCTGCTTGGCTGTTCTGGTGGTATGCCCACCACGGGTGTCCTGTGGGACAGTTTCTCAGGCTGCCTAATAGAACTGTTAGGCAGGCCAGGGGTATATCAGGATTGGGCGGGGGCACTCTGGAGCTATTTCTCAGGTCCTGCACATGGGCATGCAGCCATTCTGCTGGCCTGGAGTTATATCAGCTGCTTGGAGGCTCAGAAGCTTCTCCCACTTGAGGGTGGGTGAGCAGTGGTTTGGCTGGCTCAAGGCAGGATAGCTGTGGGTGGGACTGTTATACTGTTTCTCTGGCTGGAAGTAGGGTAGTGGGGGTTGGTTTCTCTGCTCTGTAGGACAAGAGTCACAGCCAGTTTTAGGCCCAAGCTCTGTAAAGCTGGGCTTGTGACATTCAGCCACCCCTGTGGGCTTGGGTTAATGAAGATGGAGCCCCATTGCTGGAGAGGTGCCATGGCTATTGGCCCGCAAAGCACGGCACACTCCTGAGGTGCATACTGTGCTGCAGCAGCTTGGCTTAGATGGTGGGTGGAAGTGAGAAGTACACATGCTGTGCTTCTAATCCAGGACAGTGCAGCTGTATAAATTCTTGGTGGCTCTTTAAACTGGGCTCAGGGCTTGTGAGGCCTGGAATTCTCCTGTAGTAAGGACTGTAGGTGTTTGTGGTAGCAATGGGGGCGGATAGAGATCTTCTGCTTATCATTTCCCCACAGTGAGAAGTTTCTCCTGACTCTAGGCAAATCTCATCCAGTCCAGGGAGGTGGTGCTTCAGAGCCTGGGTGCCTCCACATTGCCCTCCTGGACTTCCTATCACCACAGATGCTTCTCCATTCTCCTGCTGCATTTCAGTGTTCTGCCTTCGACAACACTCCAGTCAAAACCTAGCTGTTTATTCACTGCCTTGGTCCTTTCTTGTTGGAATATAAATGCCAGGTGTCTCTAATCATCCATCTTGCTGACATTACTCCCCTCATGTTGGACTTTTTGATGACCAATACCTCTTGCTCCTTTTCACATATGTTGTTGCAAAGACCCATTTCCTTTGTTTTGTTTGGGGACAATTGATTATTTGGACATAAGCATAGGATGTGTTTACATTTGCCTTTATTGTCTATGGTTGCAGTTTGCTTACAGATGGAATTTAGCTATTTTCCTTTAGATAAATGCAGCAAAGCACAGTTCTTCTTTATCTCTTCATTCCTTGTGAGACTGATGATGATAATGGGTGAGAGCTTTGGGCTGGAGATCCTGGTTCAGACACTGACCACTACTTTTGAGAGCCTAGAGGAACCCTCATTTTTTAGTTTGGCCCCTTCCCTGGAGCTCTGGGTTCTGCATTCTTCTTTTCTACTCCTAAGATTCTCCTCTGAAGCCCATCTTTCCTTGATGCTCAATGGACAAACAGAAAAAGTTGGGGGACTTTTTAAAAAGGAGTTTTTTTCCAATACTAGAAACTCAGGGAGAAAGTAGAGTGATACAGTAGATGAGAGTATAGATTTTGAAGTCATCTGGACCCGGGTTCAAATCTTGCCTCATTTACTTATAGTGTGATCTTGGAAAAATGGGAATGTAACCCTCTTGGGCTCAGTTTCCTTCTTGAAGGGTTAATGAGATGATTAAATATAAAAATAAAATATGTGTAAAATACCTACTCCATGACTTGGCAAGTGGTAAGTGTTGAACTCCAAGATAGGTATGTGTAGACCTCAGTCCTTCAGTTTTAGCTGGGCTTTTGAGATTCTCTCAAATCCAGCTGTAATATTTATCTCCAGCTTTCCTTCAAGTTCTAGCCACGATGATATGCTCACTGCTCTGGAATGCTTTGAATATTCCCCTTGTCCACCATAGTCTCTTCTGTTTGAACTGCTGGTTTATTGTCACTATTCCCATTTGTTTGCCTTCTCAAATGTTATTTATCATTTTCATGTGATTTCCCATCTTACAATAAGGACAGTCTGCATTTATTTTATTTCTCTATATCCTGCAATGCCCAGCACAGTGCCTCCCACATAGACAGTGCTCAGTGAAGGTCAGACAATAAATATGGCCTTGAAAGCATAAGGATGTTCATTTGGAAGTAATACCAGCAGGCCAAAACATCATGCTTCCTTTGTCTAAAAGAAAATCACTTAGATAAGGCAGAAAACATCTTCCTATATTTTTCAGTTTTGGCTTTTGCAGCATAACTCATTGAGCTTTGCTGTCCTTATATGGAAAATGTCTTTCTTTTTTTTTTTTTTTTTGGTTGTTTTTTAACAGCCAGTCTGCCCAGGTCATAGATTTGCTATGGGTATCCAATGATAAATGATCTCCAAACACTGGAGGAGTTTTCCTAGCCCCTAATCAGTTTCTACATCAGTTATCTTCCTCAACCCAACCCAGATGAGTAATCTACTCCCTCTTCCAGCTCCTAAAGCTGGTTGTGATTACTTTGAACTGACCACTTCCCATACTGTACAAAAATAATCAGTTTCTCTTTCTGTCTCCTAAGTTAGACTTAGAGATCTTTGAGAGAGAGTACAGTGTCCTTTATCTTTGTTTTTGTAGCATACAGCATAGTGGCCAACACTTAATAGTAGGCCTTCTGAAAATACCTGTTGGCCAACTGATTGATTGATGAGTCAGTCGATCAATCAAGATAAATCAAGGCAGCCAGGGGCGGTGGCTCACACCTGTAATCTCAGCCTTTGGGAGGCCGGAGCAGGTGGATCACGAGGCCAGGAGTTCGAGACCAGCCAGGCCAAAATGGAAAAACCCTGTCTCCACTAAAAATCCAAAAAAATTAGCTAGGTATGGTGGTGCACATCTGCAACCCCAGCTACTCAGGAGGCAGAGGCACAAGAATCACTTGGACCCGGGAGACGGAGGTTGCAGTGAGCTGAGATCATGCCACTGTACTTCATCCTGGACAACAGAGCGAGACTCTGTCTCAAAAAAAGAAACAAACAGAAAAAGGTAAATCAAAACATTGATTAGATGCTAGAATGCTCAGTTCCAGGCTTCAGGCTAGCTCACTTTTATCAAGTCTAGGGACCCTAGAAAGTAAAAGTTAGCAGAGACCGTTGGCGGTGATGAGCAGAACCCGGAAGACAGCAACCACTGTATGAAGATGAAAACCCGGGAGGGATCACTGATGCCAGATAACTGACCACCAAGGAGAGGTGTCAGGAAGCAGCCAATACAAGCAACTTCTCTCTCCTAACACCCGCTCCCCAGCAGCTGTGCACACTCCCTCCACTAGGCTTCAGATGGAAAACAGCAAACACCTCCAAAGTGGGAAATCAGGTGGCAGAAGGGGGGTTACAGCCAATAATATTGTTTGATCCTCTTTTCTTCCTTTCTTTTTCTCCCTTTCCCTCTCTACCTTCCCCTCCCCTTCCCCGTCTCCCCCGTCCCTCTCCCCCTCCCCCCTCCCTCCCTCTCCCCTCCTCCTTCCCCCCTCCCTCCCTCCCTCCCTCCTTTCCTTCCTTCCTTCCTTCCTTCCTTCCTTCCTTCCTTCCTTCCTTCCTTCCTTCTTTCCTTCTTTCCTTCCTTCCTCCCTTCCTTCCTTCCTTCCTTCCTTCCTTCCTTCCTTCCTTCCTTCTTTCCTTCTTTCCTTCCTTCCTCCCTTCCTTCCTTCCTTCCTTCCTTCCTTCCTTCCTTCCTTCCTTCTTTCCTTCTTTCCTTCCTTCCTCCCTTCCTCAAGCTGGAATGCAGTACATTATGGTAATAAAGAGTCTATACTCAAGAGGCAGAATGCAACAGAAATTGAGTTTTCTATCCAGTATCACTAGCTATTTGATTTTGGACAAGTCACATACTCTTCTCCTATCAAAGGGGCATGCTACCAGTACTTTCCCTTGCAGTGTGATTGGGACGCTTAAATGAAATAACACATATAAAGTGTCTGGTGCACAGTAAATGTTCCATACACATTGATGATATTGTTATTCATATCATCAGTTATCACAGCGGTTACACTGAGCCAGCCATCATAATAGAGTCTAGGATTAGAGGTGAGGAAAGCAGAACCTCTGCCCTTGAAGAAAATTTCAGGAGTTTTCCTGGGAGATAAATTTTGGTAGGGGAAGGAGGGTAGGAATCTTAAGCCAAAGCTTGAATAGTGTCCTGAATCTCTGTGTCACACAGCAGGGATATGGCAGGGATGAGGTAGAAGCCCAGCTCTTTGATACCAAGCCCCAGCCTCCTGGCCAGAAGGAACCCTCTTTTTCTGTATAGAATCCTTGTGCTAGATAACTGACATGCATGCTCAGAATGGGCCACACAGCATCAGGTTGATGGCTTATTTTATTGTGGGTTGTTGCCTCCCAGGTCCTACGCTCCTTACAGAGAACAATCTTACCATTTCAGGTGCTGTACTTCCTAGCTGCCTACAAACTCTGAGTTCATATCAAAGGTGGTTATTGGTACACGACTAATGTACAACAGAGACAGCACTGGGGAAAGAATTGTGCCAGATCCAGAGGGTGCACAGGCTAACTCCAGAGAAGCAGGGGAAGGTGCTTTTGGCCTCCTCTCTCTCTGACGGTGTGCCCCAGAGGCTGCACACTTTCAGACCTACCACCCACATGGCTAAAAGATGACTTTTCTCCTTGTATTTTCTTTCAAGCAGGACTCTTTGAAACATTAACAAAGCCAGGCTCTTATGGTCTGAACTCTCAACACTACCATTGAGGACAGCACGGGAGGTGTAGAAGAGTAGGTGATGGATGCATGAGAAACAGGCAGCCTAGTTGAGTGGAGGGGAGAAGATTTGGACTTGAATCCTGCTCCTTGGTTCACCAGCAATGAGACCTAAGGCAGACCTGTTAACCACTCTGTGTCTTCGTGTCTTCCTATCACCTATTTTCAATGGACCAAAATGATTTTCCTCTTAATGTGTTTTTAAGTACATTTTAAAACAAAGCACAGTTTGAAATAGTACAAAAGGCTTTGTTTAGTGCTGTATCCCAGCTACTCTTACATGAATAAGAGCAGGAAAGGAAGAAACATAAGCAAAAAGAAAAGGCATAATCTCCCTGACTCCAGGCAGGAGGCTGGTCACCTGTTCATGAGGAGGTGGGTGCTAGGGGCTCTGCCTGCAGCATTATTGCTCCTGAGTACCTGGTCTTCCTTGCTTGGACAGAAGAGGGACAATTCCACTGACATATTACAAAGGATCTAACATCAGCAACTCAGACCAAATGTATGCTTTGTTGCCTCAGAAGGCCTTTGAGAGAAAACCATCATGTTCTCTCTTTTACAGGGTGATCTTGGCACAGTTACGAGTTTTGTCAAGAGTAGGCAAGTATTCGGAGGCTGTGAAGTGCATGTAAAAGATCCTATAGCCCTTTTGAAACCACGTTGCCACGGGCTAATCTCACCTGCACATTTCATTCTTAGGATTTGCCTTTAAATTCAAACCACTTCATCATACTTGAGTTCTGTGAACTATCAACCTACTTTGCCACTTCGACCTGCAAATAATACAGTCTGGAGACTGGAAGGAGAAAGGTTGATTATAAAAGGGCAACAGGCTGGGGTCTCAGGTCTGAAGGGTACTGTATTGAGCAGGGCTGATGTTCAGCTGATACATGCTGGTGTTGCCATACCCTTTGTTAAATATTGAAATTCTGTCTGTGTCAGTTGGTAAGTAGTTTATTGCCCTGAGCACCCCAGTGCTGCCTCCTGCTGTCTGGCTGGCAGATGCCTCCCAAGCTGTCTCCCAATCTTCCCACCGCTCAGCAACATGGTGACTTTAGGGTCCTACTCTAGCACCGTGGCTGGCATCCTTTCTGGCTACTGCTGTGACTTCGACATTTTCAGACATTTTGAATATCCCTGATATTTGAATATCTCTGATATCACCTTAACAAGTTGCTGAAAATTTAATTGTGTTAATTTGTGAATGCTGTGTTCAGTATATAACAGAAACTCAATACATTTTAATTCCAGTTTTCTTTATCCCTCTTTAAATTTATATTTCCCTTCCCTGAATATTATGCATGGAAGCATAAGAACATTAAAATAACAAATTTATCCTTTTATTGAGGGATGGGGTAGGGGATGGATGAATGGATACTGAGTTCTTAAAATTTTGTTTTATTATTATGAAAGAAATGGATGCTCTTTGTAATAGAAGGAAGCAAGGACAGAAGGAGATAGGGAGAGAAGTGGTTGGGAAAGAGGGAGGGAAGGAGAAAGGAAGGTGTGAGAGTAAGAAAAAAATGTCTGAGGAGAGGGGCCAAGATGACCAATTAGAAACAACAGCCCTCAGAGGTGCTCATCAAAAAAGAAAAGAAAAAAACCAAAAAAACGAGCGTGTAAATCCTTCACCGGCAACCAAGGTATCCAGGTTCTCTCATCAAAATTGACTAGAAGGCTGGCGTGACCCACAGAAAAAAAGGAAGGGCAGTGTGGTGTGGCGGCCCACCTGAGAGCCACACGGGGAAGGGGAGCCTCCTCCCCCGAGCCAAGGGAGACGGTGATGAGCCTGCTACCCAGCCGGGGAAACTGCTTTTTCCAAAGAATTGTGCAATTCACAGATTGGGAAATCCCACTCTTGAACTAATGCCACTAGGGCCTAGTGTTCCAACCCCGGAACCTGCAGATTCTTACAGCCTCTCGGCCAGAACCTACTTAAACCTACTGAACTCCCATGGGGAGGGGCGACCAGCACCAGTGGCTGCCTGCTCTCTAAGCCTTTTGAGTTCCTTGGGAGAAGGGAAGCAGCCAGCACTGGGACTCACAACTGCCTAACACGCTAAGCCCCCTGGGTAGGGAAAGGGTGGCACCCATCTCTATAGCTCCAGGCTGGGCTTTTCCCCTGCTGGAGCCAGGGAGGCTACAGAGCTTGGTCCCAAGACTTGTCCCCACAGCCCAACACACAGGCAATGGCAGTAGGCAACCACAGTGCCTCTTCAGGTCTAACCCCGACCCATCCTTCTCAGTTGGGGGAGGGGGCGGGGGGGCCTTCCCTGCAGGATCTCCAGTAACTCCAGCCAGAGACTCTGGGACAGAATTCCGATCTCCCTGGACCTGAACCCCTGGGGAGAGGGGTGGCCACATTCTCTGTGGACCAGCAGACTTAGCCTGTCCTCCTGGTAGTTCTGAGGAATCCAGGCAGCCCAGACGAGTGGGTTTCCCCTCAGAAAAACATACCGTCTCCACCAAGGGACAAAGTGCTTCATTAAATGGACCCTGCTCTCCGTGCTATCCAACTGGGTGAGGCCCTCCAACAGGGGTTGTCAGATACCCTATACAGGAGCGATCCTACTGGCATCAGCTTGGTGCCCCTCAAGGTCAGAGGTCCCAGAGGTAGGAGCAGGCACCCATCTTTGCTGCTCTCCAGACTCCTTGAGTGACATCTCCAGGCACAGGAGTGAATCAGATGAATGAGGCCTGAAGTGAACTCCCAGCAAACTGCAACAGCTCTACAGAAGAAGGACCTGACTATTGAAAGAAAAACAAACAAGCAGAAAGCAACAACAGCATCAACAACAATAACAACAACAACAACAAAAGACCCCCACAAAAACCCTATGCAAGGGTCAGCAGCCTCAAAGACCAAAACTAGACAAAACCATGAAGATGAGAAATTATCAATGAAAAAATGCTAAAAACCAAAGAGGCCAGAGCACCTCTTCTCCTCAAAATGATCACCGCATCTCTCCATCAAGGGCCCAGAGCTGGACCGAGGATCAAATGGATGAAATGACGGAGTAGGCTTCAGAAGATGGGTAATAAAAAACCATGATGAGCTAAAGGAGCATGTTCTAACACAATGCAAAGTAGCTAAGAACCTTGATAAGAGGTTAGAGGAGTTGCTAACTAGAATAACTAGTCTAGAGAGGAAGATAAACAACCTGATGGAGCTGAAAAATACAGCATAAGAACTTTGTGAATTATACACAAGTATCAACAGCCAAATCGACCAAGCAGAAGAAAGGATATCAGAGTTTGATGACAACCTTACTGAAATAAGACATGCAGACAAGAATAGAGACAAAAGAACAAAAAAGAATTAACAAAGCCTGCACAAAATATGGTACTTCATAAAAAGACCGAACCTACAATTGATCGGAGTACCAGAAGGAGACAGGGAAATGGAAACAAGCTGGAAAAGACACCTCAGGATATATATTCAGGAGAACTTCCCCAACCTAGCAAGACACGCTAACATGCAAATTCAGGAAATACAGAGAACATCATTAAGATTGTCCATGAGAAGATCAACCCCAAGACACATAATCATCAGATTCTCCAAGGTTGGAATGAAGGAAAAACTGTTAAGGGCAGCTAGAGAGAAAGGCCAGGTCACCTGCAAAGGGAAGCCCATCAGAATAACAGTGGACCTCTCAGCAGAAACTCTACAAGCCAGAAGAGATTGGGGGCCAATATTCAACATTCTTAAAGAAAAGAATTTTCAACCCAGAATTTCATATCTAGTCAAACTAAGCTTCATAAGCAAAGGAGAAAGAAAATCCTTTCCAGACAAGCAAAGGCTGTGGGATTTCATTACCACCAGACCTGCCCTGCAAGAGCTCCTGAAAGAAGCACTAAATATGGAAAGGAAAATCTGGTACCAGGCACTGCAAAAACACACCAAAATATGAAGACTGATGACAATATGAAGAAACTGCATCAACTACTGTGCAAAATAACCAAATAGCATTATGATGACAGGATCAAATTTGCACGTAACAATACTAACTCTAAATATAAATGGACTAAACGCCCCAATCAAAAGACACAGGTTGGCAAATTGGGTAAGGAGTCAAGACCCATCAGTGTGCTATATTCAGGAGACCCTCTCATGTTCAAAGACACACACAGCCTTAAAATAAAGGGATGGAGCAATATTTACCAAGCAAATGGAAAGCAAAAATAAATAAAGCAGTGTTGCAATCCTAGTCTCTGACAAAACAGACTTTAAACCAACAAAGATCAAAAAAGACAAGGGCATTACAAAATGGTAACTGGAATAATTCAACAAGAAGAGCTAACTATTCTGAGTATGTATGCACTCAATACAGGAGCACCCAGATTCATAAAACAAGTTCTTAGAGACCTACAATGAGACTTAGAATCCCACATAATAATAGTGGGAGAATTTAACACCCCACTGTCAGTATTAGATCAACGAGACAGAAAATTCACAAGGATATTCTGACTTGAACTCAGCTCTGGATCGAGTGGACCTAGTAGACATCTACAGAACTCTGTACCCCAAATCAGCAGAATATACATTCTTCTCAGTGCCGCATGGCACTTTTTCTAAAATCAACCACGTTATTGAAAGTAAAACACTCCTCAGCAAATGCAAAAGAATTCAAATTGTAACAAACAGTCTCTCTGACACAGCACAATCAAACTAGAACTCAGGATTAAGAAACTCACTCAAAACCACACATTTTCATGGAAATCGAACAACCTGCTCCTGAATGACTCCTGGATAGATAGTGAAATTAAGGTAGAAATCAAGAAGTTCTTTGAAACCAATGAGAACAAAGAGACAACGTACCAGAATCTCTGGGACACAGCTAAAGCAGTGTTAAGAGGGAAACTGACACACTAAATGCCCACATTAGAAAGCTAGAAAGATCTCAAATTGACACCCTAACATCACAATTAAAAGAGCTAAAGATGCAAGAGCAAACTAAGATCAGAGAAGAATTGAAGGAGATAGAGACACGAAAAACCCTCCAAAAACTCAACGAATCTGGGAGCTGGTGTTTTGAAAAAAATAACAAAATAGATAGACTGCTAGCTAGACTAATGAACAAGAGAGGGAAGAATCAAATAGACACAATAAAAAAATGATAAAAAGGATATCACCACTGACCCCACATAAATACAAACTACCGTCAGAGAATACTATAAACACCTCTATGGAAATGAACTAGAAAATCTAGAAGAAATGAATAAATTCCTGGATGCATACATCCTACCAAGACTATACCAGGAAGAAGTTGAATCCCAGAATAGATCAATAAGCAGCTCTGAAATTGAGGCAGTAATTAATAACCTACCAACCAAAAAAAAAAAAAAAAAAAAAAGCCCAGGACCAGATGGATTCACAGCTGAATTCTATCAGAAATACAAAGAGGAGCTGGTACCATTCCTTCTGAAACTGTTCCAAACAATTGAAAAGGAGGGACTCCTTCCTAACTCATTTTATGAAGCCAGCATCATCCTGATACCAAAACCTGGAAGAGACACAACAAAGAAAGAAAACTTCAGGCCAATATCCCTGATGAACATCGATGTGAAAATCCTCAATAAAATACTGGCAAACTGAATCCAGCAGCACATCAAAAAACTTATTCTCCATCATTGAGTCGGCTTCATCTCTGAGATGCAAGGCTGGTTCAACATATGCAAATCAATAAATGTAATATATTACATAAACAGAACCAAAGACAAAAACCACATGATTATCTCAATAGATGCAGAAAAGGCCTTTGATAAAATTCAACATCCCTTCATGTTAAAAACTCTCAATAAACTAGATATTGATGGAACATATGTCAAAATAATAAGAGCTATTTATGACAAACCCACAGCCAATATCATATTGAATGGGCAAAAGCTGGAAGCATTTTCCTTGAAAACCGGTACAAACGGCCAGACGCGGTGGCTCACGCCTGTAATCCCAGCACTTTGGGAGGCCGAGGCGGGTGGATCACGAGGTCAGGAGATTGAGACCATCCTGGCTAACACGGTGAAACCCCATCTCTACTGAAAAAATGCAAAAAAATTAGCTGGGCGTGGCGGCGGGCACCTGTAGTCCCAGCTACTTGGGAGGCTGAGGCAGGAGAATAGCGTGAACCCTGGAGGCGGAGCTTGCAGTAAGCCGAGATCGCGCCACTGCACTCCAGCCTGGACCACAGAGCGAGACTCCATCTCAAAAAAAAAAAAAAAAAGAAAAGAAAACTGGTACAAGGTAAGGACACCCTCTCTCACCACTCCTTTTTAACATAGTAGTGGAAGTTCTGGCCAGGACAATCAGGCAAGAGAAAGATATAAAGGTATTCAAATAGGAAGAAAGGAAGTCAGGTTGTCTCTGTTTGCAGATGACATAACTTTATATTTAGAAAACCCCATCATCTCAGCCCCAAAACTTCTGATAAGCAACATCAGCAAAATCTCAGGATACAAAGTCAATGAGCAAAAATCACAAGCATTCATTTACACGAACAATAGGCAAGCAGAGAGCCAAATCATGAATGAGCTCCCATTCACAATTGCTATAAAGAGAATAAAATACCTAGAAATACAGCTAAGAAGAGATGTGAAGGACCTCTTCAAGGAGAATTACAAATCACTGCTCAAAGAAACAAGAGAGGACACAAACAAATGGAAAAACATTTCATCCTCATGAATAGGAAGAATCAATATCACGAAAATGACCATACTGCCAAAAGTAATTTATAGGTTCAAGGCTATTCCCATCAAACTACCGTTGACATTCTTCACAGATTAGAAAAAAAAAAAAAAAAAACTACTTTAAATTTCATATGGAGTCAAAGAAGAGCCCATATAGCCAAGACAATCCTAAGCAAAAAGAACAAAGCTGGAGGCATTACAATACCTGACTTCAAACTATGCTACTTCAAAGGCTACAGCAATCAAAACAGCATGGTACTGATACCAAAACAGACATATAGACCAATGGAACAGAACAGAGACCTCAGAAATAAAACCACACATCTACAACCATCTGATCTTTGACAAACCTGACAAAAACAAGCAATGGGGAAAGAATCTCCTCTGGAGTAAATGGTACTGGCTAGCCATATACGGAAAAGTGAAACTCTACCCCTTCCTTACACCTTATACAAAAATAAATCAAGATGAATAAAAGACTCAAATGTAAAACCCAAAAAAATAAAAACTCTAGAAGAAAACCTAGGCAGTACCATTCAGGATATAGGCATGGGCAAAGACTTCATGACAAAGATGCCAAAAGCAATTGCAATAAAAGCCAAAATTGACAAATGGAATCTAATTAAACTAAAGAGCCTCTGCACAGCAAAAGAAACTATCATTAGAATGAACAGGCAACCTACAGAATGGGAGAAAATTTTTGCAATCTACCCATCAGACAAAAGTATAATACCCAGAATTTACAAGGAACTTAAACATATTTACGAGAAAAAAACAACCTCATCAAAAATGGGCAAAGGATATGAACAGACACTTCTCAAAAGAAGACATTTATGTGGCCATCAAACATGAAAAACAACCCATCATCACTGATCATTAGAGAAATGCAAATCAAAACCACAATGAGATACCATCTCATGCCAGTCAGAATGGCAATTATTAAAAAGTCAGGAAATAATAGATGCTGATGAGGCTATGGAGAAATAGAAATGCTTTTATACTGCTGGTGGGAATGTAAATTAGTTTAACCATTATGGAAGACAGTGTGGCAATTCCTCAAGGATCTACAACCAGAAATACCATTTGACCCACCAATCTCATTACTGGGTATATACCCAAAGGAATGTAAGTCATCCTATAAAGACACACGCACATGTATGTTTATTGCAGCACTATTTACAATAGCAAGGCCATGGAACCAACCCAAATGCCCATCAACAACAGACTGGATAAAGAAAATGTGGTAACGAGCATAGCAAACCACCATGGCACATATATACCTATGTTCACGTTCTGCAATTGTATCCCAGAACTTAAAGTATAATAAAAACCTGCACGTTCTGCAATTGTATCCCAGAACTTAAAGTATAATAAAAAAAGGAAAAGAAAATGTGGTATATATACACCATGGAATACTATGCAGCCATAAAAAGGAATGAGATCCTGCATAGGAATACTATGCAGCCATAAAAAGGGATGAGATCATGTCCTTCGCAGGGACATGGATGAAGCTGGAAGCCATCACCCTTAGCACACTAACACGGGAAGAGAAAACCAAACACCACATGTTGAACATTGAGATTTTTGGTGGGAGCTGAACATTGAGAATGCATGGACACAGAGAGAGGAATAACTCACACCAGGGCCTGTTCAGGGTTGGGAGTGAGGGGAGGGAACTTAGAGGACCAGTCAAATAGGTACAGCAAACCACCAAACACATATACCTATGTAACAAACCTGCACATATGGTACATGTACCCACCTTTTGTTTAGAAGAAATAAAGGATAAAAAAAAAAAACTACATAGGCACATTTTATTCAGGCAGTTAGAAAACAAAGGACAAAGAAAAAAAATCTTAAAAACAACCAGAAGAAAAAGATACATTACCTTTAAAGAAGAAAATTAGACTTAAACCTAATTTTTCATTAGCAATTATTAAAGCCAGGAAACAATGGAATTACGTCATTGAAGTGCTTATAGGAAAAAAATTACCAATCTATAATTCTGTACCCAGTAAAATATTTTTTAATAATGTGAAATAAAGACCTTTCAGACAAACAAAAGAAGAAATCTGGGTTGTATAAAGCAACAACTAAATGTTCTACACTTGCCTGTTCATTCTGTTCCACTGACAGGACCCAAAGCCTAATATATTGTTTTATTTAATTTATAGTCTTTTGGCATTTTCCAATATAGCCATAATGTGCATACTTATGTGTATGGATGTGTGTGTATAAGTGTATATAATTCTGTATACACACACTTGCATCTACATATATATTAATGGAGTCAATGGGGTCATCTCATCCACATATATCATTCTGCAGCAATTTGATAGTTTATTAAGCAATGTATATAGAAAGTATCTTTTCAAGTCAGTCATGCATACTTACCTTACTCCCATTGAAGTCTGTACTACTGGATCACATAATATGAGCATACCAAATATATCAAACTTTGCAACCCCCTATTGTTAACCATTATCTTGAGAGCTCGTCTAGAGGTTCTAGTAGGGTAGTGCAGCTACTCATATACCCTTGACCAAAGACCAGTACTCCTCTATCAGAGATGGTTATCCTCTTCAACCGAGCACGCAGCTTCAGGAGGGATGCACATGGAGCATCGAGGGAGGAAGGGGACACCCACCTAGCCAGCCAGATCAGTTGAATCAACCCTGGTGATCAATGGGGTGACAGATGTCACAGCCAGATCACCCTCACATCTGACCATTATCTTAATTTTCTACACTTATGATGGGTCAGCAAACATCTTTGTACATATGCCTAGCTAGCTATTCTTGTAAAGCATGAGAATATTTCTGTAGGACAGAGATGTACCAAAAATCAGAATCACAGCATCAGAAGGCACACGCGTTTGAAAGTTTGATAAATGCTGCCATATTTATCCATTTTAAAAGTCTGTTTTATTCTCTCAAGGGGAGCTGTGTATGCTTTTCCACACAGATCTACACAACAACCCACTACTCCATCAAACTGACTGTTCTTATATTATAATGGGTGCTTCTGGTCTTTTATCCATATCATTGTTATCATTTTATATGTATAACTTTCTCTTTTGTTTGTTTTTTTCCCTCAATTAACATTGGTCCAAATTCCTTCTTTTGTAAAATGTCAGTCCTCATAGTTACCATGAAGAATGATTGTTTTGGTGAGATGATGCAGTATGCAAGCTTTACTCTGCTCTCCTACCTCAGTTTAGAATCTAGGGTGGAGGCAGAAAAGAGATATACCCTTGAATACCAGCAGTGGCCGACAGTGATAGATAGGAAGACATTGTGATCTCTGGGACATGGGACCAGTAGACTGAACCTTGCTATTTCTCAGGATCCCAATCCAAGAAATCTGAATGGAATGCTTGTTGATAGAAGGGGACAAGGAACTTCTACTGAGTGCCTGTGGGAAGCCAACTGCTGTCCTGTACATTACCTCATTAAGCCATTTGTAATTAACCCTAAGTGGAAGATGGATGGAAGAATTGACTAGGCTAGGATGCTGTTGCTGCTGCTCCTGACAACAGCTGATTTCTACCACTCTTCTGAGAACTTGCCATGAATTGTGTCATTTATACCTCACAATCACCCTATGAGGTTTGTACTAATATTATCCCTACTCTGTGGAGGAGGAGACCAAAGCAAAGAGGGGTTAAGTAACTTGCCCGAGGTAACACAGCTGGAATGTGGCTGAGTCTGGTGAAAACTCCAGCATGAGAGCTATTGTAGTAAGATGCAGAGCTGGGAGTTGAACTCACTACACCACACTGAGGTTCATAATCCTTGGGACGGCAATGAGTTCTTAAAAGCTTGGGGAGAGCTAATGCACAGCAACCATGGGCTTGCTTCACTCACAAATCTGGGAATAAAAATAGGTAATCAACATGTGTTCCCTGAAGAAGGAAGCTGTTGCACAGTAATTCTGAGCTCTTAAATTGCCAGAAGGAACTTTGCAACAGGGAGATACTATTGTTTGGGAGTGTTTCGAGTGGTCCCCAAGGGTGCAGGGAACTCATGTTTGGTGTCAGTAGATCACTCTAGGGTGTCAGAAACAGAGAAGCTGTTTATTAACTCACCCTTCTGACACCCCCTGTGAATCTCATGTAAATGTCATCTTTGTGTAGCATTTTATGAGTTTTCAGAGCTCTTTCAGAGTCAGCACCTCATTCAGTGTCTTATCTTGGTGTTCAAGCTTCTTCACACTGAGACTCTAGCCTGAGTTTCCAGACTCCTCGCCTTCACCCCTGCTTCCCACCCTATGGCCATCCATTCCTCTTCAAGCCACACGAATCTTCCTGACATCCCCACAATTACCTCATCCTCACATACCTACTTATTGGTCTTCCTGCTTCTATCCTATCCTCTTCATCCCTTATCCACACTGCAGCCACTCTGTTGTGATCACTCCAGTCATAACAGTCCCAGCTTAAAATCACCCTCTGTGCTCCAGACACAATGGCCTCTTTGTTCTTCAAACTTGCTAACCTCCTTCTACTATGCCCTTTGTAGGTGCCATGATTATCTTTGCCTGGAAAACTACCCTCTTTCCTTCCCCAATCTGTCAGGGCATGGATGACTCTCTTTCATCATTCTGGTCTCAGTTTAAATCTCATTTCTTCAGACGAAACTATTTTCTCTATATGAGTTCTGCTCTTTTGTCTTCTGTCAACTTTCCTATTTGTTCTTGTAACAGTACTTTTTATTATTTGGATTTGTTTGTTAAGTATTTTAATTATCTTACTAGACTGAAAGTTCCATGAGATCACTACCAGGTTTGGTTTGTTCTGTGCTTAATACAGTCCCTGGCACATAGCAGGTGTTAACAAATATGTTGGGTCAGTGGATAGAGGAATAAATGAGAGAATGAATGAATGAATGAATGAACTGATGGATATTTTAGTCTTTCCACTGATTGGTAACCTGTATGTGAATTCTTTATCATTTCTCTGCACTGGACAAATCTTGTTTAGCATTTTCAAGCCAATGATTTGTTGAATCTTTGCATCCATCTCATAAAGAAGGTGTTATCCTTATCAAAATTTAGTGATCATCTCAAATTTATACAGCTACAAATAATGGAACCAGAATTTGAACCCAGCTTTATCTGATACCCAAGTCCAAGCATGTGCTGGAGATAACACAACCTGCATTACTCCTGTCCATTTGTATGAGCAAGAGAGGAAAGACATGAGCTTAGATGCCAGCAAGCTAAGTCTTTTAGAGCTATGTTTATCCACAACGTTGAACAGCAGACACAATCAAAACTATGTTTTATACTGTGAGCCTGCACATATACACGTGTGAATGTGTGTGTGCACATCTCTAAAATAAGTTTTGCAAAATAACACACATTGTCATTACATGGGACCATGTTCTGATAGCTTCTGTTCTTTTGATGGCATTTTTATAATGCTGATGGAGCCACTGAATTGATTTTACAATTTGTGAGTGGGTCATAACCTGAAGTTTAAAAACCTCTTTCTTAGAGAAGCTAATAAAGTGCCAGAGGCCACAGTGGGAACAGGTGCATGACAACTGGATCTGAGGTGGCTTGCAGGAGACGTTTCTTTCCCGGAGATCTGAAGGATGAAGATAATTCAAGGGCTTTGGTTTGAGGGGTTGGTGGAGGAACTGGAAATGGTGCCTAAGCCAGGCAAGGCCCACAGGGCTTTAGGTCTTACCCCTGCCATTTCTATGGCCAACCACTTGTGTCTTTTCCCCAACCCTATAGGCCACTGGGCCCATCATTTCCACATTTGCTCTTATGAAATGTGCTCACCTGCCCTTTTTTGTGCCTCATGCCTCAGATCTTGTCTTATTTTTGTAGAATGCTCTATCTTCCCGCGGGGGGAGAGGGGAGGATAAAGCAAAACAAAACAAAACAACACAACAACAACCACCACCACAAAAAACCCTGCCCTCTGCTCCCTGCATGGGAATTACTGCCCATCTTTAATCCATACTCTGTCCTGAGGCCCCAGGTGCAAGTTTTCAGAGAGCCTGGGGAACTACCTTACTAACAGCAGCTCCCATTTGACAGTGCCTTGAGGGTGCTGCCAGGAGCATGTGCAGGGCAAGGGGAAGACAGAATGGGCAGAATTGCTTTAACCAAAGCAAGACTGCTTTAAAGTGGTTTGCACATAAGATTATTTTTTAAAGACAGGTCCTCCAGGATGAAAAAAAGAAAAATTTGGAAATGACTTTCTTTTTTGTTGTTGTTTTTTGTCTTTTGTTTTTGAGACAGAGTCCGGCTGTGTCACCAGGCTGGAGTGTGCAATGGTGCCATCTTGGCTCACTGCAATCTCTGCCTCCCGGGTTCAAGTGATTCTCCTGTCTCAGCCTCCTGAGTAGCTGGGATTACAGGTGCATGCTACCACACCCAGCTAATTTTTGTATTTGTAGTAGAGATGCAGGGTTTTCACCATGTTGGCCAGGATGGTCTCAATCTCCTCACCTCGTGATCCACCCGCCTAAGCCTCCCAAAGTGCTGGGGTTGCAGGAATGAGCCACCATGCGCAGCCAGAAATGACTTTAACACCAAAGTGCATTGACATCCTTATACCAAACTGCCTCTTTCCCCACCATGTTGCCTCTCTCCTCTCCCTGTTCCCAGTGCTGTTTGAATTTTGCATTTTAAATGTCCCGAAGGATCATAGTTCTGCCCTGTCTCCTCTGTTCCTTCATTAGCCACCTCCACAGCCACAGGGGGAGACAGGATGGTATTTACTTCCTAAATCTTCTCTTTGGGTACACCTCTTCCTCACCGTTCATTTGTTCATTCGTTTATATTCATTTATTTCTTTAACAAATGTTTACCGTCAGCCACTGTGTGCCAGAGACTGTTTAATGTAGATAAGCATTGCAGAATAGAGAATAGTCTTTCCCTAAAAGGTCACAGTTTAGAAGGGTATAAAACAGTAATAGCTGCTTTATTTTATATAGCACTTTAACATTTATAGAATAGCTCCATAAACATATGATAAACTATTGTGTTATTGAACCCTTTTGAGAGACACAGAACCTTGTTCCAGCTCTGAGACATTAAGTCACTCATCCATGAAATACAGAGAGTTTGATGGTGCAATTGTACTTATACCCACATCCCTTAAGTTCAAGTTCACTATTCTCTTTGTTTTGCCACACTGTATTTATCCCTGTGACATCCTGAATATTATTTGGTAAATAACTTGTTATATCTACATTGCTGTCCCCCTCTTAATCTGAAAGATCATGAACTACTCTTTGGAAGTATTCAAACAAGACTAGGTAGACATTTGTCAAAATGGTATAGCATGGGGAAAGATCAGAAACAGTTTAATCTCTTCTAATTCTCAGCTTGTCAAATTTGATCTTATTTTATTTCTATTTAATTTTCATCTTAGGACTTCTTGGAAAACAAGGAGGCAATCTCTGTGTTTGAAAATAGGCTCCTTAGAACTAGTCAGCCTGGAAAGTATTCAGAATTGAGTTTTCTTTTCTTTTTTTTTTTCTTCGCCACTGATTGACAAACCAAATATCACTTGTAGAATGGCAAAGCGTTCATTTTTTGCTCCAATTAGTTGTACCACATGGTGGAGTTCACAAGGCCATCCAAGACCAGACCCTGTCTCTGTGGCTTTTTTGCTTTGGTTTCTTAGTTGGTGCCTCCTCTTGGAAGTTTGACCCTGGTGTCTAAATGCCTAGGCTCTGCAAAGCAGGCGGCAGCAGTGCCTCCAACAGACGGGAGCTTGGCATCCCCTGATAGCCGTCCTCTGAGCTGTCTCTACACTCTCTAAAATAAGATATAGACAGAGATTTGTCATGGAATCACAAGCAGGAATGTCACCAAAGCTGTCACCAGAGCCCCTTAAAATGTCACTTCCCAGCATTAATTGCCATGATAGCAAAACAAACGGGCATGCTCTGAACATTTGCTCTTCCCCTCCTCCCTCATGATCCTTTTCCATCTCTCTGTCTCTCCTCTCTCCCTACTCCCTCAGAGTCCCCCCTTCTCTTTATCTCTGGGGACCCTTGCACATTCTGAGTTGATTAGACCATGCCCGGCAAGGCAGTACCACCGCAGAGTGACAGATGAAGGTGAAGGAGGTTTGGAAAATGTCAGGGGCTGAAGAGACTGTTCTCTGATTGATCAGAGCTGAAGCAGTTTCCCAGCAGTCAGGGGACTTTGTACCTCCTGTCCTGGGCTCCCTTGAAATGGCTGGAAATCACCCAGTAGGGAACTGACTGACAAAGAAAGTCCAGGACAGCTCAACCTCAATGCTTCTTACAAAGAGCCAGCTTGCCTCTGGATTTGATATATTTATCCCCTGTAGAGCTAAGTCATCACTACCACCACAAATATGATCAGTCTTTATTTTTTCTAATATTTGTTAATTATAAAAGTTATGCAGGCTCATTAGTAAACACTTCAAACTAAAGAAAAGTATAAATCAGCAATGTTTTGTATGTCCCATCAAATAGCCACAATAACTTTTTACTATTTTTTTCTGTCTTTTCCCTTCTAAATATTGAAAGTGAAAAATTATTGTTTTCTATCTTGCATTTTTATTTAATATTATACAATAAGTATTTCAACCTGCATATAATTCTATCTCATGACTGCTTCATAGTTTATTGATGGACATTTTAGCTGCTTTTTTTTTTTTTTTTTTTTTTTTTTTGCTGTTTTGTATTCAATAGCAACAATTGTTTTTAGGCTTAAATTCATTTTCACCGTTCTGTATTATTTCCTCAGGGTATGTCCCAGGAGTGGAATTATTGGGTCAAATGGTCTGAATGTTTTAAAATTCGTGATACATGTTTAGCTCAATATCTGTCTGTTGAGATGTTTCCATACACACTTGTTAAATAAGGTAACATTTATTAATCTATTTGTTCATTCGTTAATTCAACAAGCTTTAATTAAGTACCTACTGTGTTTCAGGAACTATTTAAGGCACTGAAGATAAAGCAATGAATAAGATATATGCAAGTCAATTTCTATAGCAGTTTCTTTCTAGCACAGAAAGACTACAAGTAAATGAACAAAATATATGTATATATTATATATACAATAATGAATGATATACATTATCAATCATTGTATCATATACAATATACATGTATATCAATGATATACAGTATCAATATATACAATAATGAATGATAATAATTGCAGTGGGGGAGAAAGAAAACAAAGGAGGGAATTAGAGCCCTCAGGAAAGGTCTTAATGACCAGATAACATGTGAAAACTGATCTACAGGAGATGAAAGGCAAGCCATTTGAATATTTGAGGAAACAGCTTTTCGGGCAGAGGGAACAGCAGGTATAAAGGCCCCGTGGTACCAGTGTGCTTGGAGCACTCAAGGAATAGGGAGGGGTAGCACTGAGAGAGAGAGCACTAGAATAAACTGGGTTATAGGAGCATTGGAAAGAAGGTCATGTAGAGCCTAATAGAAAGGGACATTGACTCTTCCTATGAGTGACATGAAAAGCCATTGGAAAATGGGGGAATTAATTTTTGCAAAGGCGGTAAACAGTTAGGGCCAAACTGAGAAGGAGCAATTTGGACATACAGTTGCAACTCAAAAGGGAGAATACTAAGGAGAGCAGAGAATAGATATTGTACTATGGAAACTCACAGGCGGAACTTAGCTCCTACATAATGTTTTGTTTTGTTTTTGCTTGCCTACAGGGTATATTTTTGAATTCAGTTGTTAATATATATAAATTGGGAAATTTCCTATAGAAATTGACATTTCTGCCTCACTTGGTGACTGGAGGATCTCAAAAACCTTAGGCCCATTCTTGTGCCTTCCAGCACTTAGCAGGAGCTGAGTGGTAGCAACTGCTTTGGAAGGGCTGCTCTCTCTACTTCATCAGGAACACCACCTGATTAAGTTCCTTAACCTAAATCCTCCTTCCCTCCTGAGGGCTTGGAACTCATATCTTCTGCCAGAGGAAGGAGAAATTGAGACAGCCGTTATGATCTGAGCAGTGCGAACCCAGAGTGAACAGGAACAATGGATTCACCTCCTATTTTGTGTAGGAAGAGCGGGAGGCCTTAGGATCTTTAAGACTTTCTAGAAGGTGTATATGTTCACTCTCCATTAGTACAAGGGTAGAGATGCACAGAATAGTCTAGAAAAGGAAACCACTCTCTCTTCAACTCCTTGAGTTTTGTGTTATCAGCCAGACAGAGGCTGTCAGCAGATCAGAGACCAAGAGACCTTTGAGAACTTCGACAGCAGAGGATAAAGTAGTTAAGAAGCCCAGCTCGTGAACCAGACACACCTGGGTCCAGTTTCACCTCACTAATGCCTTTGAGATTCAGCCTCCTCACCTCTAAAATGGGGTTACTTGTTTTGCAGGATTCTTGTAAGAATTAAGGAAATCATATATGTAAAATAGCACAGTGCTTTGACTCAAGAAATGGAAGCTATTATTGACATGTTGTTTGAAATATGTATTTTATTCAACAAACAGAGGCCCAGAGAGGGAAGAGATGTATCTGAAGTTACACAGCAAGTTAATACTGGGTACATGGGGGATGCAGAGTTTGTGGGGAATGGTGGCTCTGATATAGACATTCTAAGTTTCTAGTCAATGGCATCTTAATATTTCAACCACACCACTTCTGAAGGAGTGGTTTTCTATCCATATTCCAGCCCATGCCTTAGTGTTTGACTCGTTGTAGGAGATTGCTAAATATGTTTAAAATGAATGGGTGAATGGGCAAATGAATGAGTGTATCCCTGACTGAAAGGGACTAATTTGCTGCCTAGTGGAGAGTGGGATAGACAGCAGCTCTCCTGATCCTACCTCCTGAGCACTTTCAGTGCCATTGTTTTCTTCCTGTACAGCCTACAATCCTCACCTTTTTTTGTGTCCTCTTATAAGACATTTTTCAGGTTGCAGGAGTCTCCTATCTGGGAGGTTAGGAGACAACCTCCTAACCTGGCAGACAAGACCTTCTACCCACTGTCCCAGGTGTGGGGCAGGAGGGGACGCTAGAATTATGAAAGCCTGGTGAGCCTGGAGGGCCATTCTCAGACTCCAGGCTCCGGGGAAAGGGCATTCACTGATACTCAGGCAGATGTCGTGCTGGCCATTGAGCATGGCTAGAGAGGCCACCGACCTGCCTGCGAATAGATCATTCCCATGGGTACCTGGCTTCCATGCCATGCGACTCTCAAAATGTGGATGCTTTTACAGTCAGTAGCCCATAGAATCATTATTCCTTGGCATTTCCAAGTCAGACATTTATTGAGTGCCCTTTCTTCTCCACATTTAAAAACTGTGGTACCTTAAACAAGTTGTTTATTCTCTTCTATGCATGCTTTCTCATCCGTGGAATGAATGCTGACGACAAAAATATCCCTGTAACTTGGCTAGAAGTCATCTTGGGTGGTTAACATCTTTGGCAGGACAGGAGCTTGGTTTCTGAAGAGTTCCCAGCTATGACATTTCCTCGACATCCAGCAACGACACAGCAGTGAGGAGACAGGCATCTTGCTCCCTTAGCTGCTGTTCCACACTGAAGTAGAGGCCAGTGACTGGAAAATGGAGATGATAGCCCAGTAGGCCTCCTCATCTCACTCTCCTCCACCCCACCCCATAAATTACATGACGTCTCCCAGTATTAATATATACAGGCAACGTTGGAAAACTCCTCATGCTATGGAAAGGGTGATGGTGTTAAACTTTCCCGACTAGGAGATATGGGTCAAATTCTAACCTTATCTCCTTATCTACTCACTAATTCTGACATTTTGAAATCTTGGACTAGACACTTTTAACCAGGATGGGGGTGATTTCCTCTCTCTCTCTCTCTCCCTCTCTGTCACACACACACACACACACACACACACACACACACACACACACACACACACCCCTCACTGGAGACCTTTAGCAATGTCTGAAGACATTTTTGTTTATCATGACTAGGGAGGGGTTAGGCCAGGGATGCTGCTTAACATTCTACAATGCACTGGACCGCCCCCACACAGCAAATAATTGCCCAGCTCAAAATATCTATCAAATCAAGACTGAGAAACCCTGCTCCAAGCCTTGGTTGTCACATTGGTAAAATGGAGATTACCGTTTCACAAGAATGTGGAAGGAACAAACAATTATGAAGGTGAGTGTTTTTTGTAACTGTAACATATTACACAGATATAGGACAGCAATGTTATTGTTCCATTGTGTCTTAGACTGTTTTCTGTTGCTATAACTGAATATCTGTGACTGGGTAGTTTATGGAGAAAATAAATTTATTTCTTATAGTTCTGCAGACTGGGAAGTCTAAGGTAGGAGGGCTGCATCTGGTGAGGGCCTTCTTGCTGATGGGGACTGTCTAGAGTCCTGAGGCAGCACAGGGCATCACAGGACCAGGGGGACTCGTGACAGATAGCCAACCTAGCTTTTATAACAGATCCACGCTTGTGATAACTAACCTATTCTCATGACAACCCATTAATCCATTAGTCTTTTAATCCGTGAATGGATTAACCTATTAATGAGGTCAGAATCTTCATGATTCAGTCACCTCTCAAAGGCCTCATCTCTCAATACTATTACATTGGGGGTTGACTTTCAACATGAGTTTCAGAGGAGACAAACATTCAAACAATAGCACATCATTATTTTTTATCATCATCATCATCATCATCATTACCATCTATCTCAGGGCCTTTGCATCTCTGTTCTCTCTTCCTGAACAGTTCTTTCCTCAGGTCTTTGCATAGCTTGTTCCCCCAGTTCCTTCAGGTTTTTCTTCATGTATCACCCTAGGGCCATCCCTGACCACCCTGCATAAAATAAAAAATAAAACAATATAGATAATCATGCACACATGCACCACACTCTGTTCTCCATTACTTTAATTTTTCTCTTCCTGCCTGCCTGCCTTCTCTCTCTCTCTCTTTCTTTCTTTTTGAGATGGAGTCTCGCTCTGTCTCCCAGGCTGCAGTGCAGTGGCGCAATGTCGTCTCACTGCAACCTCTGCCTCGTGGGTCCAAGAGATTCTCCTGCCTCAGCCTCCTGAGTAGCTGGGATTACAAGTGCGCACCACCACACCTTGCTAATTTTTGTATTTTCAGTAGAGATGGGGTTTCACCATGTTGGCCAGGCTGGTCTCAAACTCCTGACCTCATGATCTGCCCTCCTTGGCCTCACAAAGTGCTGGAATTACAGGCATGAACCACTGCACTTGACCTTCTTTATAAATTTTTGTCACCATTTGACCCATTATAAGTATTATCTGTCTGTCTTTAAGAATTGTGTGTTTTGTCCCAGGCTGTATGCTTCTTGTTTAGAACATTTCCTGGCACTGTGTAGAAAGCAAATAAATAATTGAGGAGTGAATTGATAAAACAAGCGAGTAAATGAATCAATGAAAGACTTACCCAAATGCCTTAATTCAGTTTCTTTCTATTTCTAATGGTTGGCTATTTAGTTCAGCTAATGGGATTTATTTTTTAGTAGAAATAGGAGTAATATTAGTTACTCTGTATGGGCCAAGTTGTGTGACCAGTACTTAATAAATATTTACACATAAAATTTTCAAAACATTGATATGGTCATTACTTCTAATCGCTCCCTTTTTTAGATGAGGAAACTGAAGCAGAGGGGGCTCTGGTAACTAGCCCAGGGTCATGTACCTGGTTTGTATTAGACCCAGGATTTGAAGCTAGGTCTGTGTGACCTTGAAATTCTCTCTTTTCACCCAAAACTCTGCTTCTTGTATTTCCTTTACCTTTCTGTTCCTTGAGGAACACAAGGACAGGTATGATCAGAAACAGTCTCAGGCTTCATGGAGTTACACCATTGATTGGATATAACAGCAATGGGCTCATTGCTTCTGCCTCAAGTAGCTCTGCTAAATTTGTGAATCTCGGCCTCTTTCTCTCTGTTCTTCTTTGGCTTCCACCTGGAAATAACCTCTCTATGCCTCCTAACCTCTGCATGCCCATGGCTTCTACTGCTTCACAGCTCCTGTGCCTAGCTCATCTCCATTCCTTGCGAGACATGCTCTGCCTGCCTCTGACTCTTCTCTCATGCCTTCTTTTCAAGCACTCCAAGAAAGAATTTGTCATATCCAATACTGAATGCTCTAATGAGCAGATCCTCACACCAGGAGACATCACCATCCATAAACTAATCTGGAGCTGTCTGACTCTGTGCAGATATAGAGCTCTGGTCCCATCAGCTTTGTCAGGATGGTGGAGTCTTGGGGTACCCAGCAAGGCATCCTCTAGGTTATGAAGCACCTGCAGCTGCTTTTTACTAAAGCACACATCTGTGAATGTGGCAGACCCTCAAAGCATCATATCCTGTCCAGAATAGTAGGGAGTCCATCTGCCCAGAGCAGGGCTGGTGTGCCTTGCTTCAAAGGAGACTGGTTTGTGAAAAACTCAGCTTAGCAAAGAAATAAATCAGGAAGTGACAGATTATTTTCCTAAATGATTCTTCATTTTACAAAAGCAATTCACCACAGGATTCTTTTCAATATATAGCACTAGGAATGAATGTAAAAAGGAAGAGGATTTAACCAACTTTTAGCTTATCAAAATGTTTATAGACACACTAGTCTATAAACCAAAGCCAAGCTATAATGTCAGGGCTTTCTGGGATGATGGATAGTAGCAAGATGGGTGTGGAATGGGCAGATGTGGATGTGAATCCTGTGCCCATATAGTGCCTCAATCATGGACAGAGGAACTAACCCCTTTTAGTCTCGGATTCCTCATGTGTGAAGCTGCCTTCCTCAGGTTGTTTTCAGGATGAAATGCAATAATATATGAACAGTCTGGTGTAGAGGCCACCTGCTGCAAATAGTAATAATCTTGGGAAAATAATGTCTCCTCCCTGGGTGTCAGTCTTCCCATCTGTGTCATGAACAGCTTGGACCTTTCCTTGCTGGTCTAAACCTGCATTCTTCAGTGGAACTGTGGGGTGCGGATATACATTAAAATCAGTGGAAGGTGAGTTGGAACTCAGTGCCATATGCCTTGCAGGCATGACCAACATTGCATGTAGGGGGGAGAGGTTATTAGAAAAACCAGGAAAAGAGGAAGACTTTCTCTCATGCAAACCCTTATCTACTGACAGCTCCTTTTACAGAAATGATGCAAAAGAGACAAAGGGTGTCAGTCACTGTCATTCTGAGATGGCTGAGGCCAGTCTCCGGCCCATGTCAATAGCTTCCTGGCTCCAGGACTGTCTCTGCCAGTGTCCCAAGGAGGTCGGCAGACAGAGATATCACTTCCTCATGATTTCCCTGGTGAATGAAGCCTTCAGAGAGCAGATGAATCTACTTCATTATAATTACGTTAAGTGCTGCCTGATTGGCGCTGTTCATTACCCCGGGAAGCAACCTCACCCCGTGGACAGACAGGTCGCCTGCTTTGGCTCGGCGCAGCTCCAGCTGTGTCCTTGGCAGCGTCTGCTTGCTATACTCCCAGCTCTGCTCTGGGGGAGAGAAGGCTGCAGAGGGTGGGCACTCAGGTGGAAATGAGAAAGCCTGGGCTGTGCCTTCAGCGTGCCTGTGGCCTGAGTTGTCGTCCTCGACCCTGAGCCTCAGCCTGTTTGTACGTGGGCAGATGGGTTGTGAGGTCTCTACACCTTCTTCTGGCTCTTAACCTTTAGGTATCTCAGAAAGGAGGTGAGATGGATATTCCAGGAGGAGAGGGTGCTCCTGAGTGTTAAGGTGACTTGGTCCCAAGGACTGGGTGTCTCCCTGTAGGACCCTAGAGGAGAAAGCAATTTCTGGACTGTGTCCTCACATTGCAAGAAAATGAGGTTTACTCCACTCATAAAAGATCCTGAGGGAGGACAGTAGAGGATATTCTGATATCAGGGCTGCATTTCATAACCCCAGCTGTCTATGCGTGGACGTGGGAAAGGGGGATGTAGGTTTTCAGACGTAATAGAGTGAGGCTGGCAAATCAGGGAAGACTTTGTGGAAGACAAGTCTTCAACCAAGGCATCTAAGGCTGAACATATCTGAGAAGGAAGGCGAAGGGATGGAACTAAGATCTTTCGAGAGAGTGGTGGTTAGAAGTGTGGACTCTGGGACTAGGCCGCCTAGGTCAACTCCTGAAATTTACTGATACTTACTAGCCTTGTATAACCTTGGGCAAATTAGTAAATGCTCCCCTTCCTCTCACTGTCCTCATTTCTCAAATGGAGAAATGTGGATCCCCGAGTTGTTGTGAGACCAAATGATGTAATTTATGTAAGACTAAATGATTAATACATGTCACAATGCTTAGAGTAGTGCTTGTCACAAGAAAAAGGGTCAATTAATGTTAGTTATTATAGTGCGTGTGAGCAAGTCCTCTGCAGATAGATCAGGCGCTTTATATGCTTCTTTATTTAATTCTCTCAACTACTCAGCAATTCATTCATTCATTCATTTACCAAATACTCATTAGGACAGAGCAGTGAAAGTGCTGGTGTGACCCCTGCCCTCAGAGATGGTATCTTCTAATGAGGAAATCAGACTTGAGAGTGGAGACCTGAACCAACTTATCATACAATTACTAATTTAATTAACACAAAGCTGCCGAGAAGGAAACACACTGCATGCTCTGGGAGAGGAAAGGGGGTACTTGACCTCAATTTGGCTGTTCAAGAAGGCCTTTCTGAGGAAGGAAGATTTAAGCTGGAATTAGAAGGGTATGTAGCATTCAACCAAATGAACTGAAGAACAGAGAAAGTAATCTTTTTAAAAGTTCTATTTTAATTGACAAATAATAATTGTCCAGATTTGTGGGGCCCAACGTGATGTTTCAATATCAGCAAGAGACTCTTGAAATAAAAACTTGGCTTGCTTAATGGCCTAGAAGGCCAGTGTGACTCAAACACAGTGAGGAAGCCTGGGTCAGTTTATTCTAGGACACAGAGATGGGGGCACCGAGACAATGCAAGCTGAAGTGGCTTTTAAGAGGTTCCATAACTGGAACAGAAGGACTGGGATTGCCCTAAGATGAAAGCTTTTCTTCTGCCCCACTATGGCAAATACCACGGAAAGTGATTGCTTGTACAAGGAACAGAGAACAGCTGAGTCTGAGGTCAGGCATGCTGTAGACAAAAGCAGTGATTAGGAGGCGGTGGGGCAGGCCTTAAGTGCCCGGCTGCATTTGGACCTTCTCTGTTCTAATTCCTCTAGAGCTATAGGGTAGAACTTGATTAATTTCAAAATAATTCTGTCCATGCTCTAGGGTTTAATATCTCCTGTGTCTCCTGGGTCATCCCTGGTGTGAGAACGCTCTGCTCAGATCAGTGGTATATAAAGTGTTTTCAGTTTTTCATTATGCTGTGTGTGCATCTGTGGGTGTGTGTGTGTGTGTGTGTGTGTGTGTCTGTCTGTCTGTCTGTCTGTGTCGTTTTCTTCCCTGAAGTGTGCTGAGTTCACTGAAGGAAATGCCTGGGACTTGGATGAAATCTTATTTATTTTTTTGGAAGGCATGCAGTACAAAATCATTTCTCTCCCTACATAAATATGCATGAGGCGGGCCTGCTCTCTTTTCCTCAGGAAGTGTGGGCAGGGGGAGAGAAAGCCCCTATGACTGGTATCAGAGCCCTGCCCATGGCTGCTGGCACCCCATTAATCAGGGGGGAACAGCAGCCTTGTGAACTGTGAAATTGGCAACCCCCTGACAGCTTTGGGGCCCAGTCGAGCAGGGACTCCATTTCACAGCTGGAAGGTGGCAGCATGGGATGGGGAAGGAGGGCACTGGGCTCAGCGGGCCAGAGCAGTCATGCTCCCTCTCAGCCTTTGTGAATCCCAAACGAGTCTTGCTGAGAGGATGCCTCTTGATTAAGGTGAGCACAAGAGAGAGAGAGAAAGAAAGGGGTAAGGGAAGGAACACAGTGAATGATAATGGCCATTATAACAAACACTGTGTATCCACTATCTATTGAGATCCAAGTGCTATGCTATGTACTTGCTATGGATATCTTTATTTAATACCCATGATTTTTCACTACGGTATCATCATTAGCACTATGAAACAGACCAGGCAAAATAGGACCTGCTTTAAGCACCAAGAAGTGGTAGAGCTACAATTGGGACCTGGGTCTGACTCCAGAATCTGTGTCTTTTTGCCACTGTGCTATCCTGTTGTCCAGCATGCTATAAAATAAAAGAGAAGAGTGTCTTGTCTTGTCCACTCATTGGCCGTAAGTGCCTTTAGGCCCAGCAGTCCTGGAGTGCAGCAAGCATAGGAGAGAAACAAGCATAGAAGGGAAGCCCTTATGTCCTTACATTACACTTTTATTTATCAAAGTTAAGAGAGGAGATGGGGGCAAGGAAGAGGTGCAAGAAGGAGAAGCAACCAACCAAGAGGAAGAAGAGAGATTTCCTTTTAGGAGCCAGAAGAATATTGCTAATCCCTTCCCTAGTGTTACAAATGATGGGGTCTCCTATTAGCATGGTGTCGTCCTAAGTAATCCCTTTTAACTCTTAGAGACTGGTTCACCATGTGGGAGATAGAAATGGCATCAAGCTGGGTTACTTATCTCAAGATGGCTATATATAGAAGATATGTGAATATATATACACACATATATATATCCCCACATATGCATATATATGTGAAAATATGTATATATCAGCATATCATTATATATATTTATATACATGTATGCATACATACATATGCTATGTACATATATATAGTCTTGTCCTTCCCAAAGTAGAAAGAAAGCTCTGGTGGTTGGAATTCTAAGTCTGTTCACACATATTCTGTACTCAGCACATGGGATATTTCCTGGCACATAGTAAGCCTTCAATACATATCGGCTGAATACATAAATAAAAGAAAGGAGCTAATGGTATGTCATATAGACTGTTAAGGATTGTGTGCATGTACATTATCTCTGTTACTACTCTCAGGGAATATTCACTTCATCTACTATGTTAACAAAAGAATAAAGGAAGAAAGGAGAAGGAAAAACAGGCTATGAGAGGGCTGGAGGGAGCTCAGTTGGAATCCTGAGTCGGCAGCCTCCCACAGAGCCGTCACTGTCTGTGGTGGTGGGCCCAGGAACACCCTGGCTGCAGCCGTGTGTGTCTAATAACTTAATTAGGGCTGGTGCCGCTCTATGCAGCCCAGCTGGGCCCAGCCTTCTCCCCTGCAGATGCTGTTTTGCCAGCCCTTGGCACTTTGATTTCCCTGCCTGCATCTTCTCAGTGCCCTTGCTAATTGGATCTGAGTGGTGAGGGTTCTATGCCAGGAGAGGCAGGCCAGAATTCCACTCTTTTCCTGCCAGCAGAGATCCTAGAACTTTGCCCCCTCTGATTTTGTCCCTCCAAGTGCTTATCTATTGTCCCTTCATTGCCTGCCCTGGAGCAGTTAGTGAGGGGTGTTACGGAATTTGCTGCTGGTTTTTGTCTATGCTGGCCTGTCCTGTTGGACATATATCTCTTGTCCTTAAGTGCTTGAGGGTGAAACCAATCTACTTCACAAGGCTATCAAAGTTGGGCACACAGATCTGTCCAAAACAGCATCCAAAAGTTATCACAAAAACCAACTCACTTCCCTACCTCTCTCCTTTCCTTCTGTTCACTGACGCTTGTTGAGTGCCTATTCTCTGCTGGCTGCCTTTCAGGTAGCAGGGACAGAGCAGTGCTCAAAATAGACCAGTACTTGTCCTCGTGGAGCTTTCATTCTAGTGGAGAGCATTGGACATTCGTTGCATGAATGCATTCATAAAAACATTCATGCAGGGTAGAGATAAGGGTCAAGATGGAGTGGGGAGAATAAAGAGTGAGAAGGGACGAAGCACTGCTAATTCAGAGAGATTGTCAGAGAGCAAGAGGCTATTTGAGATAAGGTGAGGCTTTGAGATAGATTCCAACAACAAGGGACAATAGGATAGAGTGGGGTAAGAAAA
This sequence comes from Macaca mulatta, assembly GCF_049350105.2. Taxonomy (NCBI): domain Eukaryota; kingdom Metazoa; phylum Chordata; class Mammalia; order Primates; family Cercopithecidae; genus Macaca; species Macaca mulatta. The sequence continues at coordinate 41,122,838 of NC_133420.1, forward strand.
GAGGAGAATTATAGACAGCAAGATTGGAGACCTAAGACAGGGCCCGATCACACGGGGCCTTGGAGTTGATGGTAAACAGCTGGGATTCTGCTCTAAGTGTGAAGCCCTTGTAGAGTGTGGAACAAATGAGGCACAGGATGGACAAGTTCTGATTTATTCCTGAAGGGGCCCCACCTGCCGTGAAGGGATGCATGGAGGATTAGAGGCCACACATGGAAGCTAGGAGAACAGGTAGCATGTTGCTGCATATAACAATAATAAAAATGATGACTCTAATCACAACTGGTAGTTACTGTGCACTCCTACTATGTTAATTATATTAGCAGTCCTCCCAAATTAAGGATGCCCTGTGGTGAACAGGTAGATACATAGATCAATGACTGAGAATATGCAATTTTCTCACTCGTTTCTAGACCAGGATTTTTAAAACATGGGACCCATGTTTGAGTTATACTGAAAATATTTGCAAAACATTGGGTACCTTTAGTTTCTTGAGGAGGGAATCTATAGCTTTGGTCACACAACTTTAAGGTCCCAGACACACCTGGACCATCTTACCTGAAGATGATGAAACTACTTCTGTGAAGCTGGCTTTGCCTTGATGACATTAACACCAGGCGGTGGAGAGAATACATTCTGTTGCAGGCTTCTCCACTTCACAGCTGTAGGACTTGGGCAAGTTATTTAACTGATTTGTCTCTCAGCTTTCTCATACATAAAATGGTGATAACAATAAAACAAGGCTAGCTGTAAGTATTAAGTAAGTTACAGAGCATAAACTGTTTAGATACTCCTTGGTCTATATAGGTACCATTTTTATCGTCAGACCTCATTGTAATTCACTCTAATTTCATAGAGGGTTTGGTGGGGACGTTACTTAATAATTCACACAGGATATGAAATAGGAACATTGTCCTCGAGAGCCAGAATCAGGATTACTGTTCTTTGACCAGATGGTTATTTTAAACTTTTTAGACATCTAAATACTATAACGTTTTCCATCTTTGTACTGTCTGCTAGTATGCTCAGAGCCTAATTTGAAACAGAAACTCTAGGAAATATACCAGATATTGTACATATTAATTTTTTATTTTTTAGAGACAAGGTCTTATTCTGTCACCCAGGCTAGAGAGCAGTGGTGTGATCATAGCTAACTGCAACTCATGGGCTCAAGCAATCTCCTACCTCAGTCTCTCAAGTAGCTGGGACTGCAGGAGCACACCATCATGCCTAGCTAATTACAACAATTTTTTAGAGACGAAGTCTTGCTGTGTTGCTTAGGCTGGTCTTGAACTCCTGGCCTTGAGCAAGCCTCCCACCTCAGCCTCCCAAGTTGTGGGGTTTAGAGGTGTAAGCCACTGTACCTGGCACAATAAGTTAATTTTTAGTGCTGCTCTTTCCCTTGACTTCATCTTTATATCCTCATATCTATCTTTTTTCTCTTCAATTAAATCTTTTCTAAAATACTCCTAAAATGTACTTTATTTTTAATTACAAATTACTTTAATCGTACAATAAAGTAAATATAATTATATATATTCTTACCACCCAAATTAGAATACAAATATTTTGTGGTATACATCGGATTTTTTTATACTTAAAATGCTAAATTACACATAGCTAATCATCTTCACTGATTCTGTTTCTTAGTACACAAAGGTTGATGTTTCTAACCTATTTGGATATTTATACTTTTACTTTATAATCTTATCTAAGAGTGTATCATAATCTTATCTAAGAGTGTCCTGTGTCCTGTGCTTTTAAATTTTTTATCTTATCACACTCCACCAGCAATGAATAAAACCTCTCATTTTCCCAAATTCTCAACAACCTTTATTATATTTTGCCATTTTGTAAGATATGAAATTATAACTTCAATGATTATTTAATTTGCATATCAAAGATAATGAGGTTAAACATTTTTCCTTATATTAAATTTTCTTTTTCAATTTCCTGATTGTATCTTTTGCATATTTTTATGATGGTTTTTTTACCTGATTGGTAAAAGTTCCTTATAAATGTTGATAATAATCATATTTTAAAACATAAGTAGGGCTTTGTCATGTGCAAATATCTTCTTGCAATCTATGACTTTTGTCTTAGTTTTGTGAAGAAAATCATTTCCTAATTTTGAATATTTTCATTTTAATTCTATAATGTTGTTTTTTTCATTTGTAGTTTACACTTTTTGTGAATAACTGAGGAAATTAGGATTTTGTACTATCCTAGTATGTTAATCATGCACCTATAATTTCTTCTAAATTTTTAAGATTTTGCTTGTAACATTTCAGTCTTTAACCAGGGACTTTGTTTGTTTTAGTTTTTCACGTGGATAGCTAATTGTCCTAGTTCACTGTCTGAAGTCCATTCTTACTCCACGGATTTAGTCGTAGGACAAGTCCTCGGGTGTCTGGAGGTCAGTCTCTGAGCTCTCCTGTTCCAGTACCATGCTACTACTTTTAGTTATTGTGGTTTTGTAATATCTTGGTATCAGAAAGGGCAGGACTCCCTCATTTATTTTCTTATGTAAATGTCTTAGCTATTTTTCTCTCATTACTCTTCTGTGTGAATTTTAAGATAAAGTATTATTTATGAAAAGGCTTGCTGTCACTGGGATTGGGATTACATTGAATTTACAGACTCACTTGCAAAATTCACAAAACGTAGACTTCTCACCCATGAAGTAATATATTTCTTTATTTGGGCCTTCTTGTAAGGCTATGAATAGAGTTAAATATTTAAACATTTTATCTATACATATATCACAAACTTTTCATTGTATCTAATTTCTAGGAGCATCACTATTTCTGCGACTGTTGCAAATTATATCTTTTCACTTGTATTATATTTCTTGTTCTTTTCTTGGCTATGAGAATGCTACTTTTTCTTTGATTGAAGCCAGAAGATGTGATTATTTTATTACTTTTGGCCTCTAGATTTTTAAAAATTTTCATGTGGAAAAAATGACATAATTTGCCATGAATAGTCTTGCAAATCTTTGTATCTTGTATTTGAATTTATCTTGTTCTAATGCTCTTCCAGACTGGGCCTCCCATTCAGTGTTGAAGAAAAATGATGGCAGAGCATGCCATTTTCTTGTGCTTGACTTTAAAGAAAATAAACCTAAAGCTCTATCACTATATGTCATAATATATCATAATGATAAGAGTTTTAGGTTTTTGTTAGATAATCAAATAGTAAATGTTAGTAAGCTTTTGATAGCAAATTTTCTTTCTATTCCTAATGTACTAATCATTTTTAAAGCCATGATTGGAGATTACAATTTATTAAATACTCTTTCAGCATCGAGTGAGATGATGTCTTCTCTTTTAACCTGATTGTGTAGTGTATTGCTGTCATTTCTATTAGTAAACTATCCTTACATTTTTAACATCTTTATTACGTTCCAATATCAACATTATCCTAGCTTCATAAAACATGAGGTTTACACAGCCTTCCTTCTTGTGCTGTCATGCTATTGTGTATAAATATTTGTATATGTAATTATTGTGTGAAGTGGGTATATCTCATAAAGTTTGCTAGAATTTGTGCTTAAGTCTGTTTGTTTGATATTTGTCTATTTGTTAGATTACCATCTAACTACTTTTCTGACTACTGGTTCAAATATTTATATGGCTATTTTAGTTGTTTGTTTCTTCTTAACTCTGCTTTAGTATTTGTTATTTTCCTGAGAATCACTTATTTTTTCTAAGTTGTCTCATTTATAGACATATTGTCTTGTGTTGTTTAATGTTATTTGTTAAATATTTAGCAGATAGTATTATATATGCATGTGTGTTTGTATGCCTGTGATAAATAAGTATGTATATTCATGCTTGTGTATTTATCTAATCTAATCTATCTTATCTATCTTGTTAGCTAGCTATACGTATCCCAAGTCTCTACCACATCTATAATTCTGTCCTCATTTTAATTCCAGAGATTTTGTTTTTATGCCTTGTCTCTCCATTTTGTTGGTGTTATATTATATTTATTTAATTAGGGTTGTTTTTTGTTTTTGGTTTTGGTTTCTGTTTTTTAGTAAGAGTAAAGGAGAGAGAGCAAGATGTAGTGATAAAAGGTTTAAAAAAACTTTGCTCATAATTTGATATTCTATATATCTTTTCTATATCATTAATTTTTATCATATTTTCTTTATTCTACATTCTTTATGATTACTGCCATTCTTTTTTAACTTCCTAAATGCCTAGAGTGTTGTTTTTCAATCTTTCTTTTTAACAATATTTGCTTTAAATGGTATAACTTTCTCTTAAGTGTTTCTTTATCTCTAGACCTCACGTTTTGCTATGTAGTGTGCGTGTTGTTTAATTCTATTTTTTATTGTTTATTCTTTCGACATTTTTATTTACATTTCCAGGCATATGTTTAGAAAACTTTTTGTTATTGATACTAATTTTACTGTGTTTTATTAGATAATATGTTCTGGGTATTATCAAATTCTTGGTTATTTGTTAGCTTTGCTTTGTACCCTGGAGCATGGCTACTTTTTATAAATAGTTTCTGTGTGTTTGAGAAACACTGTGCATTTTCTAATTATTGGACAAAAGATTTCATGTGTAACCATTAGATACTACCTGTTACTTTTATTGACCAAATTTCTATATCTAATTTTTTGCCTGCTTGATTTTTCTGTAGTTACTGTTGCTTTTAAAATGGATGTGCAAAAATGTTTCATTCAAACTCAAGAGTGGTCAATTTCATTTATTTCTAACAGGTTTTGCTTTCTTGTTTTGGAGCCAGATTGCTAAATGAATGAAGTTTTGGATTGCCGTCATTTTGTTTTTTATTTTTTGTGAGGAATTGGTGTTTTATAATTAAGTAATAAGAATCTTTATTGCCATAAATGCTGTTTGCCTTTATGTTAGATAGTATTTTTCCCATATATCTTCTTTTATCCCTTTCCTTGTTTTATAAATGAAAAAAATCTAAGTCTAGAAGAACAAGAAGGCTAGGTAGTTCCAACAGAAAGCAGGAGTCAAATCTAGAACATAGGTAACTGAGAATGCTTAGTTGAGCCTGATTTCACACAATTTGGCCCGTGGTCAAGTTACTTCAGGTAAGGGACTCAAGGGGTGGCCAAAGTGTGAGATGAGCAAAGATTCCTAAGGAAAGCTCCATGGAAACCAGAACTTTCCCTTTTGTCCAGTGTTTTATTTTTAGCATCTAAAACAGCATCTGGCACTCAAACAGTATGTACTTGATGAATGAACTGTTGAATGAAATCATCTCAGCAGGTTATTTTACATTGCCTTTTTCCCATTCATGAGAAAAAGCTTAGGTAGAAATGTTACCCACTCTGGGATTCACAAGCCACGTGACCATTCCCCAGTCACATCCACCTCTCTGAGCCACAGCTGAACCAGTTCAGATATGGGGACAACAGGGATTTTCCTCTCTGCATTACCTCAAGTTTGGGAGGAACGTATGAGGTGACACATGTAGATTAATAGTCATAGCTAATTTTTAAAAGATAACACTCAATAAAGTATATGCAGTGCATATAAATTGCACAAGGCTTAAGTGTATTCTTGGTTTTCTTTACCTATGCCTATACTCAAGTAACCACCACCCAGACCAACATGTAGATCTGTGCCTCCCAATACAGTGGCCTTTGAAATTAAAATTAATGAAAATTAATTAAACCTAAAAATCTAGTTCCTTGGTCAAACAAGCCACATTCTAAGGACCCGGTAGCTGCATGTGCCTATTCTACAGTACCTAGTGTATCACACGGTATACAATATGAACAATGGCATTGTCACAGAAGGTTCTGCTGGGTAGCCTTATGACAGAATATTTCTAGCACCCTTATGTTTCATTTCTTTGTACCTTCCTAGACAATGTCCACCCATAAAAAGTAAACAGTACTCTGACTTCTTAGATCACAAATTGATATTTCGTATGCTTCATACATGTGGGATCCTACATATGTGTTGTTTTGTGTCTGCCTTCTTTTCACTCAGCACATCATCTTTGAGATTCATTCATGTTGTTGCAGGTACTGATAATTTTTTTTTAATTACCATATAGTGTCCCCTTATATGAATTTACCAAAACGTATGTAGTCATTCTTTTAAACACTAATGTTTAGATAGTGTATTAGTTCATTTTCACACTGCTATAAAGAAATACCCAAGATTGGGTAATTTGTAAAGGAAAGAGGTTTAGTTGAGTCACAGTTCCACATGGCTGGGGAGGCCTCAGGAAACTTAAACTTACAATCATGGCAGAAGGTGAAGAAGAAGCAAGCACCTTCTTCACAAGGCAGTAAGAGAGAGAAGAAGGAGCGAAGGGGGAAGAGCCCCTTGTAAAATCATCAGATCTCATGATCATGTTCTCACTATCATGAGAACAGCATGGGGGAAACCAATCCCATGATCCAGTCACATCCCTCCAGGTCCCTTCATTGACACATGGGGATTACGATTCAATATGAGATTTGGGTGGGGACACAGCCAAACCATATCAGATAGAGTACTCCATGTCAGGTACTAGGTTAGACATTTACTCAAATAACTCATTTCACATTAACGCCAGTCCTTTGGGAAAAGTACTGTTATTAGTTTCATTTTACAGATTCATCCTCAGAGAGGTTAAACAACCCTTCCGCAGTCACACAGCTAGGCCAGGAACTAATGCTGGGCAAAGGAGAATATTTCTATTCTATGCTCCCTCGTAATCTTTTTCTTTTCTTTCTCTTTTTTCTTTTGCCTTTGTTTGTTTCTGGTTTTATTTAAATTCCTCCTGCAAAGTGTTAACATCCTGAGAAGTTATTCCAATTCTATGGGATGTTGCTGAGAGCTCTCATCCTTGCAGAGCTCAGGATCTCAGGATGGCATGGTTGGTGGTAATGATGCAGTTCCCAGCTCCTTTGAGCCCAGCCTAGAACCATGCGCCCTTGTCACATAAAGTAGAGGCGGAACATATCTAGGCGTCTGTCTCTTGGTACATGTATTTGTGGAACCTAATGTGGACAATGGATACAATACCTGACAAGGCATGGCTTGTTTATATTTGTATGTGGGAAAAGCAGAGTTGTTTTGCAAAATCAAATCACTCTGCTTCTTGTCTTCTGAAGACTAAAATGAGAAATGGGATGCGGCCAAGCCTGCTTCTGCCTCAAGGTGTTTCACCTTCTGTCCTCTCTGTTGGAATGCTCTTCTCTTAAACACCTACCTGGCTGCTTAGTGATCTCTTCAGTCTCTGTATAGATGTTACTTTCCTCATAAGGTCTCCCCAGGCCTTCTCATTTTAAATAGCACTCACCCCAGCAATGCATGCTCCTCCTTCCTGCCTGATCTTTCTCTTTAGTGTTTAGCATCATCTGACAATGCTTGTATTTTACTTATTGATGCAGTTATTGCTCTCTTTGCCCCATTAGAAAGCATGCTTCATGCAGGTAGAAATTTTGTCTTCCTTCTTCATTGAATCCCTAGTGCTTTCCTCAGTGTTGTCATCTAGCAGGTGCTCAATCAATATTAATGGATGAATACATTAATTAATAGATAAGTTCTGAAGCAGAACTTATCTTAATAGAACTTATCTATTAAGTTAGGGGTCATGTAAGGATGAGATACACAATGGGAAAGAGAGGGTGTCAATGATATACAAGCACATTGTATTTGGAGTGGCTGGAAGGTAGATGCAACTGAAATTGAATTAAGACTCTCAAGCAAAGGAAAGGAAGTATGAGATTTATTTAGTGCCTACTATGTGCCAAACCGCATCATATTACTATTAAATATTTGCTATTTAATGATTATATACAGTATGTCTAGCAGTTCACATGAATTTTCATATTTAGTCCGCACAATGACCTTCACCAAGAGGTATAACCACACCTGTGTCATGAAGAGATGACCATGCTCGTGATCACAGAGCTAGGATGTGCTGGAATAGGGATGGATTCAAACCCAAGACAGCCAGATCCCAGAGTTGCTCTCCTTCCAAGACCAGGATGCCTCCTAAGAGGAAGTCCTCTGTTATGCCGCTCCCAAAGCCCTTGGTTTAGAGGCACTTTCTTTCAGAGTTTGGTGTTTACATGTCTCCTCCTTGCTTTTGTTGGGAGCTCCCTCCCTTCACTGGGATATAAATTAAAAACTATCTCTAATTCATCATGGAAACCTTCACTCCCCACACCAGCCTCCTGCCCCACCCCACCATGTCTGATGTAGCCTCCAAGCTGCACATAGTAGGCGCCCACAGAATGTTTGTTAACATGAGTTTTGCCAAAGATTGACTCTGTTTGAAAGCATGTGTTGGCAATTCTCAGTCCTTTTTTCTAGTGGCTTCCTTCTGCCGCATCATCCTGTCATTGTTTGGGGGAACAGCATGGGCTGTTTTATCTGGTCTGTGTTTTAATAATGAATACCCTCTGTTTGGAAGTGAAGTTTATCCAAGAACAATCATAAGCAAATGAAAGCTAAGCTGTGCAATTGTGACTGGAAAGGGAAAAGCAGAGAGTCACTATAAATAAACCCCAAGCCCACGTGTCTCTTCCTTTCTTTTTTCTTTTCTGATTCACACACAACTATAAATGTTTGATAAAGCATTTTACTTATTTATAAATCCTGTCACAGCAAACAGAAGCATTTGGACTGAGTTCCCCTCCCCATAGCAAATAGCTACATTTGGAAGACAGAAAGACCCCCTGGGTAGAAAATGAATGAGATTTTTTTTTTCTTTTTCTTCTTCCTTTTTATTTTCCCTCAGGCAAGAGAGATTTAGCTATGCTCTAATTCCCCCATTAGCAGCCTCTATTTATAATCACTACAGTTTATTGAACACCTAGTCTGTGCCATGATTTCTGCGTAGCGATTTCTCATAGTATTATCTTAATTGTCTCAGTTTTTAAGGTAAGCGCTATTATCCCCATCTTACAGCTGAGGATATTGAGGCTCAGAGAGGATGTGTATTGTCCAAGATTGCCCCAGCAATTAACAGATAGAGGCAAAACTGAAAAATAGGCTTGTCATTCTTTAAACATTGTTTTTCGCACTACAAGTTAGGTTCAATTTATGAATCATAGCCAGCATTTAAAATCGTGAAAAAAACAAACTGCAGTAACATTAAATAGAGAACAATATAGCAGGAGAGAATAGGAGATATTATAGTGTATCACAATAGTATTGCTTCATGCAACTTTTGTTCAGTTGGCTAGAAATATAAACTGCATATTTTTTCCTATGAGTTATAATCTGACAAGTTAGAAAAGACCTGCTATAATGACTGAAGGCTTTGTACTAAACCTGAAATTTCTAACATGAGGTCCCTGGATGGATTACAGGGCGTATGTGTCTGGAAACTGGTGAGGATTATAGGCATTGTTCTACACTAAGCAGTTTTCTAAAAAAATAAAAGCTCTGGCTTTCATTAGGATCTCAAAGGTGCAGAATTCTTACCCCCAAATATAAGTTACAAATTCCCATACTTCATCAAAGGGGTGTGACCATAGGTCTTCACAGAATCCATGTCCTTGTGGAAGTGAAGATGCTGATAAAGTAAATTTTATTCCCATTAATTTAACATGCACAGCAATTTCGGGTTGTGAAGCATTCAGATACTCATAATTTTCTCCGTTCTTCCCATATCCTCTTAGTTCCTCCCATCATCCTCTTAGCTCCTCCATCCTTAGAGCTTTCCCTACTATTGTTTTGGCTCCTCCCACCAACTTCTTAGTTCCTCCTACTATCCTCTTATCTCCTCCAGGCAACTCTGCAATGGAGAAAGAAGGATTGTAACCTCCATTTTAGAGGTGAAAAAACTGAGTCTCAAAGAAGCTGACTTGGCCTCTGTAAATGGTCTCTACCCCATCATACTGACCACTGTCCTGGGTTTTTCTCTTCAAAGCCACCTTGATAACCTCTCTAAAATTTAGATCAGTTCTTATCACCTCCGTGGCTATAAAACATTGCTCTTAGGCTAAAAGTCAAGCCAGATGTCAGCTTGGATATTCTTTACTCAGGAAAAGGTTTGCTGACATCCCAGATAACATCAGATTTCCTTGTAACATGTTCACAGAGCGTCCAGTGCAGCACATAGCATTCATGAAATTACTTGATGTCTCTCTCTACTTCTGTAACATAAGTTCTTAAGATTAGGGTCAATGTCTTCCTTGTTCAGAGCCTGGTCTATCATAGATGCTTAATAATTTACTGAATGGATATTTTTTTCCCTGATTGAGTTGGTTTTGTCCATCACATTCAGGTTCAGAAGAGAAAATGATGTTTTCAGCCACATTTTCCAACTCCCAGAAAGTCATTTCATGTTTTATGAGTTCATGCCCCCACTGTATTTTGAGCATTTATTGTATTCTGATTTTGCTCATTTCCTTAGTGCAGCATTGTGTTTAGGAAAGATGGTTAAAATGAAGAGAGAAAAAGATAGTGGTTTTAGGAAATGTATTCAAATCATTTCAAAATCTCCTGATCACTAAAAAGTATGTTTTAATGATTTAACTGTAGATGACTCAGAATTATATGGATTTCATTTTTCTTTGGAGTCACAAAAATTTAACAATTAAGGAAATGTTTTGAGATAAAAGGTTTTAGTGTGATCAACATTGGATGACAGGTAGATAGATAGGTAAACTGATGATAGATGACAGAGATAGAACATTATAGACAAATCGATATATAAATAGTGTGTTTCACTCAAAGTATTTTGAGGTTTTTTTCAGGGTCTGTTGATGGTATTTTTCTTAATTACTCAATCTTACCCCACAAAATTCTAATTATGTTTTGGTTTACTTTGGTTTTGCCTTTTTAGATCATCTTTCTAAATTACAAAATAAGATAAATATCACTACTAAATGAACAGTGGTTGGGAATTTTAACATTACTCTTTCATATGTTCTTTTATTTTTATACCAGCCCAGTATGGCAGGAAGAATGGATGTTGTCAACGTAACTTTCCCTTTGAGGAAACTGAGTCTAAGAGAGGAAAGAAATCAAACATCATGTTGCATGCCTGGTATCATGCCAGGTTCTTAAATATGGAATATTTTATTTGATTCTAGGGGAGTTCTACAGTCTATGGGGAAGAAGATATTGAATAATAAGAGTATGTTATGTGAGAATAATTAAATGCTGCCATTTAACAAAGGGATCCACCTACTGCAGAGGGTCAGGAAAGACTTATCTGAGTAGCAGAGAGCTAATCAGAGATCTGAAGGACGTGTAGCTGTTAGCTAGGGGAGATGAGGAATAGGAAGTATTTGAAGTGAAAGGGAAAATTATATGTGAAGGAGCTGTAAGAAGTTAGGTTTGGCTTGTTTTGCTTCACAAAGGAATAGATAGCAGCAAGTGATGAAGAGGCTGTTATAGAGCGAGCTATAAAGGGCCTTCCTTGAAAGCCATGTGCAAGCATTTGACTTTGTTCTAAAAGCAGTGGAAAGTCATGAAGAGTCTTTAGACAGATAAATTATAGATTATATTTGGATTTTTGGCAGATCAAATTGACTGCAATGGAGAGAAGGGGTTAGAAAGGGTGAGACTCAAGAGGAGAGAGACAGGGGAGCCATACCAGAGGATTTGCAGGGTGGGAGAAACAAGCCCATAGGTCCTGGGCTCTTCTTTGTGACCTGACCCTTCAGACTCCATATCTCTATTTTTGTTTTTTGTGTTTTTTTTCCCCTTCCACTGTTGCTATAAATGAACACATTCTAGAATTACACAATGTTATGCAGATGTTTGGTATTATCAGCAGCATCATTATTAATTTTATTGATAAGTCTCAATGTCTGTGTATCAAGAAACCAGTTAACTAAGTGAAGACGTGTCTTATGTAATTATTAATAAGCAGGTTTATTTGTTTTTTTATTTAATTCCAGAGCTCCTTTTTACTCCATGATTATGTTTCACAGGTTTGGAAACCTCAGATAATCAATGGGTTGCTTCAGGTGCAGATGCTCCTATGATAACAGCTTTTTAATGTCTTTATTTTATTTTACTGGACACTTACTTTGCATTAGGCATTCTATTTAATAATAGATGCTTTACATTTAGCTGCCCATTTCACCCTACAACCAGCTTTATAGGGAGGTGGTATTATTTCATTTTGATAGACATGGACAGTAGAGTTTAAGAAGCATGAAGTGACTTGCTCAGCAACTCACAGCTGAAATTATGGAGAAAGAGGATGACGTTTTGCCACTGGAATTTTAAGTATCTATAGTGTGCTGGGTGCTGGGCTAAGGGTTTGTGTGGAATGCAGAGTGAATACAGGTGGCCCTCACTCTCAGGACCTCAAAGTCTCATGACACAAGTAACTATCTATTATCATGAGTTAACTATTAGGCATTCATGCTGTAGAGTTCTGCATTCCATGAAGACAGTAGCAGGAAAAGAGGAGCTGCGGTTTAGAGATGTGGGAATCACTTCAGTCTAGGTCAGTCAGGCAGGGCTCCTCTCGAGCACTTTGAAAGGATCCCAGCCCTTGTACTCAGAATCTGAGCCTTGGCCCTTGCTGACCAGATGACCTCCGGGAAGATATTTCACCTTCTTGAGCTTCCATTTGCTCTTCTGTAAGGCAGATGTAACAATATCTACTGTGCAGAGACTGAAGAAAGGTACTGGTTGTAATGAACTAAAATCATTCAAGGCATGTTGTAAGTGTTCATCAAAAGACTTGCACGATTTACATGAGTGTGAATGCAAATGGCAGGAGAGGGATGGAATAGGCAGGGCAGCATCAGGGAGGTGTGTTGAGAGGCCATGACCTCCTGAAACTAATATTGCCACCATGTGAGCTGTAGGAATTACGAAGCTCGGTGGTTGTCAGCATGGGCTCTGAAGTCAGACTGTATGTTCTAATAATTCATCTACCTCACGCCAGCCAAATTGCCTTGGGGGAAGTATGGTAGCCTTCTAGAGCTGCAGGTTTTTCAACTATAAAATGCCCATAATAAGAGGTTATTTATCTCATCAGGTTATTGAGAGAAGTGAAAGATGATCTACCATGCACTTAGTACAGTGGCCACATGGAGAGGGCATTCAGTCAACTTGTCTATCACCATTTGTCCTCCTGAACACCTGCTGAGAATCAGATGCCCAGTGAGGGACGGGTAGGCTCCCAGCAAAGTTCACAGCAGCAGGGATCAGGCATGTGCCAGGAAAATTTCACCAAAGCCTGACATCCCAGGGAGAAGTCAGAGATCCCTATCTTTATGCCTTGAAGAACCTTCGCTGCTTCAGCTCAGGCCCATGTTTCATAAGGATGCTTCATCTGCAACTTCAAATCTACCCCTGAATAACACACTTCAGAGCCTGCTGGCTGCCTGGAGGGGACTAGGGGGCAGGGGTTTAAGGAGACCAGGAGGCTGACGATCTGTTTTGATTTAATAGCTATTGATCTTTCCCCAAACTTCACACAACATTAGGCTATGATTCTGCTCTCCGTTTATTTATGCCAGAGTGGAAGCTTCCTCCAGGCTTCTGTTCACTTTTCATTTACACCCAATGACAGTCTCACCAGGTGATGCCCTGAAGTGTGAATCCATAAAAACAATCAGCTATACAGGGCCAAAGGGTTCAGCCAGCTGGATGTCACAGAAAGAACACTGAACTTAGGGGCAGATTTCTGCCTGCATTCTCATCCTGACCCTGTCTCAATGTTGTTCTCAATTTCTGGGACTCAGTTTCCCCATATGAAAATCATGGTTTTGAAGGTTTCACATACCTCTAAAGTGGATGCTTCTAAAACTGATTTTAAAACCCAGTGGATGTAATTTTTTAATTGAAAATATATTTTAAGACAGATATTTACGCATGAAACCAATTGTTTACCAATCAAAAAATCACTGAACTCAAAAAGATCAGTGCTTTGAAACTGATAGTGAAAATGATGATTAATCCATCTATTCATTTATTTATCAGACGTATAGTGAGTTCCTGCTATATGCCAGGCACTGTGCTGGTCGCTGGAGAGACAGTAGTAAGTTATACAAATATGGCCTTTGCCTATGCGGAAGTAATTTTCAACTGGTAGCAATCACACATCATTGCACATATAAAAAGTGTTACAAGAATGGAAATCTACGATAAAATGGGAATATATAGCAAAAGTACTTAATCCATTGGGGGAAAAAAGACTTATTAATGGTCAATCCAAGGGTAAGCTAAAGGGAAAAATGCATTATTTAGACTCATAAATTGTGTATATCGATTGTTTCACAGTACAGAGAATGGCTCATGAGTTGGGAGATGCAGACTCAAATCAAATTCTGCTGCTTCCATGCTAAGTAATTTTTATCTGGATTGGTTGTGATGATTTATTTAAAACCCCTGGCTAGAGTGAAAAAAAAGTTGTGTAAATATAATTAAATAACAAGTATTACAAAAATAGTATGAGAAAGTTGTAACCCAGTATGCTGTCCAGGAATGGCCCATGGGATGCCGTCACAAAGCATCTTTACTCTTATTTCCTATCACCCTTTATACTTGTTGAGTAGTATTATGGCATTAGTTTCTCCTCTGCCCCTGGATAAAAACTTGGCAGTCCTGTGACTTTTCTGATCAGCGTTAGGTAATACAAAGTCCGGCATTTACTGAAATGTACAAAATACAGTCTCAAATCAGAGATGTTCAATGCCGTATATTAGCCAACCCTTCAGTCTCCACTCAAAGGTGGGCCTCCCTTCTGCTCCCCTAACTGGCATTGAAGCTGTCTTGGGAACTGAGGAAGGCAGGCGAAACCTGCTTGCTTTCTCTGTGTCACTTACCTCCTCCCCTACTTTGTAGCTACTGTTTGTAACCCCTCTGGGGCTTTGGTGTGGATGGAGCCTGGCAGAGAAAGGTATGAGGAGCAGGAAAGGTTGACTGGCATTTTCATAACCTGACTTCAACTTCAGTGATCCTGGTAGACGTTAAAGATCTTTGGGAGCATTTTCCTGGTCTCCTTAGAAACCAGCCCCCATTCCTACCCATCTCTCTTCTGAGGTCTCTTCAATGTGGTTGGATGCATGCATGTTCCCATGTGTTCATTCACTCATTCTATGAATCCAATAATTTATCTAGCTTCTCTCTAATGAGGTCTGTTCACCCCTCCAGGCATCCTTATTCCACAGAACTTAGGACAATTTTGATAACGAACCAACATATGTGTAGGTCTTACAATGTACTGAATACTTTACCTATATTTACTCATTTAATCCTTATAACACCCTTTGTACAACAGTACAATTATTATCTCGATTTTACAGATTTTACTGATGCAGAAACCAAGCCTAGGGAAGCTTAAAGAACTTGCCCAAGATCTCACAGCTGGAATGTGGAGGAGCCAGGATTTGAGCTCATGCAGTCTGGCTTAGAGTCCTTGCTTTTAGTAACTCTTCTGTATTTTAACTGCATGCTGGTTTTCTCTGGTTTGTTACCCTACCTGGGCCTTGGAGAATGCCTTGGGGGAATAAGTGAATACCTACACAGATACTTCTGCTTTGCTCTCACCAGAGCGGCTGGCCAGCCCATCTCATTCTATACATTCCCATGGTGTAACCTGGACACAAGATCACTGGCCAGGGGTCACAAGTGAAGCTCCCTGAATAGTCCTGAGAGAATCCTTCTCACTACACTTGCCAAGAGAGCAGGCACTCCCCGCCAGGAAGGAGGAGGCAAGGCTTACAATAATGCTGTTTCCCAAGAAATTCTCTATAAATCCTCTCTTCAAAAGTTACTTGTCATTCCTTTGATGGGATAGAAAAGTTTAATAGTTCACTGACTGGTTCTTATCTATCTGCTTTTCTCATGATCTATTGGGTGATCTACCTTCAACTCATTTTGATTTCTGATATGTGTCACTTTGAGGTCTGAGCTGAAATTTCCATTTTTCACCCAGCTACAAAGTTAAATTATGCACTGTCTTTGAGTCTCTGTTTCTTTATCTATAAAGTGGTGATATAAAGTGTCCTATATGTCATACGTGGCTATTGTAGAAATCAACTAATATAGTAACTCTGGAGTTCCTTAGATAAATCTAAAGATTCTAAAGAAAAAAAAAAGTGAAAATTGTTTGGACAGTTGTAACTGTTACCTGTGCCCTTTTCTCTCTCTGTAGATGTTCTTGTTTTGTTTCCCATTGCCAGAATTTTGCTCTCTCATCTCCCCATATATGAATCTTACGTAGTCTTTAAGAGTCTTTAGAGAAGGCTCCTCTTCAGCCTGCACAGTGGTTCACACCTGTAATCCCAGCACTTTGGGAGGCCAAGGTGGGTGGATCACTGGAGGTCAGGAATTCAAGACCAGCCTGGTCAACATGGTAAAACCCCGTCTCTATTTAAAATACAGAAATTAGCTGTGCATGATGACACACAACTGTAATTCCAGCTACTCAGGAGGCTGAGGCAGGAGAATTGCTTGAACCCGGGAGGCATAGGTTGCAGTGAGCCGAGATTGCGCCACTGCACTCTAGCCTGGGTGACAGAGTGAGACCCTGTCTCATGAAAAAAAAAAAAAAAAAAGTTTCTTCTTTCATAAAGCTGTTCTAGTTCTCCTCAATGGAAGTGCTTTCTCTCACTTTTAACCCCCAGCCGTTTGTTGTATCTGTTTTGTGGTTTTAATTCTGTTTACTTTTAGAAGAGTTATTTCTGTGTTCCTTTCCCAAGAAAAACAACATAGTAAGAGAATGCTAAGCATCACTACCACTGCCACTATCCCTACCACCATCATCATCATCATCCTGGTAGCTACATATTTTGTGTCAGACACTTTAACATGTTATCTCAGAGACTTGAGATATTCTGGCAGTCTATATTATTAAACCAATTATATAGATAAGATCCCTTGAGAACTGCAGTAGATAAAAGATCTGCCAAAATTGCACAGTTCAGAAAATGCTATCACTACTTTTGATTTCAAGTTCAGGGACCGTTTGTGTGTGTGTGTGTGTGTGTGTGTGTGTGTGTGTGTGTGTGTATACTTTTAAATTCTATTTTTAGTACCAACATGAAACCACCATCTCTACCCATTGTGATCTTCATCATCCCACTGTGTCTCTCACCAAACCTTGTCCTTTCTTCAGAGTCAAGACAGTACCTAGTTAATGCAAGTTCAGTTTTTTGTGTCACACATACAGGATATTTATAAGCTGGAGTTTGCACACCTTGAATTTCACTTATTAAGAAATCTTATTGAGCGCCTACTACATTCTAGTCAATGTTTTAGGTATTGGCAATACAAAAGTTAATGAAATAGAAAGTCGTTTTATTCATGTAGCACACATTTGCAAAGTCGAGGGAGGAAAATAATAAAATAAATATATAATATGTTTAATGAAGAAAATTAAAGCAGAGCAAGTTGACAGGACATGAGCATATAAAGATGCATTCTGTTTCTTAACACTTGTTATAGGCATCATAGTCATCCTCCAGTAGCCTTTTTAGGGAGGTTGGTTCTGTGGTATTGTCATTTATATGAATGAGAAAAGTGACAATGAGGAACTACCTTGCTACAGGTCGTGTAACGCTATACCACTTCTGTGTCACTGCAGATGCCTCCCTTTGACTGGACCCCTGCCCCCTAGGAACTTAGACCTATGTGGTTTTCATAGTGTTGTAGAAACTTGAAATATTTTATAGGTATGTTATTTAATAGCTTGGATTACCATTCAGCAAATATTCACTCCCCATTGGCCACTGTGGGCAGGGTACACTTTCCCATCCTATTGATGTTGAGCTTGGCCATCTGGCTTACTTTGACCACTAAGACGTAAGTAGGTGGGACACAAACTAAGGCCTTAAATGCATTTTCATACAGGAGTATCCTTCTTGTGACTTTCATATCTTTGTGAGAATATGTCCCACATAGTCCATTGGCTTAAAGAGGATGTGAGATGTGAAGTAAACCTGAACTCAACCTGCATCTTGGAGCAAAACTGAGCCTAGCCTGACTAATCTGAGCTCCACTTGACTTACAAATACACTGATGACTACAATCTTGTTTGGAGTGGTTCCTAATGGCAATAACTAGCTAATTGCCATAACTAGCTAATAGTAGAATCGAGGATTAAATCTCAGCTTGCAAATTCTGTTTTTTCAAGTTTTCCAACTTCCTTACCCGCTTAGACTCTTAGTTTCTTTATCTGTCAAATGATAATAAAAAAACAAATCTCATGAAGTTGTCTTGATGGGGAAATCAGATCATCTGTATCAAGCGCCTGATGTATAGTAGATGCACAAAATGTAGCTGTGCATGGTGGCACACCACTCATTAATGAGTTGATGCTCAATAAATATGTTTTCAATACCCAAAAAACTTTAGCACACTTCCTGGTTGCTTTCTAGAAATATCTAATCAAGTTCAGCTCCCCACACATGGGCTCTGGCCAAGTTTTCTGGACTGTTCTGGCCAATTTCTTGCTGACTTCGTCAACCTTCATCCACCTTCCTCAGTAGACTCCAACACTTTTTCTTTTTCGCTTGAGAAATTACAATAAGCATGCAGCACTAGTTGGATAGTCTATGCTGGCATTTGAGCTTCCAATGTGTTTATAATTATTCTGCATTATCTTAATTACAATGGTGCAAAGAAGGGGGGATTTAAAAAAAAACCGTTCAGAAAAATTCTCCATGAAAAATAACCCACAGTTAGCAGACGACAGGCCTGCGATAGTGGTCATAATTGGAAATGGCACTATTAATACAATACTTATTCACTCTATATAATAAAAAAGTGGAAGCACTTTTTGCAATTACCCAATTTCAAATGAAATTAACATTCCATGGCATTTCCCATAAATGGTTCGTTTGCACACATCAGTGGAGACAATTAGTTTGGAAGTGAATGAGGGCTGTGACTGGAGAGAGGATGAGGTAGGGAGGGTCAGGTACGTCCAAGAGGACAAGGATGCAGAAAGGGATGGAGACTTTGCCGAACGTGGGCAAACAGTGGAGATCAGAGTGAGTGCAATGTCTGTTGTCCCAAGCAGTGAGACTGCAAGGATTTGACTTACCTTGTAGGTCAAAGCCACAGAGAAATTCATGATAAGCGAATTTAATAGGACAGTGTAAATATTTGCATAAATTTTGTTTACCAAAGTTTCAAGTTCAGTCTTCCACAAGCCCCCCTGCACATTTCACCAGTGTTCTTCCTGGCTATCTGCCTGAACTTTCTAGTCTTGATAAAATCCCA
Source organism: Macaca mulatta (assembly GCF_049350105.2). Lineage (NCBI taxonomy): Eukaryota > Metazoa > Chordata > Mammalia > Primates > Cercopithecidae > Macaca > Macaca mulatta. The sequence goes on from NC_133420.1 coordinate 41,141,980, forward strand.
GAGTCTGGGACGTGGTCTCACCCAATGCCCTTCTGCCGTGCACTCACTGAGACAGATGAGGAAATGTGGAAATTTCTTCATGCCATGACATTTTATAATTTTCTGTGGTGAAAGTTTTGATTTAGTTCTGAAGATAAGTTGATCATGGTAAGGAACATATCAGTGACAAGTCATCTGTCTGTAATTGCAAAGGGGAACATCCAACCAACTTCTGGATATATTGGGGTATAGTTAACTCTCAAATCATACTTCTATGGCATTCCTAATAGGAAAATCAGAATGCAATCTTGACTTCTTTCTGTCTCCTCCAATTCATATCTAAGTCCTTTCATTATTTCCCATTCTAACCCCTAAACATATCTTTTCTAAATGCATATCCTGTTTTCTGTTTCCTTTGATATTGCTGTAGTCAAAATCTGTAACTTTGTATCTGGACTTGCACAGTTTATTTGAATAAATGCATAGTCACTAGTGGTGGAACTGCCTTAGTACCTTGACTACACGTATAATTACTATTGAGACTTTGAGCACAACTTTAATTATAGGCTTAGTTTTTTCTATTTTTCTATTTTGTATAAGTGTTTACCTTATACTGTTGTATTAAATTGGGAAATTCAGGTAAAATGCCTAGCACAGTTACTGGCACTGTGCTAAATGCCAATACTTGCCATGTGGCTTAATAAATTGCAGCTCTTTTCCTCATTGTTATCATGATGCGTTCTTTTCCCTAAGATCCTTGTTCCATACTTATGGTTACATTGATCTTTCTTAAGTGTATCTCTGACAGTGTCACTTTCCTGATCAAAGCCTTCTCATATATCCCTGTTCTACAGATTAAACTTCAAATATATAGCTTGGCATTTAAGCCCCGTCATTACGTGGTCATTCGCTCCTTCTCATCTCATCTATAGCACCAACCCTATGGGAAAACTGAACTCTAGTCTTACTAAATAACTTATCAGGTTCTGAGTTGAAAATGAGTTTGTACTTCTGCATCTTTATGTGTGCCACCTAAGAAAAACTTTCATTCTCTTTTGATATACCACACTCAAAGTGTGCTTCAGTCCTTGTTTTGCAGATGAAGGCTAAACTCACCCAGACAGATAGATCTGACTTGGTTTTCTGGATATGGAAGTCCATATTCTCCCCTTTTCATTTTTATTTCAGTGCCTGAGTCATATAAGTTAATTGAAGAATTCATTTTGATGTCCACCCCAACTTGGTCCAGCTTTAATTTAAATTCATCTTGGCATATAATTCCTTGCATCAGGCTCTTTTGAGGACTGACTCCGAAATGCCACCTGGATGATTGGCTTCCAGCAGTCTTCCTGCTAACTTGGATCCATGTGTCTTTTTTCCTTCCAGTCTCTAATTGCTAGAGATGTGCATGTCTCCTTTCTGCTTCCCTCCTCTGTGTTCAAATACAGCTTAGGGGATAGATGTTCTGGCCATGAAAAGAGACAGGTGGGAGGCTGTGGGCTTCCCTCCTGTCTATGTCTTCCTTTCTTGGGCATCATTAACTTATTACAATCCAGTGGAAACTTGCCAATTTGCTGCACAGCTGATAACTTGCTATTGTATCTCAGCTTTCTTCTGCCGAGAGCTAGATAACGAATCAGATCAATTGTTTTTGAGCCCAGAGGCATGGACAAGAGTATGTAGGTCTGTATGTCTGTGTGTATGTGCTGGAGGAGTGAATAAAGGGAGTTGGGAGTGACAACTTCCCAACCTCATACATGTTGAGGCAAGGTGAATTTCTTCAGGTTTCTGCTAAGGAGAAGACGTTTCAAATTAAGATTTTTATCTTCCTCTACAATTACTAAACTACAGTTACTGAAAAACTGAATAAAAATAAGAACCCCAAGTTTTAAATTCACAGGATAATGGACTTGAAGCGTTGTCAGTGGTCTGACCTGCCTTTTAGTTTACGTTTATCAAATGCTTTAATCTTTTCTGGGATTTTTGTTTTTTGTTTTCATTTTTGCAATGTGTTGTCACTGCTGGCTTATACCTGGTTAACACCTCTTCATGGTCTTCTTTCCTTAGTTAGAAAGCTCTAGATGTAGATTCATAAAATAATAGTTGTTACCTTAGTCCATTGGTTCACAATCTGAATGGACATCTGTCAGTATCTGGAGACACTCTTCATTGTCACAGCTTGGGGAGAGGGCTTCTAGAGTCTAACTGATAGAGGCCAGGAATACTGCTAAACACCTTACAATGCCTCAGACAGTTTCCACAGCAAAGAATTAGCCAGCTCCAAATGTCAGTAGTGCCAAAGTTGAGAAACCCTGCATTAGTCAAGAACCTTAATCTCTCTCAGGATCAGTTTTCCCATCTGTTAAAGAGAGTTATAAATAGTGTTTGTTTTGCAGCATCATAGAGAATGTCATGAAATTATAACTTCAAAACCCTTTAGCAGATGTCTCGCCCAGTGTAAGCACTCAAAAGATACTAGTTCTTGTAATTATAACATACATAATGCGTGCATCATAGAGCCTGGGGTGCAGCTATAGCAATACACATGTTAAGCATTAATATTAGAAGTGGTGCTAGTACTACAGCCCTTCATGTAATTGAAGGCAGCTAATTTCTACTCCCTTGGAGTCTTGTAGTTCCTCATGATACCATTACAATCTTCTGTGTCAAACTAGCTTCTCATATCTGGACCTACTCTGGTCTGTTAATAATGTGCTTAATGTAACACTCATCTCTCAACACACTCCTGTAGGTATGGTCTGAGCAATAGAGTAAAACTGTCCTCTTATTGGTTCTAGACTTTAGTGGTCACCTTACTGTTAACTCATATTGATCTCTCTGGTGCCCAAATTATTGAATGAAAAGTTAGGAGGAAAACGTCCAGCTGAATATGTGTCTATAAAATCTACATTATTGGTGTGGACTGCAAAAAAGTCTGCTTGGAAACCTACCTCTAATTCAGGTCCAATGTCTGGAGCTTTAAATCCATAGGTGACAGATAAAGGATAAGGAAGAGGAGGAGGATACTCAGAGAAGAGAGATGGCACTTGATAGTCTGTAACCCTTATCAGAACAGCGCCTGGAGTGTGAGCTCCCTTCCAAGGTTATCAGAGTCTCCTGTGTTGCCCAGAGGGGCTTGGTTTTGAGGTTCTATCACAGCCTCTCTGTCTCTCTGTCTCTCTCTCTCTCTCTCTCTCTCTGTCTTTTTCTTTTTATCACATTTCTCTACCTCATTGTGCACATCTAGCAATATAAGAGTATTCTTCAAGACCCATCCACCCGTACATGCAGGCTCCCTGTGCAAATGGCTCCCTAGGATGGATCTCTATTATTTCACCAAAAAACATCAGAGAAGGAATTTGTTCTGCTCTGCTGAAGACTTGATTTCCTGTCCTCTCTACTGCCTCAGCTCAGTTTTGTGGCTGCTCTCTGGGAAGGGAATAGGGAAGAAAGGAGTTATCTATAATATTTAGCTGAGTCAGTTTTAACCAGGGCTAAACAAGGAAAAGAAGAAGACAATTCAGGATTATCTACCATGGGATAAAAACAATTTCTGAGATGCATATGGGATGCCATATCTATACAGCAGCCTCCATACATGCTTGGGACAGCCCAGCACTCCACAGTTTGATCCTTTCTCTGTTCCCTCCACACTCTTCTTTTACTCCTCTTCCTGTATTTCAGAGTGGTTAAGATCATGGAAGTCAGACAAGCTATGGGCTCTCTCCTTAATGTCACTCACTTCCTAGGATTGTGGTGAGTGGCATATGAGGTAATGGTGCCTGGTATAGAGTAAACACTAAACACACAATGAGTGAATGATATTACAGTTTTCTTATTTAAATCTTTATTATATGTATCTTTATCCCCATTTAGTAAACAAAGGACAACTGAGAGGCTCAGAACATCAATGTCATTGTACTCAAGAGTAAGCAGATGCTAACAGGCAGACCCAGGATTTGGATCTTGCTATATATAAAATAATAAAATAATTTTGCACATGTTTTAACCATTTGTTTTGTCTCATCCTTTTGTATGTATACTGTTTTTAATTAAGGACCTGTTAAGCAGAATTTGTAACTAGGGTTTACTAGTAAAAATGAAGTGATGATATTGCAAACTTTTATAATGACTTAGCTTACCAAATGCTTTAAGATAGATGTCACAGGAGTTTTAATTTCCTGAGGCTGAGAGAGGCTTGGTGAAGTGTCCAAAGTCACACAGCAACTAACATGGAACTTGAGTGCTATTCTTCTTATTCCAGATCTACTGAGTTTCCAATTCAGGATTCTCTGCTACAACCGCAATGTTACTCTCTAGCTTCCTGCTTGGGTTTTTGTTGATGGTGGCGGCATGTAATCATGAATAATGAAGCAAACCTGCTCTTACTGTCATGTAGAAATGGGAAATGAAAATTATAAGCCATTAAATGGAAAATTCCAAGCCTCATAGTAACGCCAACTCAGCCTCAATCCATTATTGTCTATATATTTAGCCAGTCTATTTTTAAGAGTTTAATATTGAGAAATAGGACATATTTATAATGTGGCTGCATTAATTTTACTCTAACATCCCTACCATTTGCTATAGTTGACTTACATATGTTTAACTTTATAACCACCCTATTGCACTGGGAATATTCGCCTTAGTTTAAAGGAAGATGGGTGGAAAATCTGCCACTTGAAGTAGTGAGAATTTATACAAATTCCACATTCTGCTCTCTCCTCATCCCCATTCCCAGCCATATTATGGGTAAGTAATATACTCATGTCACAATGCATATTTTTATACCCTTCATTGAGTGCCTGGTCATACACGCCTGGAAACATTTGTTCATTCATTTGGCAAGCATAGCTCAACTCTAAAAACTGAATGGATGCGTTAACAGTCTCTAATGCCACTGATGAAGGATACCTCTAGTTTCAGGTGATTGTCAATTCTTGGATCATCCTCACAATTATCACTAACGTGGTCTAAAGGAAAGGTGGCTATGAGGAGGACCATTTCTTTCACCCTCGTCCATATGGAAGTCAATTTATTAAATCATGTTTATTGTTCCCACTGCAAAATAAGCCCTAAAGTAGTATTTGAGGATATTTGTGCAGCTCTGCTATTCAAAGATTGTGTATGACCCTTGAATAATTAATTAACCTCTGTGTGCCTCACTCACCCATTTATAAGATGGAAATAATGATATGTATCTTGAAAGGTTGTGTTTCAGTCAGTCACTGCCACAACAATGCTACATAACAAACAACTAAAAATCTTAGTGTCGTGAAATAATAAATATTGACTAGTTCTGAGGCTAGAAAGGAGGATAGAATGGAGTGTTGCTCTCATTTCACAGGCGCTGCTCATCATTTAAAGATTTGCTAGGGTCAAGGACCCAGACTGTAGGAGTTAAGGTGACTCTGCTCCATGCTGCAGAGCTATGAGTCTACCCTGAGTCATTCTTCCTTCTTCATCCAGCAGACTAGCCATGACAAGCCCTCCTCTTGGTGGTGTCAGATGCAAGTGTGGGAGTAGAAATATGTGATGCTTCTTGAAGCCCAGGCTCATAACTAGCACATCCTGAGTTCCCTACACATACCATTCACCAAGGCAAGTCACATAGCCAAGCCCAAGTCAAGGGGCAATGAAGTGTACTGTATCTACACTGAGGCAGCAGCAAGGTTGTGGAGTTGAAATTGGGTGTAAAAAAATGAGGCAGATACTTCCATGTACCATGGACATTATGAGGATTACATAAAATGATGGCTGTATTTACCTTAAACTAATAACTGTCATGCAGTAAACACTCCATAAACAGTAAATGTTATTACTGTTACTGTGATTATCTGAATACTGAGATAGAGTTAGAAAATAGGAATGGTACATTTAGATGAATCCTGGTAACAAATCAACCTGAGAACTTCAAGTTCTTAAGGAAGAAGTGAAACTGGGAGGAAGTAGAATTTCAAGAAAGGAAGGAATTAAAAGTGGAGAGTGGGGTTCTGCCTTTCTTCCAACCAGCTGCTGGAAAAGCAACTTTTTCTGGCATATAACAGTTTAATATAAATCTGTCAGCAACAGTTTTATATTCTCCCAAGTGTTTGACACAATATACCTAAATTCAGGACCTAGTGATCTTGTGGAGGTCAAAACACAAGCTTGATAAGCATGAAAGAGCAAGACATGAGAACAGACAGAAGACCATGAGCAGAAACTGTGTCTTTGGAATTAATGTTGCAACCACATCCAGATTCCAAATCATGGCAAGATCCAAGGTGTAACCATGAATGTGATTGGATGAAGTAGAATGGAGATGATAACCCTAGGTGTTACAGGATCTAGGAAGGATAGTAAAATTTGAACATGAAAGGACAATGTTGAGTCAAAGGCGATCAGTTACCGCAAAGGGAGATTAGTATTTGTTGAGCTCTGACTCTGTGCAAGACCCTCTGCAGTCTTATCTAGATTAAGCCAGATAACAATAATGATAATAAATGCTATAATTCATTGATAGCTTAATCCAGTTTGGGTAGTGTGTTAAGCACTTTGCTTATATTATTACATTGAATTTTAGCAATACCAAAAGAAGAAACCCCACAATTCTTGAGGAAGATTTATGCTCAACATTTTTCAGAGAAGGAACTGAGGCTTAAAGGAACTTACCCAAAGTCACATAATGAGTTTGAGATATAATGAAGGCTCAAGCCCAAGTCTGTCCAGATCCCTACACTGTGCTCTTGTTGCACCCAGGGTATCTGGGATAACAGTAACAGACGTCAGAAAGGAGAGTGGGGCTGGATAGTAGGGCTATGAAAAGCGGGGGAATTTTTAAATGAGGGTCTTGGAAGAGAAGTAAGATTGGGTAGAAAATAGCAGGCTCTCTTTCCTAGCTTGAAGATGGATTCTGTTGGTAACAAAATTGTCTCTCACTTTAAGCTCCAGGAGAACCAAAGTGTGTGGAATTTTCTGTATAACCCTTGCCCCTTTCTCTTGCTCATAATACGCTTTCTATCATCTTCTTTCCCGGGTTCCACATCCTTTATTTAAGGCTCTGATCAGTTGGTACTTTCTCTGGAAATTTTTTATAGCCTTTCTACTTGCAAAAGGAGTTAGAAGACAGGTTTTCAGTATGCTCATGATGCTTTGCTCTCTACCCAAGCATTTAGCACACTCTGTTTTCATTATCTTTACCTCCCTCTTCCACTAAACAGTGTCCTGTTTTAAAAAGGGACAGTGTTCATTTTATCACTGTGTCCCCAGTGCCTGCCCCTGGATACAGCACCCACTAATGGTGTTGAATGAAGAACTCCATTGTAAGGTATAGGTGGCTCTAGTTCCACGGAGTTCTGAGCCATATGATGTGGCCTCCCTGTAAAGTCATGGACAGGCTAGATTTGGGAGGGAGGAATTTGGCTAGTGACTTTGATTCCCATTGGATTCCACTGTCCATGCTGAGCAGATGATCTGGATTTGCTATGACTAATGGTTTAAGATTTTTATTATTTATTTTATTTTATTTTATTGCAAATAGCAGGGCATGGTGACATGTCTCTAGTCTCAGATACTCAAGAGGCTGAGGTGGGAGGACCCCTTGAGCCAAGGGGTTTGAGTCTAGCCTAAGCAACATAGGGAGACTCTATCTCTTTTTAAAAATGTTTTTTGGCACAATAAAAATATACTCAATCTCTGACTAGGTGTGGTTGCTCACACCCGCAGTCCCAGTGTTTTGGGAGGCTGAGTCAGGGATTACTTGAGGCCAGGTGTTCAAGACCAACCCGGGCTACATAGGCCCCATCTCCACAAATAATTTTAAAAACAAAATTATCCAAGCATGGTGATGTGCACCTGTAGTCCCACCTACTCAGGAGTCTGGGGCAGGAAGATCGCTTGAGACCAGATGTTCAAGGCTGCAGTGAGCTATAAGATCGTATCACTGTACTCCAGTCTGGATGACAGAATGAGGCCTTGTCTCTTAAAAATGTATTTACAGTGTATCAGACACTGTGATATGCATTTAGCATCTCAGTTAATCCTAAACCAGCTTATTAGATTTGGAATTGCAAGCCTCATTTTAACAGTTAGGGAAGCTAAGACTCTGAGTGTTAAGTTATTTGCCCAAGTCTCACAGCTGGTAAGAGACTGTGGCTGATTTCAAAGCCTTCCCTTCCTGCACATTGAGACCAAGGTGGTAATGAAGTGATCCAGAAGCCTTAGACCCAAGCTGTCTACTTACTTGACCCTTTTTTCCTTGAAAAGGATTTGTGGGCCTATAGTATCAACTCCAACATCCAACCTTTGGGATGTCCATTATCTCTCTGGTCTCTGTAACATGGAAGTTCAGTTTGTAAGGATAAGATTAGTTGAGGGAGGTGAAAGTGTTTTGCGAACTGAAGAATGCACTTCTTGTATTTATTGCATTCATCTTCATGAAAGCACATTCATTTACATTTAGAAACACGGGATGATGGAACTGGAGAGAATCTTAGAGACCATCTGTGTTCTGGCTAGGGACTGTGAAGCCAGCTCCAGAGAACCTGGAAGGTATTGTGTTTTTAACAGAACAGAGAAAAATATCACTACATTTAATTCCATCATTCAAACTCAATGCAGTTCTCCTAGCAGGAATCATGACCACCCTACAAGTCTGCAGTATTAACTGACAGGCCCAAGATCTTGTATATAAGAAAAGGCTATTCCCAAGTTTTCCAATTTATATTTGCTCCTTTTTGTTCATTTGTCTTGTCTGCAGGCACGTGCTTGAAGATAAGCTATGCCAGGCACCAAAGGTTTAAGAAAATGTGCAGGAGGAACAACTAAAATGAGAGAAAATTCAATCCATCAGTTTTTACCCCTGAGAGTTGGAAAGAGGAAGCCATTTTTTAAAATGTGTGCTTGGGTTTAAAATTTATTCTAGTCGTGAAGCATTCTCATCTGCCTAAGGAACACTAGTTGTTTTCTTTCTTATTATTTTTCAGGAAGAGGTGACTTCTATATATCTGGAATATTGTATTCAGTGAATGGACTCTCACAATTTCCAAATTGGATGGTTTTTTTTTTTGCATTTACGTTGGGTCTTCCCAGCTGAGGTGTTCCTTAGGATTAAGATGTCTTCTCTTATCACCTTGCCCCAAGTCCTGGCATTTGACTATGCCAAGTCCAAAGCCTGAGGACACAAATTGAGGTTGCATTGGTCAGAGTTCTTTAGAGAAACAGAACCAAGAAAACACAAACACACGCGCGTGCACACACACACACACACGCAACACCCTATTAGTTATATATATTCTCTATCCTTCTATTTCCTTTCATCTGTCTATCTAACCAGAGATTTATTTTAAGAAACTGATTCAGGCCGAGTGTGGTGGCTCATGCCTGTAATCCCAGCACTTTGGGAGGCCGAGGCAGGTGGATCACAAAGTCAAGAGTTCGAGACCAGCCTGGCCAACTTGGTGAAACCCCATCTCTACTAAAAATACAAAAAATTAGCCAGGTGTGGTGGTGCATGCCTGTGGTCCCAGATACTCAGGAGGCTGAGGCAGGAGAATCACTTGAACCTGGGAGGCAGAGGTTGCAGTGAGCCGAGATTGTGCCATTGTACTCCACCTTGGGCAACAGAGTGAGACTCCATCTCAAAAAAAAAAAAAAAAAAAAAAAAAAGACAGAAAGAAAAAGAAAAGAAAAGAAAAGAAAGAAACTGGTTCATGTGATTGTGGAGGCTGGCAAGTTCCAAATCTGTAAGGTAGGCCAGCAAGCTAAAGACCCAGGGAAGAGTTGATATTGCGGCTCAAGTCCAAACGTAGTGTATTCCTCTAACTCAGAGAGGTTAGTTTTTGTTCCATCAAGGCTTTCATTTGAGTGGATGAGGCTCTTGCACCGTATGGAGAATGTTCTGTTTTACTCTAATTTTATTGATTTGAATGTTTATGTCATCTAAAAAAATATAGATAAAAATGTCTTCACAGATATGCCTAGAATAATGTTTGGCCAAATACCTGGGTATCATGGTTTAGCAAATTGGCACACAAAATTAACTATCACAAGATCTGAGGTTAAAATTATCCTAAAATTTGGGAAAGCAGGAAGGAGTAGTGGAATAGGAGATTTGAGTGCTAGTCCTTGGTCTGCTGCTAACTTTATCATGAGTTTATCTCTTGATGCCTCTATTTTCACATTTGAACGAAAGGGGGAATGTGTAATTTCTAAGAGAGTTTGCAAAGTGGCTAAAAAATTTCAAAATGAATGAGAAAGAATGAGTTAAATGAAAAGTCATGAAACTGACAGGTTAGTGAGAGAAAGCTGAATAACGACTACTCTTTCTTGAGCATTTACTATGTTCTAGAAGCTCTGTTAGACATTTTTGGTACATAATTACATTTAATCGTCCCAAGAACCCTGCAGACATTTACAGAGGAGGATACCAAGGATTGCAAAAGTGAAAGAAGTAACTCCAGGCCATGCACATGCAGAGTTGATACTGGAACTCGAGTGAGCTTTCTCACTTGCACTAGGCAATATGGTCAATGTCCATCTGCTTCTTGGTTCTCTTAGTACAGTTCTGCAGTGAGACATGGGTCAGCCCTGGAACCTCCTTGGTGGACAGTCTTGAGCAAGGGTCCACTGGCATAGCGGGCTAATCTCCAATCAAGTCAAGCCACTCACTGGTTTCAGCCAGCGCCAGATTTCCTAGGGCTCTGTGCCTAGGTGATCTGAAGAGGAGCTAAGCTATCAGAGCTAAGCTATCCAGGCCCAGAAGCATCACATCCAAACTCCATAATTAAGATACCCATCCCCACCCACCAAGCTAACCAGATAGTGTGCAGCAATGGATAGTGTGCAGCAATGGATAAGGCCAGAGCATTGGAGTCACCATAACCTGAGTCCAAATCCCAGTTCTATTGTCTCTAACCTGCATGACCTCGAAAAACCAGGTAACATGTGTGAGTCTTGCTATCCTCATCTCTAAACGGAAGTTATTGATACTTACCTTTCCAGGTTGTTAGGGGGAGCAAGTGAGAAAGCATAAGGAAATACAAGGCTCCCTACCTAGCAAAAAATTGGTGCTCAAGAAATGTGAATTTTCTTATGTCACAGACCGATGTCTGAAAAAATTAAAGACGGCGAGCAAAGTGATACTGGAACTTCAACTCAAACCCATATGCATTTCATTGGTGGAACATCCTGGGTGGTTGTGTGGGGAAGAGAACCATGGATAACAGTTGTAGGGGGGTGTGTGTGTGTTTGTTTTGAGTCAGAGTTTCACTCTGTCACCCAGACTGGAGTGCAATGGCGTGATCTCAGCTCACTGCAACCTCCACCTCCCAGGTTCAAGTGATTCTCTGCCTCAGCTTCCTGAATAGCTGGGATTACAGGCATGCATCACCACACCTGGCTAATTTTTGCATTTTAAATAGAGATGGGGTTTCATCATGTTGGCCAGGCTGGTCTTGAGGATGACAGTTTAAATGTACAGTTTTTGAGTATCAGTGTAGACACAATGTGTCGTGCCTCTTCTCCAGGGTAGAAGCTGAGGCTTGCCTGGTATCTGGAAACCCCCACAACACTTATGCCTTTGCAAAATGACTCGGGGTCCACCCTCTTTTATGCCTTATTTTTAAAAATAATATCAATGAACAAATAATAATTGTACATACTTATGGGATGCGGTATAATATTTTGATACATGCTCATAATGTGCAGTGATCAAATTAGGATAATTAGCATATCTATCACCTCAGAGCTTGGTCATTTCTTTGTGTTAGGAACATTCAAAATCCTCTCTTCTAGCCATTTGAAAAAATACAATAAATTATTGGTTACTACAGTCACCCTACAGTGCTATAGAACACTAGAACTTAGTCCTTCTATCTTTTTAATTTTTTTTTCTCATAGAACAGGTGGTATTACATTATATGAGTAAATTCTTCAGTGGTGATCTGTGGGATTTCGGTGCACCCATCACCTGAGCAGTGTACACTGAACCCAGTTTGTAGTGTTTTATCCCTCACCGTGAACTTTTATGCCTTCTTCTTTCTCTTGTTTTCCTTTCCCTGTCTCCTCGCCTGTCCTTTTTAGCCTTTCCCCTCTGTGTTCTGCCTCTCCGCTCCTTCCTACTCATTTTTGACCCTCTCTTTCTTGTCTTCTCTTCTTTATTATTGAGCACAGTTCTCTCTTTCATTCTTGTTTTTTTTCTCCCCTTCCCTCCTGTCTTTTCTCTCCTTTCCTCTCCTGTCTCTCTAGCTTGGCTTGGGTACCAGGGCTCTCTTCCTCAGGCCCCAGTGGTTTGTTACCATTAAGCTTGACAATCTCTCATATGTCAATTAGAAAGAGGCGGCGTTCCCCTCCCCTCCCTCCCTTTCCTGGGCCTGCCGCGATGCTCAGATCAAGCACCATCTGTTGCATTCATCCAGGCGATGGGTGAGCATTTTGCCGCTCTGGGGAGTCAGAGCTCAGCGGGTACCAGGAGGTAATGTGGCTTGTTTGGACAACTTGATATATTGATATTGATAGAGCTACTGAATGGGGTCGGGAGGGATCATGGATAGGGGGAGTTGTATGCAGGATGAAATCGGCCGTGGAGAGGTTTCAGAGCACTTCCCCCTCTAAGCCTGCCTGGGCTCTTGGCACTGTCACTGAGGCAAGAGCAGCCAAACAGATGGATGGGATTTGCTACAGTGGGGATTAGAAACCCTTGCAGCTCAGGGGAGCACCCCTTCCTTCTCTGTGTGCCTTCTTTTCCCAGCCAGTCAAATCTGTATCAGCTTAGAAGAAAGAAAACAGAAATTATAAAATGGAAAGAGGCTGACCTTTAGGAAATGTTGAATGTCAGAGCCATGAAAAAAAAAGAGGGAAGCTGAATGATATATCAGTCAAGGTCCCAGCTGGACAAAGAACACAGCTTCAAATGGGATTTTTAAAAAAAAAGAATTCAATGAAGTGGCTATTTATAGAGGTGCAGGCAAAGTAAAAAGAATCAACATAGGAATTTCAAGGTACCAGGACCAGAAGTGTCGGGAAGCCACTACTGATTTCTAGAACTGGAGAGACTGGGAGAAGACATGGTTTTACTGGACCCTGTGAGAACTGGGACTGCGGAAAAGGGACACTGGGCAGAAAGCTGTAATTGTTGAGAATCTCAGTCTCTATCGGAAACATGGTACTGAAACAGGAAGGGAGAAAGGAAAGAAATACCTTCAAATTCCTCCCATATCTTTCTGGGGCATCCCACGGGCCAAACCCAACTAGTAGCCATCGAACAAGGAGCGGGTGGCACAGCGCAGAGGGTGGGGGGTGGATCTGGGAGTGTGAATGGAGAACAGCCAGCAGAAGCCAGGAATGAGCAGAGGTTCTGCTTCCTCTGCTCTGCCAGCACAGAAGCTCATGTTCTCAGCCACTACCCACGGTCACTGTCTACCTTTTCTAAGGAATGCAGGTATTGAGTCTCCATAGAGTCCAGCTCTCTCCTGTGTGTGTGTGATCCACATAACTCACTGTCTACCCAGCATCTCCACTTAGACATCTGAAAGACATTCTGAGGTTTTCATATAGAAAAACTCCCTATCAGGTACTATGCTTATTACCTGGGTGATAAAATAATCTGCACACCAACCTCCCCTGACACACAGTTTACCTTGTAACAAACCTGTACATGCCTGTAATCCCAACACTTTGAGAGGCTAAGGCAGGCCAATCACTTGTGATCAGGAGTTTGAGACCAGCCTGGCCAACATGGTGAAACCCCATTTCTACTAAAAATCCTATATATAGTATAGGCATGGTGGTGCACGCCTATGATCCCCGCTAGTCGGGAGGCTGAGGCATGAGAATTGCTTGAACCCAGGAGGCAGCAGAGGTTACAGTGAGCTGAGATCACGCCACTGCACACCAGCCTGGGTGACAGAGAGAGACTCCATCTCAAAAAAAAAAAAGAAAAAACAAAACAAACAAACAAAAACTCGTGTTCACTCCTCTCAAATGTCATCTCTCACAATGTTCCTTCTCTTACTGAGGAACCATCATCCATATCTGTGCAAGCCAGGAGACCAGGAGTCATCCTTAATCCCTCCTTTTCCCTTATCAATCAGTCTCCACCTTCTGAGCACGTTTTACCTGTAACTTTCAAATTTGCCCACTCCTCTGTGTCTAGTACTTGGCTACTTGTGTCTACTCTCTCTACTACTCTATCTACTCTCTGTCTCTACCCCAGCGACCGTATGCCAGGCTGCCACCATCGCATACTACAATTTCTTTATGACTACATTGTCTTCCTGGTTGGTCTCCTCACTTTCATTCCTGTCCTTCTCCAGTAAATTTTTTCTCTCTTCTACCAGAGCAATCAGCAATCTTCCTGCTAAATGCAAATCTGATCACATCACTCTCCAGTCTAACCTTCAGCATCCTGTTCTTAACAAAGCCTCAAGGGTTAGGGCTAGGATTAGGGTTTTCTATTTTTTTTTTTTTCTCCAGTATTATTTCACATTGCCTACTTTCAGTGATTCGGCCCCAGCTGCAGATTACAGCCCCTCCCATATTCTTTCTCCCCGAGAGGACTCTGTGTAGACTGTTTCCTCTGCCTCTTTTGCTGTCCTCACTTCACTCCTCCCAATCCCTGCTACTTCCTCTCCATCCGATTAACTATACTCTAAGACCTTAGTCACACTGCTCACTTCATTGGAGCAAATTTCCATGATTTTCCTAGACTAGCTCATAGTCTTCTAATACAGCCTTTCATGTCATCCTTCATCTCTCCTTTAGAGAACATATCACTTGTAAATTTTACATTCAGATGTCAATTATTAATTAATGTTGGTCTTCTTATCTATATGGCAAGCATGAGGAAATTGTGTGGTTTTATTCACTATTTTACCTCGTTATGGATTGAATGTTTGTGTCCACCTCCCCACCAAATTCTTGTATTGAAACCCTAACCACCCGTCTGACTGTGCTTTAGTCTTCTCAAGCTACCATAACAAAATACAGGCTGAGTATCCCTTATCCAACATGCTTGAGACCAGAAGTGTTTTTGATTTTTATTTTATTTTTAATTTTGGAATATTTGCATTTTACATACCAGTGGACATCCCTAATCCAAAATCCAAAATATTCCCTTGGAGAGGATATGGGGAAGGCGGGGATGGTTAATGGGTTAAAAAAAATAGTTAGAAAAAATGAATAAGGCCTATCTGATAGCACAACAGAGTGATTATAGTCAATAATAACTCCATTGTGTATTTTAGATAACTTGAAGAGTATAATTGGTTTGTTTGTAATTCAAATAATAAATACTTGAAGGGATGGATACCCTATTCTCCATGCTGTGCTTATTTCACCCTGCATGCCAGTATCAAAATGTCTCTTTTACTCCATAAACATATACACCTTCTATGTACCCACAAAAACTAAAAAGAAAAATTTTTTAATGCTTCCAAAATCATTTCCTTGGAGCAGGGTGTCCAATCCTTTGGTTTCCCTGAACCACATTCAAAGAAGAATGGGCCACACATAAAATACACTAACATTAATAATAGCTGATGAACTAAAAACCAAAAATCAAAAACAAATGAACAAAAAACAAAAAATTCAAATCTCCTAATGTTTTATGGAAGTTTATGAATTTGCGTTAGGGCTGCATTCAAAGCTGCTCTGGGCTGCATGTGACCCCTGGGCTGCAGGTTGGACAAGTTTGCCTCAGAGAATGACATTAAAGCATCATGTCCATGCTCAAAAGGTTTCAGATTTTGGAGCATTTCAGATTTCAGATTTTTGAATTAGGGATACTTAACCTGTAGACTGAGTGCCTTAAACAAGAGAAATTTATTTTCTCATACTTCTGGAGGTTGAAAAGTCAAGATCAAGGTGCCAGCATGTTTGAGTTCTGGCGAGGGTCCTCTTCCTGGCCTGCAGATGCCACCCCTTACTGTGTCCTCTCACAGCCTTCCCTCAGTGTGTGGCCATAGGAAGAGAGTGGGGTCTTTCTTTCTTACCCTTTTTATAAGGTCACCTATCCTATCAGATTGGGATCCCATTCTTATGACCTCATCTAACCTTAATTACCTACTAAAACCCTCGCTTCCAAATACAGTCACACTGGGAGTTAGAGCTCCAGCATGTAAATTGGGGAAGGAGGGAACACAATTTGATCTGTGGCTGTGTCTGGAGATAGAATCTTTGGGAGGTAATTAAGATTAAATGAGGTCAAAAGAAGGGGTCCTGATCTGATTGAACTTTGGCCTTATCAAAAGAGGAAGGGAGAGTTTATTCTCTCTCCTCTCTCTCCTTCCCTGCTCCCCCACAGAGTGAGGACACAGGGAGGAGAAGGTGGCCATCTGTAAGCCAGGAATAGAAATCTCACCAAAACCACCCTGATGTTGAACTTTTAGCCTTCAGAACTGTGAAACAAATAAATGTCTGTTGTTTAAGACAATCAAGCTATGATATTTTTGTTATGGCAGCCCAAACTAAGCTATGTCTTTGGTTCGCAGCATTGGTATGTAAAGTTTTTTTCTGTAAATTCTGTTGACTGAATGAATCAATGAATCAATGCAGAAATGAATGAATGAATATTGACAGACCCTATGTGGGTCATTCCCTTTGAGGATTCCAAACTGTGGCTTATTCTGGACTTTTGACCAAAGTGTAACCCACCTGTTACAATTTTGAGCAAAGCACTTTTCTCTCTGGGTTTAAGGAATCAAAACTGGGCATGTCATTGATTCTCGGAATTGTACTGTAGGCTATAGCTGGAGGATTCTTCATCCCAGGCTTGGAGAAGGGAACCCATGTCTGGAATCTTCTTGGTTCATCTTCAAGTACACCTAATTGAGATATCTGTGGAGAGAGAGAGCAAAGGTGGCAGATGAGGAAACTGTAATGCTACCACATGATTCATTTTTACTGTCAATTGTCTTTCTTCCTTAGTAATCATACCTTTTCCCTGTCACCCTCAAGATGGGACTTCTCACAAAGCCCAATACCAGAGCAAGCCCTCTAGGTCTGACTTACTCTGCAGACACATCTGTCTAAGCTGATAAGCTTCCCTGAGAAAACAGGAGCTCCTTAGAAATGAATACTGGGATGTTCAGGAGCCTTCTTTGTCTAGTCTGATGAAGCCCCTTCAAAGAAACAGAAATCGTTGGCACATCCCATCTCTTGGCATCAGACAGCAGGTAGCTCAAACTGAAGAAGAAATTTCTGAACCTCTGGAGACATAGATGGAGGGAGGGCTAAGTTTGAAGATTTCAAAGTCAGGGCTGTCTTTGGGAATTTCTCAGAACAAAGGCACTGAGGCTATTCAGCAGATTTTCTTTTCTTCTTTTTGGTTTTCTCTCCTTGCTTTTTATGTTGCCTCTTTCCTTCCTTCTCAAGCTTTTCTGTTATTTTTTTCCTTTTATCTTCCAACTTTTTCTCTCTGACCTTCTGACCTTACTTTCTCCATGTACTGAACTTTCTACCAGTTTCAATTTTGAAACTTTTTTGGAAATGTGGCTACTAACAGTTCATTGGAAAGTATTGGTGCAAATGGAATATTGGACAAGGGGTTAGAAGGCTTGACTCTGCTACTTCCTATCTTGGAGCAAGTCATATATTGTGTTTTGGGGCTTCAACGTCCCCTCAATAAAATGGGTTTATGTTGCTAAGTGATCGACATATCCACAGTGCTGTTGTTGTGTGTCCTAAGATACTGTGTAACCTTCGCTGCCACTGCCCTGGTTCAGGCCACCATTGCCTTTGGCTGGCTACTTCCAAAGCATCAGTCCAGGCCTCCTTTCCTCCCTCAATTTGGATTCTCCATATTTTAGTTAGTGATTGTTTTCAAAGTGACTTAACTTGAACACATCAATTTCCTGTTTAAAACCTTTTGGTGATTACCTTTTGCCATTAGGATACAATTTATACTCCTAAGTGTGGCCTACCAGATGTCCTTTTCACTCCAACCTCATCTCTTTGCAAGCTCCCTTGCAACTACCATAAATTACTTTCCATGGCTCAAGCACCATGCTTCTTCTGGCTTCAGATCATCATACATACTTTTCCTTCCATCCAGGATGCTGTCTTCTCTGGTCTATCCAACATCACCCTGATCCTGCTTTCTTTACTAATTCTTACTCATCCTTAAGGTCTCATCCTAAATATTGCCTCCTTCTGGAAGCCTACCTTGATTCTCAGATGGGTTAGTTGACCCTTTTTAGTGATCCTCTGGAATTTTGTACTCTTCTATTGCAAAACTATTGTACAATGTTAGAATTGTCTAGATATGTCTCCTATTGAAATAAGAATTACTTGAATAATGAATTGTGTCTCACATTTCACTACCAAGCCCTCTAGTCTCAAGGGCCTAGAGCAGTATCTGGAACATAGTAAATGTTGAATACATAAGTATGTAATCCAACAGATACGTCTGTGGTTAGACTGATAGGTTGTGATTCTATATCTTCAATGGGTCAGGGAGGGAGTTTCAAGGAATTAGGGTGGCCAGGCCTAGTGCTCTAGGGGCTGAGGGTGGGCTCAAGCCCTAACCTCAGCTCCATTGCTACCTTATAGCAGCAGCTGAGGTGACTCAGGAGACAGTGGAGTCCCTGATGCAGAAGTTCAAGGAGAGTTTCCGCGCTAACACGCCCATCGAGATCGGTCAGCTGCAACCAGCCCTGCGCAGCACGTCGGCAGGAAAGAGGAAGCGGAGGAGCAAGTCTCGAGGTAGGCCCTCCTGGCACATCTGGCCAGGAAGTCAGAAGGCTGTTCCCTGATTCCAAAGATGCTAGGAAGATCTGTGCCTTCTTCCCTTGCTTCCCTGTGCTTATAGAACGTGTGCCACTCTCTCCCTGATAAATCCCCTTGGAGGCTGAAGACCTATGCTCCCTACACCCAGAGCTAACCTCTTTGAGCCCCAAGTGCCTCAGCTGAGAATGAGAATGGATCGTATAAATTTTACAGTGACTGAGATGAGCAACTATATATGGAAAGTGTGTAACACCAGGACCTCTGCAGAGTAGATGTTCTTTACGTTGTCGCTGGTCAGAGAGTACAAAGTGGCAGAGCATTCTAGTAGGAGACATCCTTAGACTGGGAGCCAGAAACAGGGATCTGAGCCTACTTTTTAGTAGGCTGAATAACATAATGATCAAGAGTGGTATTGTAAATTAGATAGAATTAATTCAACTTTTGTTTCTGCTGCTACCTAGCTATCTCACTCAGGGCAAATCCCTCTACTTCTCCAAGCCACTCTTGTCTCACAGGGTTGTAAGAATATCTCAGCACAGTTCCTAACCCAGCAGTTGTTAAAAAGCAGATATTTTCTTCCTGCTCCTTTTCCTCGCGGATGCTGCTGCTGCTGCTGCTTCTCCTTCTCTTCTCCTCCTTCTCCTCTTCCTCCTCCTCCTCCTCCTCCTCCTCCTCCTCCTCCTCCTTATCCTCCTTATCCTCTTCTTCCTCCTCCTTCTCCTTCTACATCTCCTCCTCCTTCATTTTTATCTCCTCCTACTTCTCTTCCTCCTTCTCCTTCTCCTCCTCATTCCTTCTTTCTTCTTCTACTATCTATGTGACTTTGTATATGAAGGAAACCAACTTGTCCCTGCTTAATTTCCAAACCATTTTTTTCTATCTACTCAGTAGTCTCCAGCTGAGTAGACAGAAAAGGTAGTAGTCTCCTCTTTTTGCATCTCACTTCTCCATTTCCTGTAACTTGGCTCTGATCAGGTCATCCCCCTTTTCCCACAGCTTCAGTGGTTATCTAGCACCTTCAGACATGTTCCGGTTATGAAGATGACACTCAAAGCCACACAGGGCTCTGGTCTCCACTGTCTTTCCTAGATTGATGTGCTCTGTCCTCAGTGCTCTTTCCCATGCCATGCTCTCTGCATGAAACCACCTCTCTGGCCCCTAAGGGTAATTGTTGGCACTTATTGACACTTAACTTATTCCAAGAAGCAGGTTAAATGATGTACACATCTTATCTCATTTGATTCTCACAGCAACCCTATGAAGCAGATACAGTGGTAATTCCCATTTTACAGATAATTTCACTAAGGTACAAACAACTATTGTAATCTGTCCAAGGGGACATTCTAGTAAGTTGTGGGGCCAGGGAGAACCCAGCAGTCTGATTCTCAAACCTTTTAACTTAACCACTATGTACTGTTATGTTGGTGCTATTACTTTTGCACCAACCTAATACACTAATGAAATTCTACCTGTCTTTTCGAGCTTAACATGCATGGCACATTTCTATGAAGACATTGTTGATTTGCAGTCACAATTCACTCTGAATCCTCCCAGCTTTCCTTTATACATGTATTAAGCACTAGATTCATTTTTGTGTGATATAATTTTCTTTTGTCTGGCTCTTTCCTTAGCTAGACAGAGAGTTCTTTGAAGGTAGAGATTGTCTTAATATTTTACATTCCTGGCCTAAATCAGTGTCTGACACATAATAGATGTTTGCTGTCTGTTGAGAGGATGTCTAATTCTTAATCTTGTAAAATCTTGAATCCTGTAAAAAAACGAAGCTCTACATGTTAAGCTGTGAGGTCATAAATTGAGGCAGAAGAAAATGATGGAATTCATTTTGGGAACTCCCATGGCAAAACCCAGGTTTAAACCATTTTGTAGTGATGCAGAGTAGTCACCTTAAAGTCAGAGAGGTCTGTGTGCTAGTCCCTGCCCAAGTTAGTTTTAACTTGCATGACTTTGGAAGTGTCATTGGTTCTCCCTGAACCTCAGTTTCTTCTTCTATAAAATGAAGATACCAAGCCCTACATCAGAAGATTGTTGTGAAGACCTGATAAAAGGCTGAATGTAGACCACCTTGGAAAGTTCAGATGGCATGCATCAGGAAATGAATACATGCAATCTTATGTTTGTTCCGGGTGAGGCATTTAGGGTTACTTGAAATTTCATATAGCTTTACCTATCCATCTTTACCTCTTTATCATTCACCAGAAATTCCCCTCCTAAGTCTTCTCTGCACATACATACTCCATAAACACTCTTGACTCCAAGTCTGTAGCTTTTTCCCCTTCGTTACCAACCTGAATTCATTTTTTAACATTACATTCTAAACATTTTTATGTCAATGAATTTTTCAAAAATATTATTTTTATGCACCATAATTTTCTTCACTAAGCCCCTACTATTAGGCATTTGGGCTGCTCCTAGTATTTCATCATGATAAACAGTGTCACATAGAAAGTATTTTTGCATAAAAGTTGGCACTTACTTTAACATGTTTCCCCTCTTAGAGAAGAATTTCGTAGTCAAACTATTAATAAAAATATGTTTTAAGTTATTTTAATTTACAAGTTAGATGGGGTCTCAGATAACTATGCATGAAGTAATTTATTTGTATCTCTTCCATATCTGTCCTTCCTCTTTGTCACCATCATGACCACTGTCATTTATTAACTGCTCCTTACAACTCTACCCTCCTTGCATTCAGGCTCCTCAAAACTACCAAAGCGATCTTTTAGAAAGACAAACCAGAGAAAGCCCCTCCCCTGCTTAAAATCCTTTGACAGTTTTCTGTTATTCTTAGAATATGATCCAAACTCTGCACCTTGGCTTGCGGATCTGGCTCTGGCTCCTGCCCTCTTTTCGAACATCATTTGCTCTGCACTTCCTTGTGCTCCAGCCAAACTGGCTTCCTTCATGTTTCACGAGCACAGCAAACGGTTCCTTCTTTAGCATCTGAGAACTTGTTCTTCCTTCTCCTTGCCATGCCTCTTTCTTTCCCCCAGCTGCTCTCCTAGCCAGCCCCTTCACGCCTTTAAAATGTCAGCTCCTAAAAACCAGCTTCCATGACTACCCAATCTACACTTTTGCTCCTTTCAGTCCCCAACCTGCTACTATCTCTTACGTCATCCTTTTTTTTTTTTAACTTCTTTCACAGTAGTAGTTCAGACTAAAATTTTTAAATTTTTGCTTGTCTTCTGTCCTCTTCTCTAAAATATAAGCTTCATATTTATAAATCTAACGCATAGAAATGGCTTAATAAATTTTTTTGAGTAAATGAGTGTATTAACATCAAAGATCACTGGAAAATGGCTCAGCTTTATAACTTTCATATTGATGGTGCAAGAGGAATCTGTGATAAACCAAAGCCTCCTGGTACCGATGCCCAGAGAATTCTATTCCCCTCTTAGACAGACTCACTGACAAGTAGCACAGTAAATGTGCTCAAGTGGATGTTATTAAAGCAATTTCCAAAACAGCTTAATCACAATGTGCTTGTGATTTTGCTGCTGCCATGGGATACAATTTCTGCAGGAGAAGAGTAAGGACAGTATATGTCACCCCTATACTTCCAAACTTACCCAAGACAGCCCATCAAGATTTTCTTGGACAAAAGAATTTCATGATTTAAAAAAAAAAGAAAGTTGGAAATTCTCCACCCTCCCTCTTTTTCTTGAAGATTCTTCAATGAATCTTAGTCTATTAAAAACTCTGAGAAGTCCTGCAGTACAGAAAGCTGGGCTGCTTTGTTTAACTCGATGTCTT
The DNA here is from genome assembly GCF_049350105.2 of Macaca mulatta. NCBI lineage: Eukaryota > Metazoa > Chordata > Mammalia > Primates > Cercopithecidae > Macaca > Macaca mulatta. Next base: position 41,164,435 of record NC_133420.1, read on the forward strand.
GATACTATATTGACTGCAAACTCTTATTACTCCCACTGGAACATTTATTAATGACTTGTGGAACAGAAACATCTATAGGAACACAATTTTGGAAATGTTCCATTAGCCTCCAAAATCCCAAATAGGTTGGTCTGCATCCTCTGTCTTTCACTGTTTCTGCCCTCCCCTGCCGTTGAGGTTGCCATGGGCTGCCTGGTCCAGATTGGGAGCACCTGCCCTCTTTCTGCTTCCTTAGGCCTCACGCCTGGGCCATGGTGCCCACTAGTTCCCAACAGATGGAGTAGGTAGCCGAGAACCAGTGCCATGGAATTGAGCACGTGGTTAAAAGCAGCCCCAAGGTATTTGTGTAGCTATGGCTTCTTCCTGAGATGCCTGGTGGAGGCTGAAGTGCATCATTCTTAGTCAGACAGAGGAAGGCTAGTGGAGATTTGAACTGCTGACTTCATGTTAGTGATGGGGTTTTATGAGGCCGCTGTTAAGGAACCACTCCCCAGCCTCTCATGTGCAATATAAAGGGGAGTGGTATTAACATAAAGCAGAGGAGGATTTCTTCGCATGTGCAGAAGAAATTCCATGGGTTCATTTAGTTTAGGTAGTGGTTTTTGAAAGCGGGACTTCGTATTTGAAATTTAATTCCACCATTGACTAACTAAATGCTCTTTAGCAAATGAAAAAGAGCTCTGTTTTCCCTTCTGGAAATAGTGCTAATAATACCAACATCACATGTGGGTTACGAATTAATACCCAAGAGATGCTTAGCCCAGTGCCTGTCCCCTGTTCCACCCTCGGTAAGGACTAGCTAGTACAATCACTGTCATTCAAGGCCTGCCCATTGGCCTACAGAGTCTCATAAATCCATCTTCGCCTTCCTGAGCCATTGCCTCTAGCTTGGTTGAGGCCTCCTTGTCCCTCATCCAGATTCCTGCAGCAGCCTTGTCACAGAGGAATGTATACTCCACCCTAGCATCTGGGTGATCATTTGAAAACACACTAAATTTGGCCATGTTCCTCCCCCACCTAGAACATTGTCCTGATTTTCTGTCACTTGCACTGGAGGCTTCTTGAGCTTCTTGAAGTCTTCTTAAAGGCAGATGAAAATGAACTTAACCCCAAAGGGTCTGCAGCTATGCTCAAAGGAATCTGTCCACATTTCAGGTTCATCTTTTAAAAGATCATGCCATTTTATTTCATAGTATATGCATGTTTATTTTAGTTTAAGTTATGTTATAGTATTTGTCAGTTAATTAATTTAACATTTGCTCAATTCCTCATATAGTATTGATGTCCCAGGAAGAAGAACTGTGATTTAGCTGATTATAAGGGGATGAGAATGCTACCATCTTCAAAGGATTTCCATAGGCTGGAATAAGATAATCCTAGTAAAGCATTTAGCACAGAGCCAGACAGAATTTGCATACTGAATATATGTGCTCTTTTATTGTGTTATTTATTAATCTCATCACTGCTATGATTATTAGTCTTATTTTTGTCAGTATTATTACCTCACAGAGATACACTTACCCTATTAAAGAAACAAGAACCAATAGGATAAAGGGCATATTGTTGAATGGGATTAAAAGTTGCCATCTCTTGCTGCACAAGGCTGCCTGGGTTGTACCCTGTCTCTGTCTGCTCCTGACCCCCAACCCACTGTGTCCTACAGCTTCCAGCACACGGGCTGCTTCTCGCTTCTGCCGTGTGCCTTGCTTTCTAGGTCCGAGTGCGGATCATATTCTTCCTGAAAGGCTCTTTCCTCCTCCCGACCCTTTCGCTCCAGGCAAAAAATTGCTGTTTATCTTCAAAATCCAGCCTCAGCGTCTGCTCTGTGAAGCATTTTCTCAGCCCCACCACAGCTGAGCGGGCTACTCTTTTCTCTGAGCACTCATAGCCCCAGTACTGTTTCTTATCACTGCCCTTATTGCAGTCCATCGTAAATACATCTGTCACCTTCTTCAGCTCTCACAGTCCCATGGTGGAAAAAACAGTGATTTGTGTCTCTCTCTGTAGAATGAATGCCTAACAGGGAACTGGCATGGGATAGTAATTGGTTTGATGGGAGAATGTATGAATAAATTAATGAATGGATGGAGATGGGCAAATAGATAAAGGGAGGTAGCTGGGAGTTCACAGAACGCAAAGGGTTAATGGGATGCAGTGCCTACCATCTATTGAGCATTTGGTACGTTCTAGACATCTTGCTCATCACACATTTTATCTTATTTAAAAGCTCCCAATAACCCATAAGGTAAGTACTATAATTATCCCCATTCAACAAAGGAGGAAACTCAAGCTTACACAGTTTCAGTCACTTGTCTAAGTTTACTCAACTAGTACATAGTGGAGCTATGAATTCAGATCCCACATTTAAATTCCCAGATGACTTGAGCTCTACTCTTAGCTACCACGACTAAGATCTTTCAGCTGTGAAATTATACCTACCTAGTCTAGATCCTGGAAGGAAGTACGTGCAGCTTCTCTTGCATTGGCAGTGTTTCTGTGTCATCAGCGCTGCTGTGAGGGTGTTCAGGAACTATGAGGTCCTAGAAGGTGAGGCATCTCCCGCTCTGAGTTAAGAATGAATCAGCACTGTCCCCTCAGCTTTTAGCTGACCCCAGGGAGCCAGTCCCATGTCGTCAGGAGCCCACAGTGTTACATCACTGGACAGTGCTCTGTGCATTTTTTAAGGCATCCTCTCTCAATGTTTGTAGTTTGCCATGCATATATAGTATATGCCACCTAGATGTCTGCCTACCAGTACTTCACCATTTATTGAAGGAAGCAGGGGATTACATATCTGCACCACAATGGATACATGAAGGTTGTGTGGGCTGGCTTGGAGTGTTTAGTAAACTGGGGGAATAATTAAAGAAGACTTCGCAGAGCAGGTAATCTTAAGTAATGCATTAACTAAAGAGAAGTTTGTGAAGACATTGCTAGTAGAAGAAAGAAAATATGCAAATGCACATGGGGATGAAGCTGTGCAGGGGGTAAGGGGAATATCTGGGGGAAAATATGATCCAGGCAGGTGCCAGTGGGAAGATGGGAAACCACAAAATCCTCCATCAAAATCAGACCCTGGATTTTGCTCACACATTTCCCAGCAGCATCCCACACTTGGGAGGAGAAGCAAATTCCGGCTCCTTTATCCTTCTTGATAGATAAGCTTCAATGTGCTTTTACTGTGGGACACTGTCCCTGGAACCCAGGCGTGTTGTATGTGTGTGTGTGTGTGTGTGTGTGTGTGTGTGTGTGTGTGTGTGTGTGTGTGTATGTATATATAATTTTCATTAGTAACGGGCCATGAATTATTCAATTAGTTGGAAGAAAATAGAAACATTAGCGACTTTAAATTAGTTGCCTTAATGGATTGTTGCTCCTCTTAAATATTGAACAGGCAGCCCCAGGATTGATCTTTCTTTGTTTCTTTTGTCCCCATCTTTGCTTCCCTACCCTTTATCCTTCTTAGCAGCCTTCCCTTCCTACCAAGGATTTTTGGGTGGGGTTTAGGTTTACTGCCCCTTTTGACAAAGGAAGTTTTGACATTGCATTGTCAAAATGAGTTTACACTTAAACCATGAGATAGTTATAGGGGTTACAAGGAGAACTGGGCAGACACAACTACCTGGAGACCAGCCCTGAGTCTATGATGAAATAACTCCTTTTACCTCCACCTCTATGCTCTTTCTGCAACTTGAATTTCTCCCTCTTTCCTGTTGCCAATATGCAAAGTCTACTCTTCTTTCAAAAAAGACCTTTAAGTCATTTTCTTCGTGAAGGATTTTCAAATTTTTCCCAAATGAAAGTCGTGCATACCTCCTCCAAACTTTGACAAGCTCTTCACTATCTTCCCTATTTCTCATTTACTATATTTTTATTCAAGTAGGTTATAGTTACTTCTTCTCCCTTAATTACTCTCAAGTGCACAACTATGTTTAGGTCATGTCTGTGTTCCCATTGGCTAGCCTGCTTCCTGACAAATAGCAGATCCTCAATTAATAATTGATGAATTAATGGACAATTAATCAAACTGGCTTCATGATCTTGGACAAGACCTTCCACTCTCTGGGCCTCAATGTCCAAATCTAAAAGGCTATATGGCATTGTGGCAGTGTGCTCAGGGTCTGGAGTCAGACAGATGTGGATCCACATCCTAGCTCTGCCACTGACTGGTTCAACTTTGGGAAATGATTTAAGCATCAAATCTCCATTACCTAATCTGCAAATCATACAATCAGTCACCTCACAGGGAGGCTGGGAGAATTAGTTAATGTATGTAAACTGCTCAGCAGGCTGTACTGAACATTGTAAGCACCTAATGAATCTTTGTTGTTGTTAATTTGAAAAGCAAAGGTGATGCGCTAATTTCCATAGGTCTCCCCCAACTCAAATAGTCTTTGATGATATATATAATTGAGAAACATTGTTGTCCACTGGAAAGTTCAGAATTTGGAGTCAAAAACTTCTGGTTTGAACCCCAACCCTGCCTTAGTTCAATGGATCCTCAGGGAGGATCCTCAGAGAAACTGCTTAATATCCTCGAGATTTCATCCCCAGTATCTGGGGATGTGAGGATATCTGCCATTCTTTTTGTCCAGGACTGTCATGAGAATATGCTAGGATGCTTATGGAAATGCTTCTTTAAAGCATGCTATAGATTTGTTGCATCCTGGAATCAGAGCCCTGGCATCTTCAAAGACAAGAAATGACATGTATCTTTGATTAGGAAACCTTTTCCCTAGGTCTCTGGCTTTCTGTCTCTTGACCTCAGGTCCCTTGTAAGAGGTGCAGCTGGGGACAGTACCACCACCAACCCGGTGACCCACAGGTTGTATTACACTGAGACATACGAAAGCTGATCAGTAGTCAGAGCACACAGCTGCCTCCATAAATCTTCCCTGATGTGTCTTTCAGAGAAGTTTGTGTTCCTGAAAGTGTATGTCTCCTTCAGGCAGTTTTTCTTGTCCATCTGAAATATGTCAGGGGGCTCTCAGTCAATTCTCTCTGGCCTGGAGGATGGAGAGGCAACTGAAAGCAGCCTTAGCGGAAGGCTCTGGACCAGATCCTGGTGGGGCCTAGGGATACAACTCTACCATATTTCTTTCAGTAGAATAGTATAATGCTACATTAGCATTGTTGCATAATAAAACAACCTGAAATGTAGTGAACTAAAATAGCACCCATTTATTTAGCACTTAATTCAAGAAAAACATTCAGGCTTGGCTCCAGGTGGTTAGTTCTGTCCTGGGTGGGGTAGGTTCAGCTGACGTCTCATGCACCTATGCCTGGCCAGCTATCCCAGCCTGGTTCACATGCTTGAGAGATCCAAAATCAGCAGAAGTAGGAGCTGCAAGGTTTTTTGAGGATTGAGCCCAAAAGGTACACATCATCATTCTGCTTCATTGTCTGATCCAATCTGCTTGTATAGGTGGAAATGATGGAGACAGGGACTCACTGATGTCGTACAGAGAAACTAGTAGATCCAGGAATGGAATAATTCAAGTCCTCTAATTTGTGAAATCATTGGCTCTTTATGCCATTTGAACATAGAAGATCATGTTTTTAAAAAGCCCAAATCCATAAAATATTTAAAGAGGTTTATTTTAAGCCAATATGAGTGACTATGAACCCCGGTAGTCCCAAGGGGTCCTGAGAAAGTGTTCCTGAGAGTAACAGTGTGGTTTTACACATTTTATGGAGACAGAAGTTATAGGCAAAGACATAAATCGATATATGTAAGGTATACGTTGGTTCAGGGGTACTTACAGGTCATAGGTGGATTAAAAGATTTTCTGATTGGCAATTGGTTGAGTTAAGCTTTATCTAAAGACTTGAAGTAAATGCTTGAGTTAAGATAAGGGGGGTTGTAGATTCCAAGATTCTTGTTATGTAGATGAAGCCTCCAGGTAGTAACATTAGAGATAATATGGTAAATCTACTTTTTAAGACCTTAAAAGTACCAGACTCTTATTTAATTTCTCCTGGATTTGCAGAAAGACCTAGAAAGGGAAGGAGATTCTCTACAGATGCAGATATTCCCCACAAAAGATGGTTTTGCAAGGCCATTTCAAAATATGTCAAGGAAATATATTTTGGAGTAAAATATTTTGATTTCCTTCAGAGTCTGCTACTTGTCATGTGTTACTACATCAGAGTCAGGTTGGAATTTGATATCTTATTGCTACAGAGTCTATTTTGTCAGTCTTTTGATCTCTATTTTAATATTAATGCTGGTCAGTTGTGCCTAAACTCCAAAAGAAGGGGGGTATAATGAGGCATGTCTGACTGCCCTTTTCATCATAATGGGAAATTCAGCTTTTCCGGTTTCTCTTGGCTTAGACTGTGGTAGGGGTATCCATTCAGTGTGTTGGTGGGCTTAAGGTTTTATTTTTGGTCCTCACAGGCCCTATTACCTATACTAGGAGGGACCGTTGGTGAAATTTAACAAAATATATAGTTAGAAGTTGACAACTTTGGCTCTTTTCTAATTCAACTGTAATCAACTGCGTAAGTCACTTAGAAGACTACAAAGAGAAGCTTTACATTTTTCCATGATTGAGATAGACATGATTAAACATAGTGAGGATATGACATAGACTGCCTGGGCCATTAGCAGATGTTTTCAAGCATGCTGCAAATAGGTGCTCAGGGAGAAGGGGCAGGGGAGCTGTGGCTGAATAGGTAGGGCTTTTTTTTTTTTTAATCAAGCTTGTATTCTGTGTTTATATATTGGGCTTCAAAATTTTGATATAAAAATCTCAATTCTGAAATTGCGTGTGTGTGTCTGTGTGTGTGTGGATATAACAAAAGCTCCCATTCCTACATGGAAAGAAAGCAGGCAAGTCATGTAGTAAACTTTCAGCAGTGTGGCTGACAAAGCTAACATGAGCCTTCTTCCTGTTCCATACACACACAAGATAAATGTTGGACAAAATATACTTTTTAAAAAATTCAGATTCATCCCAAAAGTAAAGAAAGGAAGCCCCCTGGGCTTGAGGAATGCAAATATAAGTTGTAAGAAATGCAAAGCCAAGCTATGAGTTCAGAAGCTGGTGTCATGATGACTCCAGGTAGGGGGTGAGGTGAGGTGAGATACAAGTAGAGAGAGAGCCTGAGCAAGGAAAAAGTGAAAGATAAAGTGACAGGAATAAAACCCAAAGCATCAGAAATTACAGTGAATATAATTTGCATATTAAGATTCAGTGATAGTTTTTATTTTTTTTTTCATTTTTGTTGTTGAGATACAATCTTACTGTCACCCAGTCTGGAGTGCAGTGGCGTGATTTCAGCTCACTGAAGCCGCAACCTCCAGGGCTCAGGCAATCCTCCCACCACAGCCTCCTGAGTAGTCAGTACTACAGGTGCATGCCACTATGCCCAGTTGAATTTTTTGTATTTTTTTGTAGAGATGAGGTTTCACCATGCTGCCCAGGCTAGTCTTGAATTCCTGAGCTCAAGGGATCTGCTCCCCTTGGCCTCCCAAATTGCTGGGATTACAGGCATGCGCCACCATGCCTGGCCCAGTGATAGGTTGTATTAAACAATACTCAGTTATATTCTGTTTCCCAGAGATCATTCTAAAGCCTAAGGACACAAAGTTTGACAGTAGGGAAAGGGAAAGGAAAAATATATATTATGTGAATAGTAATCAAATGAAGTCTTATAAAGAAATGGAATCATATGGCAAAATTAAGTTTACAACAATAAGAAGGAACAAGGAAAAATCCTTAGGAATAGAGAGTATTATTAATTAACCAAAAAAGAAACCATTTACTGGGAAAGAAATGAAATTTGTACTTACATATAGGAAGAACATGGTTTCAAAATCCTTAAAGAAAAAAAAACTGAGAGAAGTACAGGGACATGTTGATTAATACACAGCCCAAGTGGGAGACATTTTACAAAAATCTTCCTATTAGAACAAGTAGAGAAGCTCTCACTAATAATATAGAAAAACTTAACTACACTATTAAAAATATAATAAAATGGACATATATAAAATTCTGCCCTCAAAAATTAGAGGTTAGAAAGTTTTCTTAAGAAGAGAGAAATTCTGTTTATGGGTCTTGACATCTTGTAACCTCAATTTTCTGGCTTTGGCCATTTCTTAACATTTTATTTTATTTTCAGTGATGACTCTGCAACATTTAGGGCTAGATATAGTTTAATTTTTATCTGTCTGAAAGTTGTTTATTTTAGATCAAGGGGTGGATATAGGGAGAAGCAATTCATGTGCAGATTTTATGTTTTTGTTTATTTTTTGAGGAATGGAGGGAGAAAGTGGGTATGGCAGAGGTTGTGGTTAAGGAGAACACTTCCAGAAAAATGGTCGCTGTTAATGCAAAGAAGTGGTATTTGCCTTCAATCCATATATCTCATATTTCTGCTTCAAATTGAAATTACCTTTACCGAGATTATGACAATGAAAGAATCTGACCTAACCAATTCCATGTTGCTTATAACCTCCAAGCTGCCTGATATGGTTTGGCTCTGTGTCCCCACCCAAATCTCATCTTGAATTGTACTCCCATAATTCCCACATGTTGTAGGAGGGACCTAGTGGGAGATAAATGAACCATAGGTGCAGTTTCCCCCATACTGTTCTCATAGGAGTGAATAGTCTCATGAGATCTGATAGTTTTATCAGGGGTTTCCACTTTTGATTCTTCCTCATTCTCTCTTTGCCTGCTTCCATCCATGTAAGATGGGACTTGCTCCTCCTTGCCTTCTGCCATGATTGTGAGGCTTCTACAGCCAAGTGGAACTGTAAGTTCAATTAAACCTCTTTCTTTTGTAAATTGCCCAGTCTCGGGTATGTCTTTATCAGCAGTCTGAAAAGGGACTAATACACTGCCCTTGTTCAACCCTAGGCATAGGCCAAGCTAATTATGGAGAAATTTAGTTTATAGTTTAACTTTGAAACAAAGATGGCAACAACAACCCCTTTCTGATACAAACCCACTCCTTGCTTGGGGATCAGACCTCCTTTGTAAAATTAACACATTAGCCACAAGATTAGAAAGTATGGCTCTGGTGTCATGCAGTCAGAGGCCACAAGATTCCTAACCTCCCCAATTGCCCTTATAGATAACATCACTGTCATAAAACCTAAGATTAGTGTTTGAAGTATTTTCAGACCCTGATTTCTTTCTTTTTTCTTTTTTCTTCTTCTTTTTTTTTTGAGACAGAGTCTCACTCTGTCACCAGGCTGGAGTGCAGTGGAGCAATTTTGCCCACTGCAACCTCCGCCTCCCGGCTTCAAGTGATTCTCCTGCCTCAGCCTCCTAAGTAGCTGAGACTACAGGCACGTGCCAGCACGCCCAGCTAATTTTTGTACTTTTCGTAGAGATGGGGTTTTACCATGTTGGCCAGAATGTCAGACCCTGATTTCTGATGGACTAGCTGGTGCCACACAGACCAGTAAACTGGCTTATCTGGTCTTGTAGCCCCGACCCAGGAACTGACTCAGTGCAAGAAGACAGCTTTCACTCCCTATGATTTCTTCCATGACCCAACCAATCAGTGTTTCTTATTCCCTAACCCCCTGCTCACCAAACTATCGTTAAAAAACTCTAACTTCTGAAATCACAAGGAGACTGTGATTTGAGTAATGAAATCCCAGTCTTCCATTTAGCTGGCTGTGCATTAATTAAACTCTCTATTGTAAAAATGTGCTGTTCTCAGTGCCTCAGCTTTTCCAGGCAATAGACAAGATGAACCCACTGAGCAATTACAAAACCATGGAAATAAAGCCATTGCGGGGTATTTTCTGTAGAGAGAAAGAGCCTTCTCCAAATTACCTGTGTGTGATCTGGTTATAAAGATTTGCAGGGAGCAGCTGTAACACCTGACCCCTTCCTGTATCTGTGTCAGCCTTGCTACCTGCTGAGGGTGTTGGCTGAGAAAGGTTGGTGAGCTCCCTTTCAGTGGAGTATTGCAGATCAACCTTCGCAGATTGTAACACGGAGAAGGGTCCCGAAGAAATCTTGCTTTCAGGCAGAACTACATAGAAATAACTCCACAAGATCTTGAGAATTCAAGAGTAGGTAATTATACCAATAACTACAGCAACCCAGGATGGCTAAGCTCTCTGAAAGACTCTTTGGCCTCATTCTTAGATCATCATCTGTGGTCCCAGCAGAGTCATACAAGTCCAAGTCAGAGCAATTATCCTTCCATAGGATGAGACCTTTCCAAACTGCTCTTTAGGGCTGCTGTGGCTAATTCCCATTTCCCCAGTTCTAGCCCCACCTATTCCTTCTGTCTAAGCTTAAGTACCTACCCAGGGTCTCCAACTTTACTTTCATTATTCTTTCAGCTGAGTGTCTAGCAAGTGTAAGATACTATGCTCAGTCCTGAGACTGCAATGGAAATCTAGACATATGAGATCCTCATCTCCATGTAACTCAAGGTTTGGAGAAAAAACAGACAATCACTCACTCACTCAAGCATTCAAGTACAATGATTACAGATTATTAAACGTGCACTGGAGTAAATTACTTTGGTGCTAACCATTCTAGTTGTCCACTAAGGCTGCAGTGAAACAAGTTAGGCTTCCTGCTCCTTTGCCTTGGCTAGAAATACTCTCTTTAATTCCTCCAACAAAGGTGAAATTATAGGAGGAATGAATCTCAAAGCTAGTGTCATGGTTTTTGTTTATTCTACTTTCTAATTTGGGACATGTATCTGATGTCCCAATCATCTGACAATTATTGGCCATTTCTTTTGTGCTCTTTACTCTTTTAAGAGTATTGAGTTTCACATGTATTACTGTAACAATGTTTCTCTAACCCTTACTTTGTAAAAGAAATGGATGTTCAGAGACATGAAGTAAGTTGCCCAAACTTGCACAGCCAGTCAGTGGTGGAGCTTGGATATAAATTTAGACCTTCCTGCTTCCAGTTCTCCTGTCCCTTCTCCTACATTGTAGCTGCGTCTGTTAGCAGTACACATCTCCAAGACTTGTATTCACATTACCTGTGTGGGGTCTGTACACATACACGGGCCTCAGAGCTTAGACTGAAACTTGGCAGAAATGAAGGCAGCAACAACAAGAGTCCTTTACTGAATATCCTAATTACTCTGGTGGGATTCATATTCATTTTCTGAACTAATTATTATTAAGAATATGCCATCTGTGTAAATTGGGTTTTATGATTTTGTTGTAAACTTTTGTGCAATTTAACTTAAAAAAACAAAACAAAACAGAAAACTAACCTTTAATGTCATTCCATGATGGAAAAATGCTGGTTTGATGTACAAGGTCTAATTGCCCCCACCACGTGATAAAAATCCAAATGTAGCTAAACATTAAGGTTAAATGATGATATCACAACTTACTCAGTTTGCATTTTACATCCAATTGAAAACACAAACCCCTCGCCTCATTAATCCTTTGCAATCCAATTTTCCCCCCCCTAAATGAAATGATCCTTTTGGGACCCATTTATATCCTTTTAACAGCCGCCTGACAGTTCTGCTGATGGAGTTTGTATCCAACTTTGTTACTGGATAGTGACAACCTGCCCTGACGGATATGTGTACATAATTATTCTCTCACAGTTAGATTTAATTAATGCTTACCCTCATCATGATCTTGCAGCTAGCAGGCTCTCTCTGCAGGAGCAGTTAATGGCAAAAGGATTTCCTTTTTAGCCAAGAGAGACTCCAAAAGGCTTTGTAAAACCCTTTCTTTCTTTAAGATTTAACAAAATGAAAATGCATCTGAGCATATTTCATTTGTTTTCTTTCCACGTTAATGCCACATGTGAACGTATTTGTGGCTACATATAGGAATAGAGTTTTTAAACCTAATTTCAGACTAAGTATTGCTAATATGAGCAGCTCCGGCAGACCACAAAGAAGATGTATATTTTTTAATATCTTGGCTCAGAATTGAGGTGCCCTGGCTACATTTTGTTTATGTCTCTGTACAAAATATGTATGTGTATATTTTTCTAACCAACTGTCCCCCCAGATGCCACCCAGAGTTCAATAATAAACAGCTGTGTGAGAGAGGAGACGTTAAGAAGAAATGACGGGGGAGACAAAGGGAGTTTGAAGACAAGCTTTGCAAAGAGATTATTAAGAAGTTAGTAATAAGAAGAGGGAGTGTGTATTTATAAAACCCCATTAGAAGGGGATACTTTACACATAATCTGTCCCAGTCCTTGCTTGTGAAATATTCATGTGTCATTTGATTTTTATTACCATAATGGCAATGTCTGTGTTTGTAGAGAGCTTAACAGTTTACAACACATTTTTGCACCTACTATCTTAGGTGATCTTTGTAACAACCCTGTAAAATGTGCAGAGAAGCATTCACAGATGAGTAGACTGAGGCACAGAGAGGTTGTGTCACTTTGCACACAATCACACAGCTTGAAAGTAACACAACCTGACACCGAAGCCGCACGCAGCCTCTTTTTTTTTTTTTTTTTTTTTTTAAGGCAGTGTCTTGCTCTGTCACCCATGCTGGAATGCAGTGGTGCAATCGTGGCTCACTACATCCTGAACCTGTGTGAAGCAATAGCTTCTAAAACAAAATCTAATGCTATATCAAATACCTTCTCCCATCTCCTCCTTTAGGTTTAAAATGCATGTAAGGAAGATTTAAGTGAAGGACAGATTAAGTGAAGATTTAAGTCCCTCCTTGCCTTCACTTGTGCTAAAGGATGAACAAACTCTCAGCTAAAAGATACCATTTAAGTTGAAAGTAATATGATGTTACTTATTTTAATGATTATGTACAATATTAATGATCATTATTGCTGTGAGTTGTTATGGGAGATTTTATCCAGCAAGATTCCAGAAGCCTCCAGTAAAATGTGGCTACATCAAGATGATAGAAGGAAACACACCTTTTTTCCTATTATGGCAGATACTGTTTAAAGGCCTTGAACTTGAACCCTCAAAAACCCTTAAATGAAATACCTAGAAATTCAGGAATGTGGAGTGGGAGGTGGGTATATAGAAATCGTCCCATAACGCAAATGAGAAAACCGAGGCACAGAGAGGGACAGCAACTTTTTTATCATGAGTTAGAGGCATATCTGGTTCCCCAACCCTGGTTTACTGACTCCCAGTTCAGATCTCTGCCTGCTAAGCTATAGCTAAGCTGGAAGAAGCCTGAGAAATCCCTGTTTTTACAAGTGAGAAACAGACCTGGAGAAGGGGGCGTGGCTAATCCAAGGTCATGAACTGCAGAGATGAAAATGCATCCAAAATCCTGTCGCCTTAATTCCTGTAAATTCGATGCAATTCAACAAATATTATTTGGGTGTATGTTACATGCCAGGCATATGAGTTAACTGCTATGGTGACATCAGCCTCCAAAAGCACAGACAGGCATGTTGTAGAGATGAGAGGAAAGAATATGGCTGCTCATACTCATTTGACACAGTGAGTAAGAAGAATGTGAAACTAATTCCCGGTGAAGTCCAAGTCCAAAGTTAAACAAACTGACCTTGAAGAAGAGGGCTGAGGAGAGGTGGGTAGGGAGGAATGGAGAAGGGTGGAGTTACAGCCCCAATTACAGTCTCTATGCTTTGCTTGCTTCTTAATGTAATTACCTCTCTGAGTCTCCAAAGATGAATATTTAAATTGAAGAATAAGGGCTAGAGCCAGTAGAAATACAGCCTGTTACATTCAGCCAGTACTCTACGGGGTAGTAACACTAGCATCGTGTGTTGTCATTGTATTCTTCTTTATCAAGAGCTTACCATGCATCTTTTCATTTTGAATGTGTTATCTAGCTATACTTCACAATATTTTCATAGTTATTATTATCCCTGTTTTATAGGTGAGAAAATTGTGGCTCAAGAGGTAAGACCCACTTGTCTAATGTCAAATAGATGGTCGGTGGCAAAACCTGGATTTGAACCAGATCAGTTGAGCTCCAAAGTCCAGTCTCTTAACTGTGACACATATGGCCTCTCTCATGGAAGCCTTCTGCTGGAGCTCAGGGTGCTAAAGCCTGGAGTAGTGCCCACAGGTCTATTTTTGCATCCTCATTGCTCTGGGACAGTGATTCTCAGAGGGTGGCTCCTGAACACGCGGCATCAGCATCCCCTGGGAACATGACAGAACTGTAAATTCTCAGACCCTGCCACTGTAGGGTGGAGCCTGGTGATCTGTTTTAACAGTCTTCCAGGTGATCCTGATACATGATTAAGTGAGAGAGCCACTGCACTAGGAAGATATTCCCCTCCTTGGCTTCCTCTTCAGTAATCTCAGGGCCAAAGGGACCCTGGAGGTCGCTGATTCCAGCCCCTTTTGGAGCTGTCTGCTCCTCATCTGGTCTGTGTGTCTTGGTGCTATTCTGTTTTATGTGGATGATCAAAGTCAGTTTGAAAGACATTGAGGGCTAAAAGCTTTGTAAGCAAGCTCCTGGGAACTGGGACATGTTTCGCATGGAGCATTGAGTTGCGGCATGTGTCTGAACTGCTAAAAGTGAAGGAGGAAGTTCCACAGTGTCTCTGATTGTCTCCTCTTTCATAAACCCACCACCAGCAATGAACACAGCCATCGCCACCCTGTTGACTTTGTAAAGTCTTTTAAGTTGGTGTTGAACAAGCAAAAGGGAGGGTCGTCCTGTCTTTCTCTGTCAAACCCATGGCCAGTAAATCAAATCATGCATCCATACCTTAAATCTCTTCTCTTTCCCCACAAAGTCAATGACCATGTGGACATTTCAGACTGCTGCCCACTGCTTAGCAGTGGTCCTATTTTTAGCCTGTATCCTTGTATCCATATACAGATCCAATACCTCTCCTTGAAATAAGCTTATCCTTTTCCCTCCCCACTCCCAGATGTCCCTAAGTGCAACCCTAAGTGCAGCCTAAGTGAGAGGCACCAGTGCAATTGTGGTGGATGCTTTGGGACCTGGGCCATCTGCTACTGCAGCTTATTTGTATCCCCTGAGCTTGCTTGGACCTAATTGTGATGTGCCACTCTCATTTTATGTGAGACTCATACTCTACCACGTGACTCAGTGGTTCCGACAGAACCAGCTCATGGCTTCTGCTAGGTTATGGCTGCATGCTCTCTTGATAGCATCCAATAGCATACCGGAAACTTTCAGGGGGAAGTTCCTTCTTTCAAATGTATTCTTTCTGCTGCAGAAGGCACGACCTTACTCTAAAAGCAGGAGATCTACATTGTGTGTCTCCTGATTGGAACTTGCAATCCACAGAGTATTTATTATCACCAGAAACTCTTATACTACAGGTGATATGGTTTGACTCTATATTTCCACCCAAATCCCATGTCAAATTGTGTGACCAGTTTTGGAGGCTGGGGCCTGATGGGATGGGATTGGATCATGGGGGTGGATTTCCCCCTTGCTGTTCTCAAGATGGTGAGTGAGTTATCAGGATCTCTGGTTGTTTGAAAGTGTGTAGCACCTCTACCTTCACTCCCTGTCTCCCTCTTGCTGGCCTTGTGAATATGGACTGGCTTCCCCATTGCCTTCTGCCATGATTGTAAGTTTCCTGTGGCTTCCCCAGATGCAGAAACCTGTACAGCCTGCAGAACAATGAGATGATTTAACCTCTTTTCTTTATAAATTAATCAGTCTTAGGAATTTCTTTATAACAGTGTGAGAATGGACTAATACAAGGTCCACTGGGTCATATGGTAACAAATGGCAGGGTTGTTTGCATCACAGCCTAACTGCTGCAGCGCCTTTTCCTATTCTTGATCCAACTCAGAGTTGGCAGCCTTCCATGCTACTTGGAAAATGGGTCAGGGAAATATTCCCAAGTGTGTAATTTGCTGCCTCCAGAATCAAAAGAGGCCTACCAAGCATTCTGCTTCCTTCCTGGAGGTGTGAGGTGTGAGATTCAGTAATTTATTCTTTATTTTGCAAGGGATGTTATGGCATGCCACAGACTGCTGAGCTCTAAAATTTTCACTGGTGTAGTGAACCCCTGATTCTTCATAAGATTTATCTCACACCTTCTAAAGCACATATCTTACCAAAACCTTCAACAGATTTTTCCTTTCTTATTCCTCTAGCCCAGTGATGCACCAACATAGTAGACCAATGTGATACTCTGTGAAATGTCTAGATGGTCCATGTTCTTCAGATTATGTAATGACAGAGGGCAAAACAGTTAATAAAACCCTGAGGCAAGACCAGAAATGTGTAGTGATGCCCATCCCACGTGGATGTCAACTTCTTCTAATCCTTTTACCAGATGGAGACAGAAAAGGAAAACCTTATTTTCCATATTAATGGACACATACTGTATACCCCAGACTGTATTAATTACCTGTAGCATAGACACCACATCTGACAACTGGAAAAATTGGGCCTACAATTTGTTTGAGTTTGTATTATTAGCTCACTGTTACCCTCCTGAATCCATCTAAATTTTGAAGGGAACAGACTGGTGAATTAAATGTGAATATGATACAGACCACCACTCATGCATCTTTAAAGTCTGTAAGTATAGCATTGATTGCTTCCATTACCCTCAGGATGAGACTTTGGTTTTAGTTTCCTCTCTTGGGTGGCAATGGAAATGTCTCCACTTGTCTTCCCCACTATGATAGTTTTAACACAGAGTCCAATGAAACAATCAGCGGAGGATTCTTCCAGCCATCAAATATGGCTGTGTCAATTCTACATTTGGGGACCAGGGAACGGACCCTCCCACTGTGAGCTACACCTAGGTTGCGACTCCATTGTGTTACCTAGCACCCCTCGGTCCCTGACTGTAAGTATGCCTTGGGTCTCTGTGTATCACTGTCAACCTGTATTCAACGGTCTTTGAAATGTCTGGATGTTCCTCTTCCTCTGGTGTATGATTGTCCAAATAAAAGGCCATAAGTCCCTCTGAGGAAGGTCTAGAGGAGACATTACTGTATACACTCACTGTGGCATAGTGGCCTTCCTCATGGGCACCGAGGCTCTCCTTTGGTTGGTGAATGCAAGTCTGAAAACTGGTTCAGGTCCAGAAAGTGGGCATGTTGTAGGTGTGAGCGAGTACTTGCCATCATAACGTGATGACTCATTGTGCAGGAAGTTCTCAGAACGCGTGTGGGAAGGTGAGTTTCCAGTCATTCACTAAGAGATATGACAAAGTTTTCCAATGAGCCACCACCTTCTTCCAGTCCAGTTTTGTATTCCCACCCCCACACCCAATAGGAGCCAAAATATTTTGTAATTTTTCAGCATTTCACAATTACATAATCTCTGAGTATATATACTCAGAGTATATACATATATATATATACAGACATATATATACACACACATACACACACACGTATATACATATATAGAGACACATCTATATATAATTTCCTTTCATATGAAATAATAGCTGTGTGAGGGAATTACCTTTTCACATTCTAGTGCTGTAGTGCTATTTTATTTATTCACCTCCATCTTGCAAAATCTACCCATAGGAAAGCTTCTAAAGTCAAACCCCATCTTCCTGTGAAATTCAGAATAACATGTATGTCACATTGTGTCACATTGGGATGCGCTCATTTTTGTCAGTCTCTGGAAAATGCCATATATCAGATTAAGGCTGGTGAGGTGAGGATTAGTGTCTCTGTTTCTTGTATTTCAAAAAGTGTAAAAATTATATTTAAAAAGATTCAGAGAGGTTTAATAATTTGTTGAAAATCAGACATGAAGGAAGAAGCTGGACTCAAATCCAACTCCCAGTCATTGCATGTGTTCTTCCTAGCACTTGTAATGTTAGGTTTGATTGCAAACTGTGGAGTGAAAGCTGTGAGATGCAGGAGAGAGTAAGGAGAAGGAGGTGTTGGAGGGGGTCAGGGACATCAGGAGGCCACATCCTAGTTTACCTTCCCCTCAACACACATGATAGGGACCTCCTTGTCCTGGCTACAGCAAGCTCGGGCAATTCCCACTCCTTGAACCTGAAGCCATTTTCTGGAAACTCAGAAGCAATTGGAAAATAGCACACCATGCCTAATCAAATACAATTCATTTCTTTCATCTCCCCAGAGAGTTCCTCATTTAAACAAACAGGTGAGTTTCCGAAAGTATACTTGTTTGTAAGATGTTTTCAAACCTGCATGTAAATCCTTTTCTAGTTTGAGAGGGCAGGCAGAGTGTGCAATTTACAATTTTTCTTTCCACTGTTTAGCTTTAAATTTTTCTGTGCATTATCTATTCATCCATTCAACAAATATTTATTGAATGCCTACTCAATGCTGGGCACTTAAGTGAATGCAGAGTATGGTGATAAAAAAACAAAGGTCCTGAATGCCTGCAGGTTCTATTCTTCTGTAAGAGAGGCAATAAACATAGATATGACATCATCTCAAAAGCAATAAATGTTACGAAGATAAAGAAAGCAGGGTAAGAGGACAGAGTGAGGAGGTGGAGGAAGAGAGCATCTTAGGGTGGTCAAAGAAGGCTTCTTGAGGAGGTGATAGTTGCACAGAGACCTGTGGAGAAACAACATTCTAGAAAGAGAAAGAATAGTATTATGACCCTGAGAGAAGAACAAGGTTAATGTATTCAATGGCCTGCAGGAAGACCAGGGTGAGTGAGAAGGGCAGGAAGAGATAGAGATGGAGAAATAGCCTGGGGCTACATAATTAGGATCCAGCTGTGGATTTTGGAGTATTGTTTTACAGCTGATAAGCATCCATTGGAGACTAATGAACAGGGAAAGGACTTGGTTTGATTTACATTTATAATATGACCTCTCTAACTTTTGTGCATGAAATAGGCATTGGGAATATAAATGTAGAAGCCTGGAGAGTGTCAGAAAGCTCATGTTGTGGTAAAATAGAGAGACGATGATAACTTCATCTAATGTTGCAGCTGTGGAGGTGATGAGAAATGATCAAACCTTAGGATTTGTTTTTCGGTAGAGACAATGGGACTTGGATCTGGATTGGCTGTTCTCTGGGAGAGGAAAAAAAGGGATCAGTGATGACTACCAGGTTTTGGTCTGGTTAAGTGCGTGACTGGAGATCTAGGATGGAGGCAACTGGTCCAGTAGCTGTCTTAGGAAGGGCAACAAAGAACTACGGCTTAACCATGTGATGTCCTCTCATCTGAATAGTAGCTTTCCAAGTCATATGGGAAATATAGAATTACTTTTACTTTATAAAAGAAAACAGGGAAATTAAATTACTTACTTAAAGCCACATAACAACACTGACAGAAAAAAGGTGTGGACCCAATAATCCTAGGTCTCGGCTACTGAGTTTTCCTTAAAACTGGTCAGCGAATCCCTTTGAACAAGCTGCCACTTTTTTCCTCATTGGGTTTGTGGAGAGGTCAGAATTTTATTTTTTTTTTTAATATAACAGTGATTTTCAAAGGGATTTCACCTACATTCTGCCCTGCTGTCATGAGACACAGGGGCCTTTGGGTGGCTCTTACCCCCAGCGCCTGCAAAGTTCGCCCTGGAAATGAGTGCCATGTCTGAAGAAAGATGGAGTGTGACAGCTGCTTAGAAAGCATACTGTGTTCTCCTGGGATAGAAATGTAGAAGGGCTGTTGGGGATTGTTAGCTCAGGGAAAGAAAAAGTCAGACTCTCACACATGGTAGAGTATTTCTGTTTGAGATTAACAGGCTAATAACTCAGCAAACAGGATTAAATTGTAAAACATCTCATCAAAACATCTGCAGTACCATGGGGTGGGGGATGATGATGAGAACCCCTCTTGATTTATTCCTTCTGGCCAACACTTGTTAGCTCCTCCTCTGTGCCAGGAACCGTATCAGGAGCTCAGGGAGAGAAAAAGCCTCTGCTCACATCTTGAGACAGTAGGTGGGGGGAGCCCTTCCCACTCTCAATAAAGTCCCTCATTCTTTCTTAAAACAGCCTATTGACACAACTTTGGGTATTACTGGAGCTGCGTTTTTTTCTCTTTCTTCATTCTTTTCTTTTTTTCTTTTTTCACTTTGCTTTTTTCCCATCTCCCAGAGCTGTTTAAAACCCTAAACTTGTCCAAGAAAGAAAAGAAAAAGTGCAAATAGCAAATTACATTTAGTCCTTTCCACTTGGATCTGAGCTAATTAAGTTTGGTGTTTGTATAGGACCTTTCATGTGTCTCCCATGGAGAGTAATGAATTTTTCCTAGCTAAGGGGAAACTGAGGTACCCCATCCCAAAGAGGAGCCTGCTCTCTATTTTTCACTTGCGTGATTTCTTGACTGCTGTGAAAACCTCACTGTTATCACCACCAGTCCCCATGCTTAAGCATTCATATTACCATATTATCATATTACCATATTGTCCACAAGAGGTATGAGAAAGAACACTGGGTCCAGAGACCCAGGAGTTGATTGTGAATCTGTTACTGTCATCTCCCAAGCATACAGCTTTATATATCAGTAATAGGACATTCTGCTTACATTATGCAATTGTTAGACTTAATTAAACGATGAATGGGAAAGCCTTTTTTTTTTTTTTTTGCTCATGCCAGAACTGCCTGAAAACCCCATCAACACACACACACACAGAGACTTTTTAGGAACAATTGGAAATAACTCTACTGGCCACAGGACAGCTATTAGGCCATGGAGGCAGGCATGTTCCCATGTAGCCTAACTTGGAAAGAGGAATTTTGCAAGGACTTTGGAGCAAAGCTTCCACTATTGCCTTCCAGAATCACCATTCTCCTAGACTAGCATTCTGCAGAATTAAAAAAAAAAAAAAAAAAAAAAAACAGAAAAAAAAAAAACTTTTGATGAAATCTTGTCCTTTAACATTGTTTACAGCTTTGATCAAGCAAATGGCAAAGATTATTCAAGTTAGCAGTTGAGTCTGTTGTTCTTGATTGTGTGTTTATTTAATTCTTGTGTGGCCAGAAAGATGCACATGATAAACACCCTGTAGTGCCTTCATCATGCCTCAAGAGTATGTTCTCACCAATTTACATAGGTTCACAGGAAAACCCTTGTCTCTGCCCAGTTCACATTCTTTTACTAGTTTCAGCTTATTCACTGAAAGCTAGAGCCAAACCAGATTCTCTATTTCTCTTCTGTGTGATCATCTTTCCTCCATTCTCATGCCTCACTACACACACAACCCTAATCTCACATCCTGACCATTCTCTCTGCTACCCCCAGGAGATAGGAGCGAGGCCCTGCCATGTGTTCCACAGCTCTTGCATTAGCATGTGCTATAGCCTCGTTATACTTCATTCTGGCTTCTGGCTTCTTGACCATTTCCTCTGTCTGAATGTGAGCTCTTGGATGGGAGCGATTGTATCTTTTTATTATTATTATTTTTTTTTTGAGATGGAGTCTGGCTCTGTCGCCCAAGCTGGAGTGCAGTGGCACGATCTCCACTCACTGCAAGCTCTGCCTCCTGGGTTCACGCCATTCTCCCGCCTCAGCTTCCCGACTAGCTGAGACTACAGGCCACAACGCCCAGCTAATTTTTTTGTATTTTTAGTAGAGACGGGGTTTCACTGTGTTAGCCAGGATGGTCTTGATCTCCTGACCTCTTGATCCGCTCGCCTTGGCCTCCCAAAGTGCTGGGATTACAGGCGTGAGCCACCGCGCCCGGCCAGCAATTGTATCTTATTAACAGTTATACCCCTAGCCTACTGCACAGGCTTAATATGTAGTAGGCATTCAAACAACGTGTTGAGTAAACAAATCAATATTTGAATAAATGAAACTACAGCTATTTGCCCAATGGTCCAAGGTTTACAATGTCCTTTTAAATGTATTATCTCATTTAAGACTTGTGACCATACTGTAGAATAGATATTTTGTTTTGTTTTGTTTTGCTGAGACAAAGTCTCACTCTGTCACCCAGGCTGGAGTACAGTGGTAGGATCTCGGCTTACTGCAACCTTCGTCTCCTGGGTTCAAGTGATTCTCCTGCCTCAGTCTCCTGAGTAGCCGGGACTATAGGCGTGCACCCCCATGCTTGACTAATTTTTGTAGTTTTAGTAGAGACAGGGTTTCACCATGTTGACCAGGCTGGTATTGATTTCCTGACTTCAAGCGATCCACCTGCCTCAGCCTCCCAAAATGCTGGGATTACAGGTGTGAGCCATCACCGTGCCTGGCCTGGAATAGATATATTCCAATTTTAGAGATGTGAGACTTAGAGTTTAGAGAGCTCAAGTGACTCACTTAAGGTCACTGTTAATGGTGATGACTGCTGTATAAAAAATTACCCCAAAGCTTTGTGGTTAAAAGCAACAACCTTTTCCTTTGGCCCAGAATTTTGTGGGTCAGGAATTTGTAAAGGGCTTGGCTGGGCAGTTCTTGCTTGGGGGTGTCTCATATAGTTGCAGCCAAATACCTGGCGAGGCTGTAGTTATCTGAAGGCTCAACTGGGCTGGACATCAAAAATGGCCCCTCACATGGCTGGGAATGGATGCTAGTTGTTGGCTAGGAGCTCCACTGGAGATGTTGACTGGAGTACCTACATGTGGGCTCTCCAGCATGCTAATCTCTGAGTAGTCAGGTTTCTTGGATAGTGACTGGTTTCTGTCCCAGGAGAACTAAGTGACATTGCATGGCCTTTTCTGACCTGGCCATGCAAGATACATAGCCTCAATTCTGCCATTTTCTTTTACTCAAAGTAGTAACAAGCCCTCCCAGATTCAAGTATTGAAGATCCTATATCTCAGTGAGAAGTATGTCAAGAATTTCAGGGCTGTGTATAAAACTACCACAGTAACACAGACTTTAAAAACAAAACAACAACAACAAAACTCGAACTTAGGTTTTCTGACTCTAATTCAATAATTTTTTTGCTACTCCATGATTGATATATAACATGAATTTTGAATATACAAAACAATTCAGAGCGAATGCAGTGTATCAATGAGGGCCTCAGTTCTCCAGACAGCTGCAGGAAGAATTGTTATGCTAAAAACACAATTTCTGATAAATTATTGAATTGTCTGTGTTCTAATTTCATGCCTGAAATGCAGAAGAGAAGTGAGAATACTCATCCCTCTGGGATTACTGCTCTGCCCTTAAGTCTGACCAACAAGAAGAGTGTCATTCGATAATGAGTTGTATTAGACTAAAACATATATCTTAGTCACGCATTTGACTAGGGACACAAAGCTGGCCTTAATCTGATAAATCCCATAGACTTTTTTTAAAAAAATGACTAATGTTCATTAAAAAGAGTTTCTAAAATTCCCCAAAGTGTAAACAAAAATGAAAATGTTCTGTAACCTCATCCTCCAAATACTACTAACATATACATTTTGCCCTAATTTTTTCAAGCTTTACTTACATTTTTCTACATGCAACTTAAAAATGATCTTTATTAAAATGTAACTTGTTTACAAGAAATCACATCCATTTAGAGTATGCAATTCAATGAGTTTTGAAAGCTGTATACACCATTGACCATTTCCTTCACCCCCAAAAGATTCCTAATGACCTTTTACAGTACATCCTTCTTTCTACCTACAATATCAGACAACCACAGATCTGCTTTTTGCTACTATAGATTGGATTCGTCTTTTCTGGAATTTCATTTAAATGGACTCACACAGTATGTACTTTTTGTGTCTGGCATCTTCCATTTAGCATAATGACTTTGAGATTTCTTCCTTTATTTACACCTGTCGGTAGATCTTTTTTTGTTTGTTTGTTTTTTCTGAGACGAAGTTTCACTCTTATTGCTCAGGCTAGAGTGCAATGGTGCAATCTTGGCTCACTGCAACCTCCACCTCCCAGGTTCAACTGATTCTCCTGCCTCAGCCTCCTGAGTAGCTGGGATTACATACAGGTGCCCACCACCATGCCTGGCTAATTTTTGTATATTTAGTAGAGATAGGGTTTAACCACGTTGACCAGGCTGGTCTTGAACTTCTGACCTCAGGTGATCCACCCTCCTCGGCCTCCCAAAGTGCTGGGATTACAGGCGTGAGCCACCGCGCCTGGCCCAAATATGCTGTATTTTATCTGCCAACCAGTTGATGGATATTTGGGTTGGTTGCAGCTTATTGCTACTATGGATAAAACTGCTGCGAACTTTCATGCGGAAGTCTTTATGTGAACATACCTGTTTTTGTTTCTCCTGAGTAACTAGGAATAGTATATCTGGGTTATATGGTTGTTGTAGAATTAACATTTTGAAAAATATGGATTTTTTTTCCAAAGTAGATACGTGATGCATAGTCTCATCTGCAGTAAATGAGAGTTTTACTTGCTTCAAAACCTTGTCAAGACTAGTAAGACGGATCTTTTTTAAATTTAGCCATTCTAATTGTTGTGCAGTTGTATCTCATTGTGATATAATTTGTATCTCCCTGATGACTAAAGAGGTGGAGGATCTTTTCATGTACTTATCAGCATTAATATATTTTAAGGTATTTCTTCAAATCTTTTGCCATTTTTTATGTGCTTATCTGTTTGTATTGTTATGAGTCTTTATAAACATACTTTGTCAGATATATGTATTACAGTTATTTTCCCCGATTCTGTAGCTTGTCTTTCCTTTTCTTAGTGGTGTCTTTTGAAGAACAAGATCTTTCGTTTTTCTAAAGTCCAATTTCTCAAATTTTTTTATGATTTATGCATTTTGTTTTCTATCTGTGACCTTTGCCTACCCCAAGGTCAAAACAATGTTTCTCCCGTTTTCTCCTAGAAAGCTTACAGATTTATCTTTTACATTTACTTCTGTAATCCATTTTGAATTAATACGTGTATATGGTATGAACTATGGGCTTTTCTTCATTCCTTTTAGCATATGGCTCTCCAGTTGTTCCAGCACCATTTATTGAAAATACATTCCTTTGACAACTATATCAAAAATCAATTGTACATACTTCTGAACACTGTATTCTGTTTCACTGATTTATATTACTATCCTTTAGCCAATACAAACTGTCGTGGTTACTATAACTTTATAATAGATCTTAAAAACAAGTGGTGTTAAATCTACCAACTGTGCTATAAAATTACTTAGCTATTGTAGATTACTTGCACTTTCATATAAATTTTAGAATTACCTTGTCGATTTCTACCAAAAAAAAAAAAAAAAAGCTCGTTGGGATTATAACTTGGATTTCATTTATTAAATAGATAAATTTAGGGGGAGAAAGCATCTTAACAATATTGAGTATTATAATCTGCAAACATGGTATATTTATTTATTTAGATTTTCTTTATCTTGGCAGTGTTACATTGTTTTCATTGAAAACATATTGCATACCTTAAGTATTTGAGAGTTTTTTCTACACTACTGTAAATAGAATTATTTTTCAATTTTGTTTAGCTTTTGCTGCCAGTATGTAGAAGTACAATTAACTTTTGTATATTTACCTTTCATATTTCAATCATGCTAAAGTAATTTATTCTAATAGTTGTTTTGTATATTCTTTGTGCTTAGTTTTATAAATAATCATGTCATCTTTAAAAATACAGTTTTATTCCTTCCTTTCAAACGTTATACTTTTTCTTCTTCTTGCTTTATTGAAATGGTTAAAGCAAGGGTGTCTATATATTTCATTTTCAGCAGTTTGACTATGATGTGCAACTCTTTCTTTTTCCCATCTTTAAATCCTGTTTGATTTTCCATTTGTATCTTACATTAAATTTGGTGAATTCCAGCCTTTATTTCATTATTTTTGTTATTCTATATCTCTCTGAGACTCCAGTGATCTGTATTTAGACTGTTTGATATTGTCCCATGGGTCCTTTAGACATGGTTTAATTTTTCTTTTCTTCGTTTTTCAGATTGGGGAGTTGGAAATTTTCTATTAATGTATCTGTATCTGCAAAGCCATTGATTATTTTGCTCATTTAATTAAGCCCATCCAGTGGTTTTTTTTTTTTTTTTTTTTTTTTTTTTTTGAGACGGAGTCTCACGCTGTTGCCCAGGCTGGAGTGCAGTGGCGCGATCTCGGCTCACTGCAAGCTCCACCTCCTGGGTTCACGCCATTCTCCTGCCTCAGCCTCCTGAGTAGCTAGGACTACAGGCGCCCGCCACCGCGCCCGGCTAATTTTTTGTATTTTTAGTAGAGACGGGGTTTCACTGTGGTCTCGATCTCCTGACCTTGTGATCCGCCCGCCTTGGCCTCCCAAAGTGCTGGGATTACAGGCTTGAGCCACCGCGCCCGGCCAGTGTTTTTTTTTAAATACATATTCAGTTCTAAAATACCTATTTGGTGCATATATATGTAGATATAGTTTTTTCCTGCCAATAGTCCTCACATTTTTAGTCATTAAAATCACCATTTCCTTTACCCAACTGATCACAGCTTTTGCCGTTAAAGTTCTTGTCTGCTAATTTAAACATCTGGGTCATCTTAGAGTTGGCCTTTGCTGGTTGTCTTTTCCCTTGGGAATGAATGAAATTTGCCTGGTTTACCATATATTGAGTAATTTTGGATTTAACTTTGGAAATTGTGAATTTATTGTATGAAGACTCTTGGGTTTTGTTATTTTTCTTTAATATTCGTGTTTTGTTTTTGAAGGCAGTTAATTTGGTTGGACTTCAGCTGTCCTGCCTTTGGTGAGCAGCAGCTCAAATCTCTGGTGTTTTATTATCTTCAGCTGAGCTTGTCAGGGCCTGTCTTTCACATGCGTAGTCCAGAGGTCAGCCAGAGATATGGGCAGAGATTATACACAGATTCTGGGCTCCTCTTCTCTGGGTCTCTCCTTTTCTTGATTCCTCCCTCACTCTCTGCTGGCTTTACTTGATCTGGGATCCATCCACTGGGTCCTCAGTTCAGACAATGGCAAACTTATTCCTGCCGCTTCAGGTTCCCTAGCTATGCTGTACATGTAGCCTACCCTCAAAGGAAGAACCTTAAAGATGAGAAATTCATCCTGTGCTGGCTACTTCCTCCACATTTCAACTTCTTTCCAAAATATACCTGCTTTTATTTACTTCCAAGAGCCCTCAGCCCTATTTTTTTTTTTTTTTGGTATTTTGTCCAGAATGTATCATTATCATCTGCACAAGGATAGGTCTGTTACTAGTGTACTCCTCTGTACCATATGCAGAACCTCCTCTGTATTTGATATTAATCATTTTATTAACATAGGATTTATGTTTTTATCCCCTTTCTTAAAACTTGTATTGAAACGTAAGTATTTTCTACATTATTTTATCATCATCAAAACCTAATATTCTAACATCATTAGCCATTCCCCTCAAGTTGGACATTAAGGCAATTTTCCATTTTCCAATATTTATAAATAATATTGCAATGAGTATAACAGTGCATAAAGCCCATCCTGTGTTTAGGACAGGTTCCTTAAGGTGAATTCCCAGAAGCAGGTCAAAATGGATGGACATTTTTTAAGGTTCTTTTTTATATTGCCAAATTGCTTCCCAAAAGGACCGTATAAATTTGCACTGCTTGCAGCAATTTAGGAAAATGGTCATTTCATAAAATAATATCCAGACAGCACTGGATATTATTAAAGCAAGAAATAACTTTTCTATTTCAAAAGATGAAAAATTATAACCAAAAATTTATGAACACATATACACATAACATTTTAATGGCAGAGGATAGATCTTCCTGGTTCTATGGCAGGAGATTCTGGCACGAAATAGGCATATTGCAGAGAAGGCTCTGAAAAATAAAATTCCAAACAAATAATCACAGACAATTAAAAAGAGCAGGGAAGTTGGGAAGCATAGAGGGAGAAGATATACTTGTACAGGAAACTAAAAGATGACAAAAAAGGCCAAATATGTGAAACAGTTTAGCCCAAACTCATGAGAATACTCCCAGAAAGATTGAGGCTTCGAAATTATCAATGCATGGTGGACAAATTTGAAAGAAAATAAGCAAAGATAAAACACACTTTTAAAATTGCTTTTGGAACAATAAGAATAAGAAAATAATTGTCCTATTGGATGAAACAACTGAAACTTTATTACCAGATGAAAGTAAGGAACTAAGTTCATTCTGATTCTGTCAGATTTGTCACACATCAAGAAAAAAAATCTGAAAACTAAGAAAGGGAGAATAAAGATGTTCTATAAGAAGTGGAGTTCTAACACAGGAGTATTAAGTATTTACTTTGAAGTGGCTGCCTTGATTTCCATCTCTAGACCCAATCAAATTACTTCCAGGAGCTAAAATAATCTTGAGATGTTTTCAGAACCAGAAAGTTGGGTGTAATCTTGGAGGAAACAAGGCAGGAACAAGAGTTGCCAAGATTCTTTTGAAGGACAGATTTTTTTTTTTTTTTGAGACAGAGTCCCCCTCTGTTGCCCAGACTGGAGTACAGTGGCTCACTGCAACCTCTGTCTCCCTGGTCAAGCGATTTTCCTGACTCAGCCTCTTGAGTAGCTGGAATTACAGTCATGTATCTCCACACCCAGCTAATTTTTGTATTTTTTGTAGAGATGGGGTTTCACCGTGTTAGCCAGGCTGGTCCCAAACTCCTGGCCTCAAGTGATATGCCCACCTCGGCCTCCTAAACTACTGGGATTACAGGTGTGAGCCACCATGCCCAGTCAGAAGGAAAACTTTTATCCAGCTTACTAATAAATGGTGAAGCACTACTGAATCTTGATTTTGATTCTCAAGAACAATGAGGTGGCTTGGTCAAATTTACATGGTTAATGTGTGAAGGAAAGTTGGGAACACCAGAAGAAGCCATCATGAGTTCATGAAGAAAAATCTTACCAGATGTACTGCATTTCTATTTGGATTGGTTTATTGCATGAGAAGATCAGGGATATATTACAGATACCAGATATCGGAATGTCAGCAAGATATTTGACAAAGCAAGGTCATGCAGCCAGTATGGAGATGGAGTTTATTGGGAAGTTAAGTGTCTTTCTATTCCCAGTATTCCATGCTAGGTTTACCCTGGTGAGAACTCTGGTTCTCACAAGTATATTAATTTCTGCATGTGTTTATTTGAATATTCTGTCTTCCCAATTAAATGTAAGCTCTTTGATGGCAGAAACTATTTCTGTTTCACTTCCCAGTGCATATCCACGTCTAGGCACATTATGGGCTCCCAACAGATTGAATGAACAAAGTGTGTGTGTGTATTTGTGTGTGTGTGTGTTTTGTTTTGTTTTGTTTTGTTTTCCAAAGGGTACAATTGTAGGCTGCTTGATAGCATAGTCAAGATCGTTTACTTTTATTCAATTACATGTTCTCAAAGAGTTTTCGTTAATGATCTGATGTCACCCTGAAGAGGGTTCTCTGCCCATTAGCTGGCAAGTTTTATTCCAACATGAATGTCAATGTCTTAGAGAAGGGAATACCTAGCATGGAATACTGGGAATAACAAGGGCCGCAGTTAAACTTCCCAATCAACCCCGTCTCTGTACTGGCTGTGCAATCTTGCTCAAGACAATCCCTGAAGATATCAATTTATTGATATTTAACACATGGATATCAGCATCAACTTAATTGCACTCTTATATGGACTCAATGATTGTACCATACATAAACGTTTAGTCCTGTTGCTTGACATGTAGCAGGCACTCAGTCGCTATTTGTTCCCTTTGTTACCTCCTGCTCCTTTTCAGGTTTATTCAATTCATAAAGGGCATGTAGTCAGGGAATAGGGCAAACGTAAGATCAAAAGATTAGGACCAAAAAAGTACATCCTGAGAGACTAGAAGAAAGGGTTGAAATATACAGATACAATTTGGTAGTACAAAACGTTCTTTACTTTGGTTTAGAAAAATCAATTCTACAAATACATGATGGGAAAGACCAGATTTATTTGCAGTGCCTGTCAACAAAGAACTGAGGGCATATTGAATGTAAGTCAGCTGCCAATAAAGCTGAAGCGGGCTTGAGCTGCCTTGCTATAAGTCTCATGTTCAGAGAGAGGGAAGTGTAGTCCATTATTGCTCTATGCAGGTCAGATCACACCTGGATTAGCATGCCCAATTCTGGACATCAAAACTCAAACAGGACATGAGAAAAATGAACTACTTTGAAAAGAATATGACAGAATGAATTTGAAATATGGGATGAGTATCAAAATTACTAAGATTTGAAAACAATGATGTAATACCCAGTGTTACAGAAGATACAGTGAAATACAGTGAAATAGTCACTCATATACAGCTGATTGGGACAAAATTGGTATATCCTTTTGGGAGGGTGTCTTAAATATGTCAAAACCTTTTGACCCATCAATTTCTCTTTCAACACTCAAGAAAATTCTACATGGGGTTGCATAGGGCTGTGTAGAAATATTTACCTGTGAGAATGTGTGATAAAATAGTGAAAAACTGAAAACAATGTAAAATTTAAACAATAAGAAATTGGTTAAATAAACAGTACATTGACATAGTAATTTTACTATATCAATAGTAGAACTTTTCAAACATTAGGTGATGTTGAAGGTGAATACTTAATGGAATGATCATATTTATGACATTTTATTTAACTTTAATTCCATACGCAATTTATATTTATTTTCTCACAAAAGGAAAAAAAAATAAAAAGAAGAATATCTCAATATTCAGAGAAAATCACCATTATCATTTGGGTAAATGTAGGTATAGCATAAATAAACGTATCGTTATATATAGATAGATATAGATATATATTTTTTACAAAATTCACATGATATGCTGAAGTTACAAGACAATGAAACCTAGTTGCAAAAACGTATGCCTATAAACACACAGTTAAAATCTCAAAGTAAGAGAAGTCAGTTGGGATAAATAAAATTTGCCTTGATGATTATTTTCTTCTTTGTGCTTTTCTTATCTTTGAAAACATTTCTACAATAAATATGTACTGACTTTATAATTCAAAAATTATAACTTTTAAAGCATATGATATAAGGAATGGCTGAAGGAATTAATAAAAATATGTAGCTTGAGCCAGGTGCAGTGGCTCACATTTATAATCCTAGCACTTTGGGAGACTGAGGTGGGCAGATATCACTTGAGGCTAGGAGTTTGAGACCACCCTGGCCAACATGGCAAAACCCCGTCTCTACTAAAAATGCAAATATTAGCTGGGCGTGGTGGTGGGCACCTGTAATCACAGCTACTCAGGAGGCTGAGGCACAAGAATCACTTGAAAATGGGAGGCGGAGGTTGCAGTGAGCCAAGATTGTGCTACTGCACTCCAGCCTGGGTTACAGAGTGAGACTCTGTCCCAAAAGAAAAAAAAGAAAAGAAAAGAAATATGTAGCTTGGATGAAAAGATTGTGAGTGGGCACATAAGCAATCTTCAGATGACTGAGGACCATCATATAGGGAAGGTGACAGTCTAAGTCTACCATTTTAAAAGTCTGGACAGACTCTAGAAAGTGGAAATTTCATAGAACTTAATATCTGACCAACCTCAGATACTCAGATCTGCCCCCTTACTCTACTATAGCTTCCAGAATTGGTTCTATATTCTCCTCTCTGCTCTGCCATTTATGAGCTATGGGATGTTGACCAAGGCCTCTGTAGTGTCTCTGACCCTCAGTGTCCTCATCTTTCAAGTGGGAATGGCAATGCCCATCTCATCCAGTTATTGTGAATGTCAAATGAGCTGCTGTGTTTGGGAAGAGAGTAAAAATATTAGCTGTTATGCAATATCTGTGAGATGTTAATGTCTTTTTCAGTCACACGGTATGTCAGGAACAGGATAGACCTAGGACCAGAGTCTCTGGACACCATACCAGCTCTTCTTCCCATTGCCCAGGTGCCATATGGTGATAACTTGGAAAGAGTGTGGATATTTTTGTAGGACTGGACAAGGAGTGTTCTGTTTACCTACTGTTGCATGATATAGCATCCCAAAGCTAGTGCGTTAAAGCACCAATCTTACTATACTCACAGATTCTAGGAGTCAGGGAGTCATACATGATAAAGGAAATGTGGATTATCTCAGCTCCACAAGGACTGGACTTCAGCTTGGAAACCTCAAACATCCATGGGTAACAGACGGCTGGGGATAGAATCAACTAGAAGCTTCTCTCATGTTTTTGCCACCTGGGATGGGCTGGGATGTCTTAAATGCTGGGCTTAGCTGAGACTCTTGACTCAACCACTTACACATAGCCTTTCTATGTGGATAAGAATCTCACAGCATCATGGCAGTTTTCCTAAGAGGAAACATCTAGAGAGCCAGTGTTTTCAGAAAGCCAGGCAAAAACTTTATTGCTTTTCAAGTTCTATCCCTAGAAATCCTACAGAGTCACTTCCTCTGCATTCTGTAGATTTGAGGTACATTCCTAAGGCCAGTCTAGATTTGGGGGCAGGGAAATGAGACTCTACCTTTGATGGAGGAGTGGCAAAGGTCCCACTGCAAAAGAGAAGACAAGTTGGGAGATTTTGTTATGGCCCTGTTTGGAAAATATACCATCCCACAGGGAGGAGTGGGATGTTTGAGAAGACAAAGCTTTACTTCCCTGGAAGACTGAGTTAAGCTAGATTGGAGATCTTTTCCCTCATAAGTAGTTATTTAAGCCAAAATTCAGGGATAAATTGGGTCATTTCCTTTCTTGGGTGATGGAATGATCCCCCTCTGAGATGGTCATATGACATTAAAGGTCAGGTGAGTAATGGGTTTAAACTGCTGCAATAAAGAGTACACACTTAAAAAATAAACAAAGCTTTTATTAAGTATCTTTTTTTATTAGCAAGCATTAGAAGTTCATTGGAGGAGAATTTTTAAATGCATAGGAGCAACAATAAGAAATTTTTTAAAGCACACCCAAATCTTATCATCCAGAGAAAAACCACTGTAACACCTTAATATATTTCCTTCAATATGGGTGTACATGTGTGTATTTACATGTATTTTATATGTACACTTTAAAAACAGAATATTGTTGTTTTAAAATATGTTTTATTATATGCTTCTTAAAACTTTGTTCATAACCTTAGATCATGACATCTCAGAATGACTTTTTACTTCTTTCTTCTTTATTTATTTTTATTACATACACAGAGTAGCATCCATACCAAATATGAGCAAGCATGTATAAACTTACACAAGTGGAATCCCTCTTTGTATTCTTCTCTGCATACCTTTTCACAAAAGTATGTCTTGGAGAGGTTTGTATGTCTATAATTTAGATCTATGTCACTGTTTTCAGTGGTCTTATGAAAGACTATGTGCTATGATTTTTTCATCAGTCTTCTGTAAATGGACATCTCAGTTATTTCTTATTCTTTCCCTGAAATTATAAACAATCAGATTTAGCTATATTTTACCATATATAGTTTTCACCATAAAAATCAATTTTAAAAGTTCATCATAAATCCCAAGAATGTTGCAGAAATTTCTTCCCTGGGGGATCAGACAAACCAGGGCTCGAATCCATATCCTTCCACTTAGCAGGCTGGGTGACCACAAGTAAGGAGCTCCACCTCTCTCGGCCACGTTTGGAGAAATAGCATAGTCACCTCTATGTAAAGTGTCTGGCACTGTGCCTGGCCTATAGCAGGTGCCTGATGGCAAGTAGCAGTTACAGTCAAAACATCTCCGAGAAGTGAATGTGTATGAACATTTGTGGTTAAGCTCTAAAGCTCAGAGCAATTGTAGGTTGTGTGGTTTAGGGGGTGTGGGAAGTTTACCCACTTCTGTCCTTTTTCCATAACTGGGACCATTTGTATTCCCTAAATGGTTGGGGGTCAGATGGGTTTTTCCATTCCTGAACCGCATATTTCTTTATCTGGCACAATTCTGGGCAATCTAAAAATGCAATATCACTGTCACCAGCTTGAGGAAGACATGGAGCCTGAATAATTTAACATGTCACCACCATCCATCATGATAGCAAGAGCAGGAGATGGAGTGTGGAGGACTGGGCCTGCCGAGGCTGGCAGAGCAGGTCTGTGGACAGGGCAGCCCAGGCATAGAAGTTAGATTGCAAAAGAAGAGCAGTGAGTTAACTCTCATAGGCCCAGGAAAGACCTTATATCATCTTGCTCCATATTTCTCTATATCATGACTTTTATGTTGTTCTGATGCCTTGATTAGCCTCAGAGCACACCTGGGTCAAATTCCCAGTTTGCCACCAAATATCTATGTCATCTAGGGGAAACCTTTAAATATGTCTGAATGTCTTCATTTATTTAGCAGCAAAATTGAGGTAAGAATCCTCAGGTAGAAGGCTTTGCTAAGTCCTAGAATGGCATGCCAAGAATATCTAAAATGCTTACCCACTAGAAAGCAAATTCCAATAAATCAGTAATTTTTGTGTGTTTTATTGATGGCTTTATCTTCAGTACCTAGACAGTGTTTGGGACAGCATGGGCCCTGAGTAAATGATTGTTTACGGAATGCATAAACAAATGAGTGAGTATTGTGATGATTTTAGGTGACCAGGTGGTCTAGGACAGACTGAATGGTCCCCTTCTGCATCCCCACACACTGGGCTAGGACTCCAGAGGTCTGAGCTCTTGATTCTTTCAAGGTGGCTGTGTAATTCTTCTACTCTGTGCCCCAACTTTCCCTCTCCCTGTCTCTCTCACAGCTCTCACGTTCCCCATTTATGGTTCTATCACTAATTTTGTGATATTACCAAAAAATAAAAAAAATGGGTTTCTTTTTTAATATTTTGTGAGATATAATTCACATAAGATAAAATTAATCATTAATTGACCAGGCGCGGTGACTCACTCCTGCAATCCCAGCACTTTGGAAAGCCAAGGCAGGCAGATCACCTAAGGTCGGGAGTTCGAGACCAGCCTGACCAACATGGTGAAACCCCGTCTCTACTAAAAATACAAAATTAGCTGGGCATGGTGATGCACACCTGTAATCCCAGCTACTCAAGAAACTGGGGCAGGAGAATTGCTTGAACCCAGGAGGCAGAGGTTGAAGTAAGCTGGGATCACGCCACTGTACCCTAGCCTGGATGACAAGAGCGAAACTCTGTCTCAGAATAATAATAAATCATTTTAAAGTGTATAATTCAGTGGCATTTAGTGCATTCACAAGGTTGTACAACCATCATCTCTGTCCAGTTCCAAGACGTTTCCACCACCCCTGAAAGTAACTCAATAGTTATTAACAGTTACTCCTCATTCCCCCTTTTCCCTAGCCACCACTAGTCTACTTCCATCTCTATGGATTTAGCTCTCCTGGATATTTCATATAAATAGAATCATATAATATGTTACCTTTAATGTCTGGCTTACTTCACTTAGCAAAATATTTGCAACATTTATCCACATTGTAGAATGTATCAGTATTCCTTTTTATGACTGAATATTATTCTTTGTCTATATACCACATTTTGTTTATCCATTCATCAGGTGATTGACATTTGGGTTTGTACGTTTTGACTTGTAAATAGTGTTGCTATGAACATTCATGTACAAATACTTGTTTGAATGTCCTATCTTCAGATTTGGGGCTGGGGGTATATACCTAGGAGTGGAAATCCTGCATCATGTGGTAATTCTGTTTAACATCTTAAGGAACCACCAAACTGGTTTTCACAATGGCTGCACCATTTTGCATTTCCAGCAGCAATGTATGAGGGTTCCAATGTCTCCACATCCTTACCAACATCTGCTATTTTCCATTATTTTGATTATTGCCCACCTAGTGGGTATGATGTGGTATCTATGGCTTCGGTTTGCATTTTCTATTGACTAATGACAGTAAGCATGTTTTTAATGAGAACAGAGCATTTTTGAATCAGACATAAGTCAGATTCAAATTTGGGCTCTGCCATTTGTGTAATTTTGATTAAGCAACAGTGAGATTCTGAATATTGATTTGTCCATCGATAAAACGGGATTAACTCCTACATCTCAGACCCCTTGTGAGGTGCAGGAAGGATATTGCATGTAAGGTACCTGGGGCAGTGCTTATCACACTGTGGCATGTGTTTAGCTCATCTTCTCAATGGCTCCATCTCAGGCTCTTCAGTACCAGAAGAACCAAGGGCCCAAGGAGCAAGGATAGAAAGGCTGCTGGTTCCAGCAGATAGATGACCTCTTCTTTTCCCTTGCCAGTCTCTAACCATTCTCACTTTCTCTCAGCCCCTAAATGGAAGTATGCGAGCAGCCCTGTGTAATTAATGGCTGCATTTTATTGCACTAAATCACCAATTTTTTATTAAAATGCTAACAGAGGGGGCCCTTTTCTAGCCATCTGAATCACCTCCAAGTCAGACTGTAATTGGCCTGTGGCCCCTTCAGATTATATGGATACTCAGAGGCTATATGCCTTGGGTGGCTGCCACCTCCCCAGGATGTCACAGCAGGCAGGAGAGTCAGGGGGCACCTCCAACCAGCAGCACTCTCTTCCTTTCATTCTGTTAAACACAGACAAGCATCAAGTAATTGAGAAATGTGCCCTGACTCTCACTTCTTGGTCTTTGTGCAGAATGTTTACATGCAACATACTGTTTTCCCCATAATAACCATTCAGCTGAGTTCTTGTACCCCTTTTAAAGATGACATGAGAGAGATCAAATGCCCTGCCCAAGACCATATGGCTAATAAGTGAATCAAAGAACTACAACTCATGTCTGACTCCAATACCTTAATTTCTTTCTACTGAAGTCCATTACTTCCCTTGGCTCATGGATAAACAAATAGAGAAACTAACTAGACTCCAAGTGCCTTGGGAGCGGGGACCATAGATACTGTTGTTTAACAGAATTCCAGCTGTGCCATTTTTTCATCCAGGTCAAAAATCCAAATTGTTTTTTAAGATTTAACATTTTACTGGCGGTCGTGGCTTATTCATCTTCATCCTGTACTCAGATCCTTGCCCTTAATTATGCTCAGTAATATTTGTTGTACAAATGTGTCTAGAACTGTGTTCTCCAATATGGTGAGCACCTGAGATGTGGCTTGTCTGTATTGTGATGTGCTATAATCACAAAATGCACACTGGGTTTTGAAGACTTACGAAAAATATATAAAATATTTTAGTAATAACTTTATGTTAATTTCACATTAACATAATATTTTAATATAGTGAGTGAAATGCAACATATCCTGGAAATTCATTTGAACTTTTATTTCTATCTTTTTAATGGGGCTACTGGAACATTTAAAATGGCATATGTGGTTTGCATTATATTTCTATTGAACCGAGTTTATAGACATTGTTTTTGAGCCTCAGTTTTCACTCTGAACACATGGTACTTTAATAGTTACAAGAAGGGAGTAAAGGTCAGAAGAGTTTGGAAATGGAGGGTTGACCCGAAGGGAAAAGCCTTTATAGAAACCCTTATGGTAGTTATAGGGGTGTGGTCTCTGTGTGCCTGGATATGTGGAAAGATGAGGGAGTCACAAAGATCTTGCTAAGCCTGATTAGAGTTC
This sequence comes from Macaca mulatta, assembly GCF_049350105.2. Classification (NCBI taxonomy): domain Eukaryota; kingdom Metazoa; phylum Chordata; class Mammalia; order Primates; family Cercopithecidae; genus Macaca; species Macaca mulatta. The sequence goes on from NC_133420.1 coordinate 41,201,607, forward strand.
CTACAAGAAAACAGGTCCAGGTGTTGGAGTCAAGTAAGAGAACTGCTAATCCTTAATGGTCAACATATCAAGCATTTGTCAGCCCTCTACATCCATATGCAGGCATGTGTGTGTACACACATAGGCACAGACACACATACTTTCCCTGGTTGTATTAGGTATGAGGCAAGCTTTGCAGGTAGACAGACCAAATTTCAATCCTGTTTCTCCCACTTACTACCTCATATCACCCCTCTGAGACAGTTATTCATCTATAAAACCATAACTCATGATACAGTCCTTATAGGATGACTGTGGACATTGTAAACAAAGTATTTGTTCATATTTTATTGTAAACCAGCATTGTAAAAAAGGAATAGATTTACCTACCACTGTCTGAATTTGAATTGTGGTTCTACTACTTGCAAGCTGCGACCCTGAACAAAATATTTAATTTCCACGTGCCTTCATTTTCTCACCAGTTGAGATGGGAATAAATGTAGTAACCTACCTCCTATGTTCTTGTAAGTATGAAATGAGTCAACGCATGTAAAGTCTTTAGAATAGTGCCTGGAAGAGATACTGTGCTATGCCAGTGTTAGCTTTTCTTATATTAGAATTGCCTGGTGACTTTTCGGTCACTCTCTCTATCTGGCCCCAGTAGGGAAAAAATAATGTCTGATTCCTGTACGCCAGATTTGTTCACCATGGTAGGGATATACAAGGTCATGTGTTTAGGATAAAGTAGAGATTGGAAGGAAGGAAGGGGGTAAGAATTTTGCTGAAATGTTTCAAAGTGTGGGCTGTGAGAAGAGTCTGAGGTGGCCTCCTAACAGGGATAGACCCCTCGTTTTTGCTCTGTGGCTCCAGACACAGCGGAAAGTATGGCAGATGTTTTCTGAACATAAGAGAATGACCTTATCAGATGCCTTCATTTTCCCTTTGGCCAAGAATTACGTATAGATGAACAGAAGTCTTCCTCCCTCCCTTTTTTTTTTTTGGAGATGGAGTCTCACTCTGTCACCCAGGCTGGAGTGTAGTGGTACGATCTTGGCTCACTGCAACTTCCACCTCCCCGGTTCAAGCAATTCTGCTGCCTTAGCCTCCCAAGTAGCTGGGATTACAGGCACACGCTGCCACACCTGGCTAATTTTTTGTATTTTAGGAGAGACGGGGTTTCACACATTGCCCAAGCTGGTCTCGAACTCCTGAGCTCAGGCAATCTGCCTACCTTGGCCTCCCAAAGTACTGGGATTACAGGTGTGAGCCACCACGCCTGGCTCTTCTCCCTTCTTTTCTTTCTTCTTTCTTCTTTCTTCTTCTTCTTCTTTTTTTTTTTTTTTTTCTTTTTTAACAGTAAAATCTTTTAATGGCAATTTTAAAAGCCCTGCTGGCTTCTGGGGACCTCTGCTCTCTAGTAACTTCCAAATTCTCCATGAGCTCCCTGCCAATTCCATTTCAAAGCAGAGCCTTTAAATGGAGGACTGAATCTGGCAGAATCTGAAGTCTCCTCATGTCTCCAGGCTCTGCTTTTAGTTGCTGGGGATTGGGGAAAGTGTGCACTAAGGCTCTGGGACAGACCTTGCCTGATGACACATTTGGGACAAAGATCAAATGTTGTTGTCCTTGTACTTTCCCACTCATTAGAACATACCGTCTCAGGGAAGAATGGGTGTGGGGAGGCAGATATTAATCTTTCAATTTTACAGACCCTGAAATCGAGACGCAGCATCATAAGTGACGAGAAATTTGAGCTTGGGCATTAGTTCCACCTGGTTTCAAAGTCCACCTTCACTCATTATTAGCAAATCATTTTTCTTTTCTGAGCGTCACTTGCCTCATCTGTAAAGTAGGCACAATGAGGCCTCCCTCCTAAGGGTATTATGAATTCAGTAGTATGAATGAGATGTTGTGTACAAAGCTCTGAATGCCGTACTTAGTGCCTTGACACTCAAAGGATGATCTGCTCTTTCAGGGTTCACTCATGAGTGGTTTTAAGGAAAACAATGCCTGTATTACAGAGAGACCGAATTTGGAGTTGGACAGACTAGCCTCAAAGCTTAACTTTCCTAGTCATCTGCTGTGTGACTATGCAAGTAACTTTGCCTAAGCATGTCTTTGCATCTTTGCTTTATAATCTAGTTTGTTAATTACACCACTCTTATGAGTATATCATGATGATGATTGTCTACAATAATGTCTACAAATCTTCTAGGTACACAGTAGACTGTGCAACAATGTTGCTAGAAGAATGAATGTGTAATAACCATATTGCAGAAAAAGTGTCTGCAAGTAGAATTTCTGTATACTGAATGCCATTTCAAATACCCTACCTGAGGAAATTACATAATAAATCCTTTCGTGAATTGAATAACATTTCCTTCTAATATATGTTTTTCTTTTCCTCAGTTGAAATTTTCGAATAGGTAATAGGTTTGCATGGTGCTTGACTGAAAAGATGCAAAGAGTTTATAGAGAAAAGTAGCCTCCCTCTGTTCCCATCTTTCAGCCACTTAATTCTCCACCCAGGACAACCATTTTTACCAGATTCTTAAGTCTCCTCCCAGAAAGTCTATTACCATAGATGTCTGAAGCCCCATCAATGAAACAATTTTAAAAACCAAAGTCCTTATTTTCCTGTGCCCATCTACTCACGCCCAGTATCCTCAGAGGCTCTCTCTCCTGGTTATTTCTTCTCTGGAGTAAATAATGTACCAATCCTTTAATCCCTCTCTTTCCATATCCTGTCTTTTTTTTTTTAGCAATTAAAAATGCAGAAAGCACAAAGATAAAAATAAAAAATATCCATATTTCTCTCTTTGGAATTAATGACTATTAGTATTGTGACACAATTGCTTTTAGCCTTCTTTTTTATCCTTTCTGCAATCTGTCGTTCACAGCATATGAATGCATTGCCCTTTTCCTTCCACAGTCCTCTGAGTTTGTCTCTGAAGCACCCTTTGCACTCATCTCCTCCTCCCACCCTCACTACACAGGCCCTCCTGCAAGCCCTGACCTCCATTCACCTGGTTGGTCACTGAGCCTCCTGGCTGCTTCCCCTGCCTCGCACCCATCCTGCAGCCTAGGTACCACTGGAGTGTTCTTCCTTGTACACACCATGGCTGGTCAATTCATACTTTTGCTCTAGAACCTTCCATGACACCCAAAGTAAAGCTCCCTATCCTCCGTTTGGCACCCAAGTCCTCTCCCTGTGTGTCTTCCCAGTCATTTCTCCACTTAATGTTGCCTCCGACTGCCCATATGGCCCATTCCTGAGGGTGCTCAAGCTGGTACCTCTGCTGGAACTCCTTTTTCTACCAGTGCAGCCCCATCCATCCTTCAAGACCTGACTTAAATCTTCACTCCTGCATAAAACCTTCTCAGACCCTCCATGCTGAAATGAATTGCACTCCCCCATATTCCTAGCATCTCATTGAGTGGTAAACAGAAGCCATGAATTAGGTTTAAGCCTCCTTAGGATTCCATTTGTCCTCCTGACTAGCTTATGATCCCCTGCCTGGCAAAGACTGAGTCCTATTTATCGTTGTGTCTCCAGAGTCTTGCTCTGAACCTGGCATATAGTAAGCACTTGATTGAAATCTGGTTAAAATTAACTTATCTAGAGTGTTTTCTAGAGTGTTTGCTTATCACCAAAAGCAACAATAGCTATCAGTTATTTAAGACGTACTGCAGACCAGGTATTTTATATATTACATCTCCTTTAATCTTTACAGCAATCTCACAAGGTGAATAGTTTTATCCCTATTTTAGAAAGACAGAACCCAGGGCTCAGAAAGGCGTGATTTCCCGTCAAGGTCACACAGCCCAGAAGCTGCTGAGCCATGCTTGGACCCAAGATCTGCTTCACTGCAGAGCATGAACTCCTTCCATTCATCACACTGACTCCTGGGTGGCTTGGGATTTACAGAGAGAAGTCTGGGGATGGGGTTGCTGATCTCTGGGATGGCTGAGGAATCTCACAAACTTCTGAAGGCCTGGAAGGCTGACTGATAGATTGTGCTTCCTCACAGGGGGAATCAGCTTTGGGAGAGCCAAGGGGACGTCGGGCTCTGAGGCAGATGATGAAACGCAGCTGACGTTCTACACGGAGCAGTACCGCAGTCGCCGCCGCAGCAAAGGTAATAGTGTCCTTGGAAGGTTCCAGAACCAGAGTTTGTAGAAGGAAATCCTGGAAATCAAATTTTGTGTTCCCTAGGAAATCGTAAATCTTCTCTAACCTGGTCCCAATCTGGTTAAAACTGAGCTTAGTATCTGCTGCCCTGGCTATACTGGTGACCTTCAGTATATCATTTTCTCGACTTATTCTTTATTTGCTTTCTATCCTACCTTATTCTTCAAAAAATATTATGGATTTTTTTTAGTTTATGCAGATTTTTTAAAAATTCAAAACAGGAAATGAAATAACTAATCATATTAATATGAAAATAAGAATAAGGAAAATTATCCAAACACAGGTTGGGTTGATGCAGAATAATTCCTGCCATACTGTTTTGTAGTTCTTAGAAGAGGCTGGCAATTTAAGTAAGAAATTCCTGGCAGCCAAAGTGTAAAGGGAAACATACTCAGAAATAAAATGTACAGGGTTAATGGGAAAGAATCAAGCATTTGTTCAGGAAATTTTACTTACCAGACCAGAGATAAAGTCCTCTACTTGGTATGTATGAAGAAGATACCATGTGACTTTCTAGATGGTTTCTTCAACAGATAAAATTCAGTATTGGTGCATAATTATTTCTCACAGTGTCACTCAATGTAGGGGAATGGCCAAATGCTGAAGCAGGACTCCACAAAGGTCTGAAACCTGTGGCCAAGATCCACCATTCTCTGATTATTCAACGTGCTCTGAAGGGAAAACATAGCATATTTCAGGCAATTGTCTGTGAATGTAATTCCTCATCTTGGATTGTCCATAAGGACAGGAAAGCAGCCAGTCTGAGACTGCATTCTTGGAATAGACCCTCCTGGGGTGCAAACATTGATTCCATGCCAGTGATAAAGGGCAGATCCATGCATGGGCTTTAACCACCCACTGAAAAGAAGGTCCTGTGACAAAAAACAGGTCCAGGTCATGTGGCAGGGTACCTGGCCCTCCTCTCCTACCTCCACAAAGAAGTGGGCTGAGAAGTAGCTGGGGCAGGGAGAAGGAGGAGGAGGAAGCTTTCTCACAAACCATTCTGCATGCATTCTATCCATGCACAGTGGACATTGCAAGAGTGCAGATCCCCATAGCTTCTGTGTGCTCCTTTTGCTCTTAGGCAAGTTATTTACCTTCTGTATGCCTCAGTTTTTCATCTACAAGTTGGACCTTGTAACTGCCTCATGGGGCTGTGGATGAATTTTGGTTAAGCTATGTAAAAAATTTATCATGGTGCCTAGTGTATGCTAAGAGCGAAATAAGTCAGACATTATTAATGTCAGTTCAGTTCTCATTGTTGTTTTTCCTGTCTCCTCACCTCTGGCATCTTTCACTGAAAAGCCCCACGTGGGAGGAGTGTTGCCATTGACACGTTACATGGGAAGGGTTTGCAGCCTCGGTAGCCACTGGAAGAACGGAATCTGCCTCTCACTCCTTCTCATTCCTCAGCTTTCTCCACTTGATCTTAGCCAGAAAACCAAGAAGCAATCCTCAGCTTCCTGGAATCTGCATTGGAGATTTAGAAGTTGACGATTGATGATTCTTGACTGGTCTTCTCCCTCACACAATCCAGCAGCCAGAATTAGGGCTGGGGAAGTCAATGGGTCCCCTCAGCAGGCCTGGGCTATTTATAGATAATTGGAAAAACATCTATCACTGAGCATGCCCCCCATAAATTGGTGTTCAACTTAGAAAAGCTAAAGCAAGCTACAGGCCCCAAGATGAAGGATTTAACCCAGCGCCTCCTTTCTTTCTCTCTCCTTCCATCCCTTCATTCTTTCCTTCCTCTCTCCCTCCCTTCTTCCCTCCCTCCTTTTTTACTCTCCTCTCCTCTCCTGTGCTCTCCTTTTCTCTCCCCTTCCCTTCTCTCCCCTCCTTTCTCCCTTGCCTGCCTTCCTCCCTCCCTCCCTCCCTTTCTTTCTCCCTTTCATACATACCACAAATATTTGTTCTGCACCAACTACATGCCTGCTACTCTTCTAGGCACTGGGGACACAAACCAAGCAACAATTTAAAATTCCTACTCTTGTGGGGTTTGTATTATATCAAAATACAAATCTATTAGATGGCGATAAATGCTAAGAGAAAAGGAGACAACAAGGAGGGGAATTGAGAGAATATGGAAGGAATTGAATGCTTAGATTCAGTGAGCATAAATTACCCTACCCTTTTTGCAGGATCACAGGGAGAGCATTCTTAATACTGTGTTTGATGTTGTTAGGTTTTTGCTATTGCTGCCGCAGCTGCCACAATTTTTTGTTGTTGAATACAGAGAGTGAATTTGGTTCTGCAACATCTTTGTTCTAGGCAAATGAACTTAGAACCCAATGTCCCAGTCTGCAAGTACCAGAATTCCTCATGAAAGGGCTGTGATCCGTTGTTTCTCTTTCATATACTTTGGGCAGGAGTAAGGGTGCCTTCAGCACTCACTGACTTAATGGGAAAAATGCACAGGACAGAGGTGAGCCAAGGGAGGTCCAGGAGCCCTTGGTGACATAAGAGCAGCAGAGTGTTTCACGTGTCGTGTGAAGAGATCACCAAACAGGCTTTGTGTGAGCAACATGGCTGTTTATTTCACCTGGGTGCAGGCAGGCTGAGTCCAAAAAAGGAGTCAGCAAAGGGTGGTAGATTATCATTAGTTCTTATAGGTTTTGGGATAGGCAGTGGAGTTAAGAGCAATGTTTTGGGGGCAGGGAGTGGATCTCACAAAGTACATTCTCAAGGGTGGGGAGAATTACAAAGAACCTTCTTAAGGGTGAGGGAGATTACAAAGTACATTGATCAGTTAGGGTGGGGCAGAAACAAATCACAATGGTGGAACGTCATCAGTTAAGGCTATTTTCACTTCTGTGGATCTTCAGTTGCTTCAGGCCATCTGGATGTATACGTGTAGGTCACTGGGGATTTGATGGCTTAGCTTGGGCTCAGAGGCCTGACACAGAGCATAGTACTAAAAGCATAGATTCTGGTGGTGGGTTACGTGGGTTCAAATCCCAGCCCCCCCACTTACTGGCAATGCCATATTAATCATGGAACGTAATGTCTCTGTGCATCAATTCCCTAAGTTGTAAAATGAGGATATTAAGATTAAAGCATAGAGAGTTGTTCTAAAGATTAAAATTACTTGATATCTGTGAAGCATTCAGGTAGAGGAAGGGAGGGAGAGAAGTTGTGGCAGAGTGAAGTTGCTGAGAAGGATTTACTATGGGGACAGGAAGAGAGTCTCAGATCTGCTACCAACTCGCTGTGTGACCTTAGTAAAGTCTCTTTTGTTATCCAGATCTGTTTTTTAATCTGAAACATGGGAGAGTGGACGAGTGAGAGCCAATTCAATTTGATCTCTGAGATCTCTTCTTACTTGTATGTGAATGGGACATGGTGCATATTTCTGAGAATCTCCTGTTATTGGGATGTACCTGGCTTCCAGCTCCAGCTTCCTTTGCACCCTGTTTACCTCCCCCATGTCCAGTGCCACTCCCCTTTCCTGTTTCTCTCCTTTAGGGTCTAACTGTGACACTAGAATGGTTCTGTTGTCCCCTTTGGCTATTCTGATGGGTTCTTTCTTCCCTACACCCCCAGGCCTGCCTGGACCTGTAACATCCCAGTCCTCTCCTGTTCCTCTGCCATCACCATTTCAGCTCCTCTTTAGCAAAGGCAATGACTCAGCAGTTCCCTGCGGTCTGCCCAGGGGTGTGTGTGAGCCCGCCCAGCTGTTGTGACACAGAAGAGATGATGAAGTGCAAGGAGGTGAGGGGAGAAAGAGATAAAAGTACCAGGAAAGGCAGTTCCTTGTGCTAGTTGAGAATGGTCATCTAATATCCTTTGGGACTCCATATGAATTCACTATAACCATTTCAGGTCTATCTGCAAAGTAGGAGCTGAGCTGTGTTTCCCAAATCTCGGGGCATGTGGGCTTTGATAAAGACATTCAACTTCATCATTTTGAAGTACTCAGAAGGAAGTCGAGTCTTTGGGGCCGTCTGTGTGTGACAGAAACAGTGATTTTCAGTCCTGGCTTTGCCACAACGTTTTTGTGTGACCTTGGCCAAGTCCCTGCTGATCTCTGAGTCTCACTTTTTCAATCTCTAAGTAGAGATTTAAGAGGAATGCTCAAAAGCAACTCGATCAGCATGGTGAAATTATTCTTAGGGACCCTGCACTGCAGTTCAGACTGTTTCAGATGTTAGAAGATTTTGGAAGACAAAGTTATTGAACTGAGTGTTTCAGATTATCCCAGCTTTGGGAGAAGAAAGACACGATAAACTGCAGCTAAATATGGGAGGGTTTCCTGAAAGAGTTGAGGCTGGGAAGTTGCCTGAATCTCAGACATGGCTCTGCCTCTTTTCATCCATGGGACATGAACCAGTATTCTCAAATTCCCATCTTTAAAATGCAGTCACTCCATCTCCCTCACAGGGTCATTGTGAAGATTAAAATAATGAGTATCTTCTTTATAACTTCAACTTCTGCCAACAAGCTCTCCCCTTCTCCACTGCTGCCATTCCAGTCCCTGCCACCTGCATCCTTTGCTTTAAAACTGCTAAGAGTCCCCTCTACCATCTCCCTTGCTGTGTTCCAGCCCGTTCTCAATCATGTAGCCAGAGTGATCGTCTTTACACATGGAAATATGGATCATGTTGTTTCTCCTCTTAGAAGCTTTCAATGCTTTCCTTTTGCTTTCAGGATGAAATGGAAACTCCCTACCCCACCTGCAGTCCTGAGTGGTCTTGCCCTGCCTCTCTCCCCAGGGCTCTGTCTGCTCCATCCCTCCACACCCTACCTCTCCCCCAGGACCTCTTCCCCAGCACTCCTGCATCTGTCCTGCCACAGCCTTCACAACTTTTGTCTCCTGGAATGCTCTTCCCCGCCATTTGACTCATTCACCTGCCCCACCTCACGTGAAACCTCCACTTAAATGGCATATTTTCTGCAAAGCTGTCCGTACCTGAGTTAATTTCCGTGTCTCATTCCATACCAGATGCTGTGATGTACCCGCTTTGTAGACTTGGTTGCCACTATAATTCTACATTTACTGATATGCTCCCTGAGTACTATTTGTGTCCTCCACTGAACTGGAAACTTCACGGGGATAGACACGTTGTCATTTGTGTCCAGTTTTATCCTCAACACCAAGCACAGGGGGATGGGCTCCCAGTAGGCACTGGGTGAATATTTTGAATGAAAGACTGAATGACGAGTGAATGGATGAAAGAAACACCTGCACAGTGTCTGGCTTATAGGTGTTCAGGATGGAGGCTGCTTTTCTGTCTGCCCCCTCTTGTTTTATCTCGTTTTATGCCTGCTTGCTTGAAAAGGGCCTGCTCTCTTCTTCCCTTCTTTTTCCTGCTACTGGTAAGCAGAGCTGAGGCCTTATCTCTCCCTATTTTTCCACTTCAAGGACACCAGGAAAGTCATGCCCAGCAGTGGCAAGAGGGCCTAAGCATTGGTGGTGAAAAGCGCACTCTGCCTGAGCTCTTTGAGTGTGACTTTTGTGTGTGCCATCTGGGAACGATGTAACCAGGCCAGAAGGCTGCATGGCAGAAAAGGTTACACTGGGGGCTAGCAGTGGGGAGCGGGACTTGGAGCAGAAGGAGAGAGGAAATGTCTAACAAGTGTTTGTACATAGATCTCTCTCTTAGCATATCCACTGAGAGAAATAGGACTGGCATTAGATTCAGCCAGACCTGGCTTTGAGTCCTGACCTCACCTTGTCATCCCTTCCATGTGTCCCCAGATGGATTTTAACCCGTGGGTGCTTCCCTTTGCATAAAATGGAGCTGTTGACATCTGCCTCACAGAGTCAGCACGGAGTAGATGGCACCGGGTCTTACCCAAAGATGCTCAAGAAATATCTGTTCTTTCTTCTCATATTTTCTTTCCCTTCAAAACATTCTGAGCTCCAAACTAAATCAGCTCAAATCCCATTTTCAGCAATAGGATCCATTATGAAAGAGATTTGAGGTATAGTCTGGAAGTACTTTGTATTTCCTAAGCTTTAGGGTCTTCGTAAGGAGAATGGGACTATTTTGGAGGGGTGACTGGTACATCCGGGTAGAGCCTCATCCCAAAGCACAGAACCGTAGCCGTCAATATGGAGAGTGGAAGGAAGGAGAAAAGAGGCGAAGAGATTGAGAAACAGAGGAAGAGAGACCAAGATATGTATGTCTGGTGGGATTTCCTAAATAAGGGGTCAGCAACGTTTTTTGTAAGTGGCCAATTAGTAAACATTTCAGCTTCGCAGGCCTTCCAGTCCCTGTTGGACCTACTCAACTTTGTTGTTGGTCTGTGAAACCTGCCATAGGCAACACATAGATGAATGGACATAAATATTTTCTAATAAACGTTATTTTTAAAAACAGGTGCCAGTTCAAATTTCACCCATGAACCTTAGCTGACTCCTGCCTTAAACCATTGGTATGTTACCCTCACCTGTATGTCTGATCCAGGAAGCATGCGTACAATTTCACCATGCTCTGTGAAAATCAGTCTAACCTCATATCATATATGATCATTCTGTCTGAAAGAGTCTATTTGTTGCCCGTCAATCAATGAGTGGATAAAAAAACTGTCATATATACATATATATATGATGGAATACTACTCAGCCATAAAAAGGAATGAATTAACAGCATTTGCAGCAACCTGGATGAGATTGGAGACTATTATTGTAAGTGAAGTATCACAGGAATGGAAAACCAAACATCGTATGTTCTCAGTGATATGTGGGAGCTAAGCTATGGGGATGCAAAGGCATAAGAAGGATACAATGGACTTCGGGGACTTGAGGGGAAGGGTGGGAGGTGGGCAACGGATAAAAGACTACAAATAGGGTACAATGTATACTGCTCAGGTGATGGATGAACCAAAATCTCAGAAATCACCACTAAAGAACTTACTCATGTAACCAAATATCACCTGTACCCCAATAACCTATGAAAAAAAAATAAAAATAAAGAATGGAAGAAAAACACAAACAAAAAATAAATAAAAGTGTCTATTTGTCATGCAAGGCATTCTATGTTTGATTAAGTAAATAACCCTTCAGTATATCATTGTTTTAAGTGTTCCAATTCTGATGGCATTTTACAGTATTAAGTAATAAACTAGCTAATGTAATAGGTTACTACTGGGAAGAATTTAACATATATTCATCAGAGATGGTACTCCATAGAGCAAAGAATGTTGCACTCAGAGTCAGGAGATGTGTGCTCTAGTCCATACCTCACCATTAACTAGCTTAGTGACCTTGGCAAGCCTGTGCTCCCTTGGGGCCTCAACTTTCCTATTGTCATACAAGGATATTTACATCATATGTCATCAAGGCTGATCCTCATTGTAGTTTAGCCTGTATTTGTGGAATAAGCGACCTTGCTAACCGTGCTGCTGGGCAATGAGAAAATGGGACCTCAGCACCCAGCCTCACAGTGGTTACAATCTCTAGAGGCAAAGAGTGTGCAAGCTCACACAGGGCAGCATTGCAAATCAGGATAAGCTAGTGTACAGCTGAAGGTCCAGATGAGAAGTTGAGGTGGTTTGCCCAGACCTGGGCACAATGCTGAGGAGGAGACAGAGCCGTTATAGCTGCCGGATCATTTCAGCAGTGCAAACACCCAGCATGAGCCTCCCAGTCCAGCTCTGTGCTGTGTGAGTTTGGGTGCATCTCTCTTCCTCTCTGGACCTCGCTTTTCTCATCTGCAGGTTGCTCAGCCGGTTATAGAAATCCAGGTTTTCTGATCCCCAATCTCACATACTTTCCTCTAAGCTTTGCTGCTTAGTTCTCCAGCAGAGTGAACCACAGCATAAATGCTACTGGTTGTCTTATTTCTTTGTTTTAGTTGCTTGTTTTAATTTGACAATTCCTAAGCTGGGATTTTCTATAAATAAGAACTACTCAATCCATAAGCAAAACTTTGTGCTAAGGTATATGGATGTATGACTTTTCTTTATGATTCTCCCCTCCTCCCCCCTCCACACACATACAGTTTAATCCTGTCTTTGAGGAAAAGGATAGGTGAGGAAAAGTTCAAGCCATATCTGCAGAGGAGGCCTTTGGGAACTGAAGCCTCCTGTTATGAAACATAAGCCATGAGTCCCAAAATGGATCAGAGACTCCAGGAAATGAAAATGGGATGAAGTGAAAGCTGAGTGTCTGCGGAAGTGTACCTGCCAAGGTGTGAGGGCGGATGGTACATGGTACGCTGGGGAAGGAGATGGAGGAGAGATGCCAGAACTGAGTAGAGACCAAGTTCATGTGCAGGAATGATGGAAAATGAGGCTGGAGAAAGAGGCAGCAGCTATGCCTTGACTACTGACCAAGGGCTTACCTCATCCCTTTATCCGTCACTTCTCATCAGACACAACATTCTGTTTCACTCTAAGGGTAATCCATTCAGTCTTCCATTTTATGCACATAGAAACCAAGGCTCAGAGAAGGGAAGCATTTTCCTCAAGGTTAAAAATGTCGTCTCCTCAAATGACAAATCAAACGGGGCAAAATGTTAACAACAGGTGAAGCTAGACCAAAGATAGATGGGCATTCTTTGTACTCTTCTTATCTTCACAACTTTGTCAGGTTGAAATTATTTGCACTAATACACCCAGAAAATAGTAGTAGGGCTTCTAGGTTGAACATAGGCATTGGCATCAGTAGACATGGGTTCAGATTTTTGCTCTGCCATTTCTTAGCGTTGCAGAACCTAAGGCAAGACATATTTGTTCTCTGAGCTCAGTTTCTCTTGGGTAAAGGAGGATAAGTGTAGTAGTTGTCCTTCTGTTCTCCCTTGGGCTTGTTATGAGGATTAAATGAGATAACATAAGCTGAGGAAATGCTTAGCCAAGTGCACCCACCATGTGATTGTTTCATTGCTAGTCAGTTACAGCACATCAGTGCCTGAGCCACACAGCCTCGAGGTCCTCTTTCTAATGTACTGGCTTGCAAATTAATCTTCCTTATAGAAAAACAATAGTGGCCAGGCACAGTGGCTCACTCTGTAATCTCAGTACTTTGGGAGGCCAAGGTGGGTGGATTACTTAAGCGTGGGAGTTCCAGACCAGCCTGGGCAACATGGCAAAAACCCGTCTCTACAAAAAAATTAGCCGGATGTAGTGGCATGAGCCTTTAATTTCAGCTACTCGGGAGGCTGAGGCTGGAGGATTGCTTGAGCTCTGGAGGTCAAGGCTGCAGTGAGCCATGACTGCACCTCTGCACTGAAGACTGGGCATCAGAGTGAGACCCTATCTCAAAAAAAAAAGAAAGAAACGAAAAAGAAAAAAACAATAAACATTTTTGTTGAAAATGTGAATTTTGTAGGCCTAGCCCCTTGGGGACATTGTGATGCAGCTTTTCACTTCACCATCCTCTGCTTCTTGCCTAAAGGTAGCCTTGCTCATGGGCAGATCTACTGGCTGCCCTCTGCCAGCCTGCAGAGCGTACCCCCAGGACCTGCTACTCAGAACAGAGTAAACACTGAAGACAGATCAATCAGGATTCTATCAGCCTCTACATCATTGCAGCCAGAGTAACCTGGAAGAGAGGGCTAGGCTTTAAGGAGAGTTAAAGTGTCCAAGATATGGGGCAGATCAGCCTACTACTCCCTACCCTGCAGGGATTCCCACTGAGCACAACATGACTAGAGGCTTGAGAAAAAGGATTAGCTAGAGGACCCACAGGTGAATGCATCAGCGCCTTCATGGGATGGGTTTACCTGGTTATTACAGGGCCTGGACATGGGTACAGGGAAAGCAGTGGGAAGTTAAGACAGGGTGGAAAGCCAGGGGAGAGAGTGCTGGGTGAGGGACAGGAGGAGGAAGAGCCAAGCAAGAGAATCTCATGAAATCACTGGAAGTCCTAAGACTTGAGTGTTTTGTTTTGTTTTTGTTTGTTTGTTTGTTTTTGAGATAGAGGTTTGCTCTTGTTGCCCAAGCTGGCGTGCAATGGCACCATCTCGGCTCACTGCAACCTCCGCGTCCCGGGTTCAAGTGATTCTCCTGCCTCCGCCTCCCGAGTAGCTGGGACTACAGGTGCATGCCACCACGCCCAGCTAATTTTTTGTATTTTTAGTAAAGATGGGGTTTCACCGTGTTAGCCAGGGTAGTCTCGATTTCATGACCTCGTGGCCTGCCTACCTCAGCTTCCCAAAGTGCTGGGATTACAGACAGGAGCCACTGCTCCCAGCCAAGACTTGAGTTTTAATCCTAGGTGTCTCTTGTTTGGTTAGGAGGCTTTGAGCAAGGCTTTGGGCCTCAGTTTCCTGTCTGTAGACCAGCAAGGTAGAATTTGACCATCTCTGAGTTCACAATAAAACCATTTTAGGGCCCATAATAGAAATGGATTCAACAAGAAGGGAGATAGAGGAAAAGAACAGAAGAAACTGTATTAGTTTCATTGAATTCTCTCTATGCTGTTCTGTCCTCTCTAAATGCATCATTTCATATTATTTTAAACAATACCAGGAGAAGGGATTATTTTTCTCTCCATTTTACAGATGAAGAAACTTAAGAATTGAGAGGGTTCACTTTCCTGAGGCTGTCATGAGTTAAGGGAAGCTTGAATTTGTATTTAAGCTAATTGTTTTCAAAATGTGGTCAGGCCATTATAAGGATGAATGAGATAAATCATGTAAAGTGCATATGACAGTGCCTGAAACAAGGTACCTACTCAAAAAGAGACAGAAAGAGGATACTCGTATCTGTGTATCCCCCATATCCTGTGATACAGGAAACCCGATCATATCCCAGAGAACTTCCTGGTATCAGCTCTGTAACCCCCAGGATGGTGGGGAAAGGTAGCCTGGGAGGGGCTGGGATCAGAAATAGTGGTGGTCAGAACCAGCTCAGGCGCTGAAAAGTTAGTTCAGTATGGAGGACAAAAGGCAGCATCCGTGGGACCAGCCTTCCTGGGGCACCACCAACAGAGGGTGCCTGGTATTTAGTCAGGTAGTAAAACAGATGACAAGGATGACTTCCAGTGCTGTGCAGGGACCAGCCCATCCCGGTTTGTTGAGAGCCTATTGTGCTCATCTCTTCCCAACTCTGCTGTGAGTGATGCCACTTTGGGAGCTTGTAATCAGCCATAGGAGAAAGATTCATACTATGGAAACTGGAAAATACTTAAAATATTTTAAAAGAGCTGCCTGCTCTTGCTCAGAGAGCCCATTGTTAAACAATTGCCAGCACACCACTGGGGAGAACTGTCAGTAAGAAGTAAGAACTTAGCCACAGGCTAGGATTCAAAGACCATTTTCTAGAAATAGTCTAAGCAATCCAGAATCTTCCCTGAGGATGATGCACTAGGTGATGAAGGGTTTTGGGGGGCGTGGAGGCCAGGCACAAAGCAAACTACAGCATCCAAGGCCCAAGGAAGAGGATTCCTTTTGAGAAACAGAAGACAATAAGGTCAGCTGGAGAAGCTGAATATTCAGGGCCCGCATAGGAGGCTGGGCACTCTGGTGCTTCCTACTTGAGAGAATCATGAGTTCTAGGACCTAAATCAGGGCAGGTGGCCTCAGCTATGTGGGAAGACGAGCTGTCAGGGCTGCGTAGTTCTTTAGCCTAAATGAATCTCAGAATCACTTTTTAAAATACCAATTCCAAGAATCAACCCATTTAATGGGACTATCTGGCTAAAAGTCTTAATATAAGTATGAAATCCTTTTCAGATTCTAATTATTTAATACCAGCCAGCATTGAGAACCACCGCTCTCGAGCTTCCTTGATATATCAGCCAGCAGCACATTCCATTTCCTGTCCTGGCTTTGGGCCCCTATGGAGTGTATCCCCCGTTTCCCAAGCCTGGAACTTGGATAACAATTATAAGGGGAATAACTATTTATAGCAACCATGTACTGAGGGTCACTTTTGTGTCAGGCCTATTGCACATTCATTAATCTTCCTAACAATAAGTTGCTTAGCTGTGGCTTGAATTGGGTTTTGGTTGACTCCAAAGACTGTTCATGGTCACAATCCCCCAGAACTGTCGCCTAGGAGAACCTTGTAGGTTTTTGCTCATTTTGCTTATCATAACTCTTGCCCAAATGTTTAACTGTTGGTGATTTGTAGGAGTGGACTCCTTCCTCCAGAATGTTCTGGTAGATCTTACAGGCTTTCTGGAGAGAGAAACTCTCATGGACAGAGAAACTGGGAGTTTGGATTCCCTTTACTTGTAAGCACAGTAAAATGCAGTAAAATACAGAAGCCTAGCTTTGATCTACGTCTGCATTTGGCCCTATTTAACAACATTAGAGAAGAGAAAATTATGTATTCAGAAATTGTTATGGGCTTAAAAAGCTCCTATCTGTCTCTCTTCTCTCCCTTCCTTCAAACCTAAAGAAAGTAGACATTGGCTTTTTTTTTTTTTTTTTTTTTTTCCCCTTAAAGATCCCTTCTGGACTACTTCTACCCAAACCCACAGAAACATCGAGCAGTCTTGGCAAATGAGGGTTCCTTGAATGCAGAAGGAAAGCCAGCTAACTACAAAAACGTCCTCCTCCAGCCCATGATGGTCCCTGAAATATTGTTTAAATTGTTCTCTGTACTCCTCTTCCTGTGCAATGCCAGCCAGCTCAGCACCTGACAACCCGCCATCGAAGGGAGGGAGATGGCTGTCAGGAATCAAATGGGAGACCAAAGGCGATAAAGCAAACATGTCGTTTTAGTTGCTTACACTAGCGAGAAGGAATAATCAGTCTCTCTCGCTTTCTTGTTTTTCAACTAGGCTCAGCAGGATTCCCCCGCCCGCCTTTCCTTAGAATGAGAGACTGTGACTCTTTGCTTTCCTCCCCAAGTAAGAACACGCTGTCATCCCCTTTCTTCCCAATCCTGTGAGACGGCC
Source organism: Macaca mulatta (assembly GCF_049350105.2). Lineage (NCBI taxonomy): Eukaryota > Metazoa > Chordata > Mammalia > Primates > Cercopithecidae > Macaca > Macaca mulatta. The sequence goes on from NC_133420.1 coordinate 41,218,571, forward strand.
AGGGTTCTCCTACCCCTGAAAAACTCTTTTCCAGATAAAGAGACCACGCCACTGGTCATGGGCACCCGCTGTATGTCACCAGCTGTGTGAGATGCTTACATGCATAACCTTATTTAATCCTGATTCTCAGTTTGGGAGACTTTGGGCAAGTGAATGTACCTTCCCAGGCCTGGATTTCCTCCTCTCAAAAATGGAAATGATAATCCTATCTCACAGGGTTTTTGTCATGGTTAAATAGTGTCATGTGTTATTAGAACATAAGGTACGTGATGAAAGACAGTAAGAAAAAGTCTGGGAAGGACAAATTCAGCCAGATTGAGAAAGGCTTTGAATGCCAAGTTCATTCATTTTTTTTCATCTGCATAATCAACTAATGTTTACTAAATACCTAATTCTGCTGAGACTCCTTGCTAAAGACAAGGAATATGGTGGGAAATAGACCAACAGGGTGGATTTCCTTATGAAATTTCTAGTCATGCCAGAGGAAAAAGGGAAGGGAGAGTGTATTTCCCAAATAGACTCATGAATGAATGTATTATTCCAAACTGTAAGGACTGCCTCTGATGAAAAGAAAAGAGGAACTAATGTAATCAGGAGACTTATGAACTGCACGTTTGAGAAGCCAATACTACAGCTTATACCTGAAAGATGGGTGGGAGGTGGCCAAGCTCTAAAAAATGGCGTGTCCGTGTGAGCAGGAAAGAGCCTACGCTTGAACCTCCGTGAAATGGCAAATCTAGGAAGGGTGTTTTTTGTTTGCTTTGTTTTGTTTTTTGAGACAGGTCTCACTCTGTCACCCAGGGTGGAGTGCAGTGCAACCTCTTGCAGTGCAACCTCAGCTCACTGCAACCTCTGCCTCTCAGGTTCAAGTGATTCTCGTGCCTCAGCCTCCCAAGTAGCTGGGACCACAGGTGTGCACCACCACGCCTGGCTAATGTTTTGTATTTTTAGTAGAGTTGGGGTTTCACTATGTTGGCCAGGCTGATCTTGAATTCCTGACCTCAGGTGATCTGCCTGCCTTGACCAGGAAGGGATTTACTGTTGAAGGAAGGGATATATTATTTCATTTATGTTTTAGGAAGATCACTCTTTCTACAGAAGAGGAAGATCTGGAAGGGAGCGAGACTGAAGGTAGGGAGACCAGTTAGGAGGCTATTGGGGTAGAACGGGAGCACTCTGAGTGAGCATGGGAAGGTTTGGATACAGGAACATGTTAAAAATACAGTTAGAGGAACCCAATGACTGACTGGCTCCAAGAAGGTGAGCCACTGAAGATTGCTGAAAATGAGCATTGGTTTCCAGCATAGGGACTGGGAGAATCACACAGCCAGGCAAGGAAGGAGGGGTAGGTGTTCAGGAGAGAAAGAGACTAGCTGGATTTTGGAGCTGCTGCCTTTGAGGTGCCTGGGGGCCATCCAGATGGGGACATTTGCCAACCAGATCTGAGCTCAGGATTGTTCCAGTTGAGGGGAGAGTGTGAGTGTCAGCACTCTGTGATCATGTATTAGTTTTCTGTGAGTAACCCGTTGACAGAAACATAGTAGCTTCAAAGAACATGCATTTATTAACTCCCAGTTTTGTAGGTGAAAGTCCAGTCATGGCATAACTGGGTTCTTTACTCAAGATCATGTAAGAAGCTGAAGTCAAGGGATCAGTGGACTGCCATTGCAACTGACATGCAGAATCCTCTTCCAAACCTATGTGGTTGTTGGCAGAATTCATTTCCTTGTAGCTGTATGAGTGATTTGCCTGTTTTCCTGCCAGCTGTCAGCAAGCACCACTCTCAGATCTTAGAGGCCACTCTGAAGCCCTTGCCACATGCCTCCCCTGTAGGTGGTTCACAGCATGCTTATTCAAGGCCAGCAGGAGATCATCACACTTTGACTCTCCTCCTTCAAGGCCCTATTCTCTGTTAAGGGCTCACTTAATTCAGCCAGGCCTACCCAAGATGAACTTCTTTCTGATGAACTCAATGTCAACTTATTTGAGACCTTTAGTGCATTTGAAAAATCCTTTCACCTTTGCCATATAATGTAACTTAAGTATGGAGTGATAGCCTGTCATAGTCACAGTGGCACCCACATTAAGGGGAATATACAGAGAGTGTGCAGGGGGTGGGAATATTGGAGGCTGTTTTAAAATTCCACCTCCTACATAGAGGTAAATAAAGGCATGACAGTAGGAAACTATGGTAGGAGAGGGTGTAGACTGGGAAGTGAAGGGGCTGAAAGTGTGTTTCTTATTCATGGATTCTGGGTAGAAAATGTCCTTCCCTCAACATCTTTGGTGCACATAAAACTAGTGCTCCACATGAAGAAAACAGATGCCACAGCCCAGGGGCATTTGTCATGAGAACAGCTGAGAGACTGCAGGACGAGTAGATTCAGGGGAGATTTGTAACTAACAATGCAGGGCACTCAGCATGCATAACAATGTACAGTACCCCAAGTCACTCAGTCAAACCCATTCTGTGTTTCACGGGCAAAGGACTTTTCTTCCATGGCTCCCATTGGGCAACTTTGCCATCTGCCTTTTCTAATTGGAGTAGATTTTAGAAAAAGTGGCCTCTCCTCTGGTTCAGGAGATGAAATGTTGGAGAGCTTTGGGGAAGTCCCCTTGGCTCTCTATCCATTACATTTGGGTGTGATGTTTGAATAAATTGCATCAGAGGCCTCTTAAAGCTCTGAAATTTTATGCTTTTATTTGTTTAATACACATTGTAGATTCTAGGAACAGTGTGGTTCTCTAGGGTGTCAGAGGTTAGCAAGACATGGCTCCAGCCCTTAGGAAGCTCCTTCCTAGGCTTCTGTCTGTGGAAGAAGTCAAGACCACTGACCCCTAAGCTCATCTCTCTGCTCTAAGGATATCTGTGGACCTGAGCTCTTTCAACCTTATTGGTGGTGATATGCTCATTGTTTTTACCTTTTCTTCAACCAATGTAAAATAATGTATAATTCTACTAAAGGGACATAGAAAAATAGAAATAAATGAAAACCTTTGAGAGCTCATTTCATTTTTTCCCCATCCTCATTTCCTGCCACTGTTTCTTATCCTTGCAACCATAATCTTCACACACATTTACAACTATTTTTTTCACTCGGTATTATATTGCCATATTTTTTCTGTGTCACTGTACATTTTTCTTGAAGTGCTAAAATTTTTTTTTTTTTTTTTGAGACGGAGTCTCGCTGTATCTCCCAGGCTGGAGTACAGTGGTGTGATCTCGGCTCACTGCAAGCTCCGCCTCCCGGGTTTACGCCATTCTCCCGCCTCAGCCTCCCAAGTAGCTGGGACTACAGGCGCCCGCCACCTCGCCCGGCTAGTTTTTTGTATTTTTAGTAGAGACGGGGTTTCACCATGTTAGCCAGGATAGTCTCGATCTCCTGACCTCGTGATCCACCCCCCTCGGCCTCCCAAAGTGCTGGGATTACAGGCTTGAGCCACCGCGCCCGGCCACGCTAAACTTAAATATAGTCATTATAGCATAATCTGTAATATTGAAAAATTAGAATGAGCCCATATGTCCAGCAATAGAAGGATGGCTAAGTAAATGATGATGCATCCACTTGAGAGAATATTATACAGCCAGATAAGTGTGAATGAAGTGTGAGTTTTTGAAGAAGGGTAGAATTTACTAACCACAATAATTACTTTTAAGGACAAACAAATCAACTCATTTAAAAAGAAATATGTAGGTGAATCACAATGTTATATATTATGCATGTATTTACCCTTCTGTTTATTATTTATACTCTGCCTGTTCCTGAAAAGGATTTGAGGTGGGTGGATTTGCTGGAGGTAGTTTAATGTGCAGTGTTTACTTTGTGGTTTTCGGAGCCAGACACACATAGTTATGTGTCCTGGCAGTGTGAACCTTGGGAGATCGCTCTAACCAACCCACGATTTTCTCAGCTGTGTAATGGCCATTCTTGTAGCTCCTTCTTCTAAGAGTGGTTTTAAGATCATAATGAAATAATAAAAGCAACAAACTTAGCACAGGTCCTAGAGAAGATGGTTAAGTGATGACAACTGGTAGCCTTAGATCCGACTACTTTAACTTATATAGGAGAAGGCTGTGTTTCTATAACTAGGGCAGCTGCTCTCAATTGTCTGTTATACAATTAGATTGACCTGAAATCTTGAAAAACAGTGTTCATCCCTTTTATTATTTATTCAAGCCATCATGTATCTGGTCTTGGAATCCCTGGAGGCATGAATATATCTCACTTTTACTTAATTGTGAAAAACAAAAGAGAAAGAAAAATCAAAAGTAAATATCCTTTTCTCTGTCCTTGAAGCATGATGTTGTGAGTAAAGGGCTCTTTTCCCTTGTATCATGGTTCCCAACCCTATCTGCATAGTAAACACACTTAGGTTTAAATAACAAATACCTAACTTTGGACCTTAGTCTAGAGTTTGATTTAATAGGTTTAGGTGGAGTCTGGGCATGCTGGTCTGCCTCTCTCTCTCTCTCTCTCTCTCTCTCTCTCTCTCTCTCACTCTCTCGACAGGGTCTCATTCTGTCACTCAGGCTGGAGTGCAGTGGTGCCATCGCAGCTCACACCAGCCTTGACCTCCCAGCCTCAGGCAATCCTCCTTCCCCACCGGTCCAGGTAGCTGGGACCACAGTCACAGAACACTACACTTGGCTAATTTTTAATTATTTGTAGAGGCAGGATCTTACTATGTTTCCCAGGCTAGTCTCAAACTCCTGGACTCAAGTGAACCTCCTGCCATGGCCTCTCGATGTGCTGGGATTACAGGTGTGATTCACTGCACCGGCCTTCTTTTTAAAAGCTCTCCAGGAGCAGCCATAGTTGATGGCCAGGCACAGTGGCTCAAGCCTGTAATCTCAGCACTTTGGGAGGCCGAGGCGGGCAGATTGTCTGAGGTCAGGAGTTCAAGACCAGCCTGGCCAACATAGTGAAACCTCGTCTCTACTAAAAATACAAAAATTAGCCGGGCATGGTGGCCCATACCTGTAATCCCAGCTACTTGGGAGGCAAAGGCAGGAAAATCACTTGAACCTGGGAGGTGGAGGTTGTAGTGCCACGGCACTCCAGACTGGGCTGCTAGCAAGACTTCATCTCAAAAAATAAAAATTAAAAAAAAGCTCTCCAGGAGCAGCCATAGTTGAGAATCATTGCCTTAAGGAACCAAAGCATAGATGGTTACGACTAGCAGTCTCTGCCCTCCAGCCATTTTCAAGCTACAGAGGACACAATATATAATAGAGAATATCAGATCAGTTAAGTTCTGTGGCCTCAGTTCTTCTCTGGTTAAATAAACTACAGTTCTGTAATGTCTTTCCTGATTCTTCAATTCGATGCTTCTAATAACACGGTATTTTTGTTTTTATTTTTTAACCAAAGTAAGACAATGCAGTGTGAGTCATATGTCCATGGCTGAGGTGCTTTGGAGTAAGGACTTTGGGATACAAAAGACCATAAATCAAGGATGGCTTTTCAATGGAGAAAAATGTAGAGACAGGTGCCTGATAAAATGATGGAAAACTGGAAACAAGGAGAAAACATAATGGGTGCTCAAACAATAACTATTTTTTAAAATTTTCTTCCTCTTTCTGGACCTCAGTTTCCTAATATATAAAGTATAATGTGTCATATGACTTATAAAGGCTTTCCTAGCTCTGATGTTCTCCAGGATATTTTTAGCTGGATACAAGAAGACTTGGGCGTGGTGAGAAGCAATGTTATTTCTATATACAAGTGTAAGGGAGGAGCTGACTTAGGAAAGAGGATGCACACTTACTCTTTGCAGAAGTCAAGAAGGCAGGGCTGTGCTAATATAGGCTGGAACCTGAAGGATGCATATTACAGATCAGCATAAGCAAGACAATTCTGAGAGTCAGAGTTCTTGCCTGGTTTCATAGTGAGTGAGCTCCCCATCATTACATGAATGCAAGCAAAACTTGAACAATAACCTGGGGAGAATGTTCTGAAAGAAATTCAAACATTTGATGAAGGGCCAGGGTTTTTTTGTTTTTTTGTTTTCTTTAAGGTCCTTAGCAGCCTCAAGAATATCATGGCATTGTTTTTAGGGATATTGTTTTTGTTTTGTTGTTGTTGTTGTTGCTGCTGCTGCTGTTTAGACAGAGTCTCACTCTGTCACCCAGGCTGGAGTGCAGTGGCACTATCTTAGCTCACTGCAGCATCCATCTGCCGGGTTCAAGCAATTCTCCTGCCTCAGCCTCCCAAGTAGCTGGAATTACAGGTGCTCGCCACCATGGCTTGCTAATTTTGTATTTTAAGTAGAGATGGGCTTTCGCCATGTTCCCCAGGCTGGTCTTGAACTCCTGGGCTTAAGTGATTCACCCTCGTCAGCCTCCCAAGATGCTGGGATTACAGGCATGAGCTACCGCACCCGGCCGGGATATTGCTTACTTACTTTATAGCTCCTCATTTAACTCTTACAACAACCCAGAGAAGTAGAGATTGTGAACATCCTCACCTCACCTCACAGATAAGAACCCTAAGATAAGGAAAGTTTAACTCACTTGCTCAGAATTTCACCCAGATAGAAGACAGAACAAGGACAGGAGCTCCATTGAGTCTGACTCCAAAGCTCCTCTCTTTGTGCGAATGCAGTTGGTCTTCCATCTCTGTTTCTCCGTCTGATGGCAGAGCCCAAGCCTGGCTCATATTGATTGTGTCTGTCCCTTGTTTCCTCCAGACCTCTGTCTCTCTTCCCTGCCTGCTCTCCCACATGTATTTACGCTGGGCTGCCTGGTAACAAACGGCTCGTTACCATGCGGAGGGCGACAGCCGGGCGATTAGTGAAATTTGTTACCCATGCGTCTCTGAACAAAATTAAATTAAAAGTGCTGCTTCGCTGTCAAGATAAGGGCCAAGCTGCTGAGATAATTTTTCACTCTCAAACACTCAATTACCCAGTGAGGCTGGATCAGATACAATCAAAGGGGAAAAAAGAAGAAAAAGAAAGAAAAAAAAATAGAGGCAGGACCTCCAGGAACAGATGTAAGAGTTGTTATCTCTCTATGGCCAGGGATGGTAAAGAGGCTGTTGCCATGGTGATGGGGCTGGACCACATAAGGCAGGTAGGTGGGTGGGGTCTGTGACTACATCCTGTATTAAAGCAGATGTTCTCTTCCTCCACGCCCGCTGTCCCTGCCTTAGACCAGTTGGTGTCATTTTCAGCTAAATTATTGTAACAGCCTCCTAACTGGTCTCCTTCACCCCACTCTTGTTCTCTTCATCCCAACTTCCAAAAGTTAGAGTGACCTTTCTACCACACACATCTGAAAACATCACTTTTTGTTGAAACCTTCTGATGACTTCTCCTTGTCATTATAATAAAGTTCAAATCACTTAGCCGGTGTCATCTCTAGCTCACTGCCCCTCAAACTTCCAATGAGATGAATCCCTCCCTTTTTCTATTCCTCCCTCTTTTTCTCTTTCCTTCTTTCCTTCCTTTATTCGACAGAAATTATTTTGAAGACCTACAGCATACCAGGCATTCTGCTCCATCTTATTCTAATCACACAGTCCCCTCGGTCTGGAATAATCTTCTCTTGACTTTTTACCCTCAACAGTGCCATCTTTTTCTTTAAAACCCAGTTCAGGCCGGGCGCGGTGGCTCAAGCCTGTAATCCCAGCACTTTGGGAGGCCGAGACGGGCGGATCACGAGGTCAGGAGATTGAGACCATCCTGGCTAACACGGTGAAACCCCGTCTCTACTAGAAAATACAAAAAACTAGCCGGGCAAAGTGGCGGGTGCCTGTAGTCCCAGCTACTCGGGAGGCTGAGGCAGGAGAATGGCTAAACTCGGGAGGCGGAGCTTGCAGTGAGCTGAGATCCGGCCACTGCGCTCCAGCCTGGGTGACAGAGCGAGACTCCGTCTCAAAAAAAAAAAAAAAAAAAAAAAAAAAAAAAACCCAGTTCAGCTATCCCCCACTCCAGTGTGCTTACCAGGACTCCACCAAGCTCAGCAGGTGCCCTTCCTTTGTGCCAGCATGGAATTCACTGCTACCCCCAATCACAGCTCTTTCTCATACTCTCTAACTCCCCATTTCATTGTTCCAACCAGACTGTGAAGCCTGCAAGGGCAGAGACTACTTCACTCAGCTCTGTATCCCCAGGGCCTATGGAGCAGGCTTTCAGTATGATTCTTGTGATGTGAAATGACCCTGGAGTTAAATGGTGGGATGCCTGCTGAAGGTCTCTTCAGGAGACTGGAGGAGCCTCTCTTCTTCACACAGGTAATTTACCTGTGCTGTCTCATTTAGCCCCTGCAATATGAGATCTTATCCTGACTTGATGGATGAGCAAACTGAGGCACAGAGAGGAAAAACAGCTTTCCTGAGCCACAGTCTTAGTAAGCAGCATGGAAAAGAGAATTAAGCTTGTGTCTAACTCTAAAGCCTGAAAGCTTTTAAGTTGTAACTTTTACCTCAAATTATAAGAAGGTTAATGGCAAAGATGGAGCTAAATATTAGGCTCCCTGACTTCTGGTCACAAAGTCACACTAGAAAAGGGTGTACCCCAGGGGTTCCTGTGGGAAACGTAGTCTGAATTCCCATCCTCCCTGTAGTGTCTGGACCAGAAAACAAGGGAGACCATGAAATTGCCAAAAAGACAATCAACCTGTCCCCTCCTCCTCCCCGCCCTCCCCCTCCATCTGCCCACCACTGCCAGACTCCAGTCGATGGGTCCTTGGTTCAGGATTTATGAGCCTTCTTGGTGTCTCTCTTTCTTTCCATCTGAGAGGGCTCGACTCTTCCCTCTCTCAGCTAATTAAAAACCCCAGCCTGGGCCGCCAGCCTTGGATCCCAGGCTGCTGGGCAGAGGCGCTGACGCTGCGCTGATAAATCACTCCCTGGGGCTAGGGGAGGCTGGAGCATTTGTCAGAGGGGTTGGGCTCATCCTGGACTCCTTTGGGAGATCTGGGGACTGCTACAAATGGACCATGTCCACCCCTTCTTGCCCCAGAATGGGCTCCATTAAGAACAGGAGGGCAGGGATCACCCAAGGACATTGGGGTAGGAATGGCCCTAGAGTCATCTTGTGAAAACATTTCTTAGATTGTGTCATTCCCTCAGATACCTTTGATGGCTCCCTCTTGGCCTTCATGATAAATTCTCAACTTCTTAGCCTGACAGTGGGTGAGGTGTAGCATAGCATTTAAAAGCACTGCCTCTGGAAATGTACAGACCTCGGTGTAGATCACGGCTTTGCTGCTTACTCACCTTGGATATGTTATTTAACCCCTCTGTGTCTCATGGTCTTCACTTAGGAAATGGAAATAAAAACTACATGTTGGTAAAACAGACATTCCTATGCATATACATAAATATACACATGCATGCATATACATATATGTGTGTGTTTATATAATATATAGATAGATACATAGATATTTAGGATTGAAAGAGGTATTGTAGACACAGCCCTTAGTATAGTCCTTGGCACCCCGCACCATCAAAGCAGCTGCTACTGTGGCCCCTGTAGCTGCAGCCACTTCCACCCCCACTATTGCCACTTCCACTGTTCTGACATCACATCCTGCCTGCTGTTAATATTAGCCAAATCCGCCTCTCTAGCCTTTACTTCCATTCCGTCTTCTGCTCACACTTCCACAAACACACCCTGCACATCTTCGCCTGCTAGTATCTGCTGGGCTGTTCCATCAGCCTAGAGTACTATGTCAACCCAGCTCTGTCTAATAAAACCTAAATGTCCCGCTGGGTCTGGTTGGGAAAAATGTCACCACCTTTCTGAAGCTTTCCCTGATCCCTCAGACCAAATGTCACCATAGTGGCATGTTACCTGTATCTCTTGTCATCAAGCCCTTGCTCCTTTCTTAAAATTGTGATTAGTCCTGCATATCTCTATTCCTCCTCCTCCTCCTCCTCCTCCTCCTCCTCCTCCTCCTCCTCCTCCTCCTCCTCCTCCTCTAGAGAACAGGCAACAAGGGACACCGACTTGCTCAGACCTGTATTGCTAGTGCTTGGAATCATGTTTGACATAGAAAATATGCAATAAATGTTGGCAATTAGAATAAGAATCCCAGATAACCCCATTCTTGTACTATTAAGGTCTCTTTTTTTGCTCAATAGAACAGAACGCTGTCTTGCTCATTTATCCTTCTATTCCCGGCAGGTGAGGGCTGGGGATAATAATGGCCATCGCCTGGGCTTGTGTGAATCAAGTGAACTGTTGCCCTTCAGTGATGAGTGACTCCCCCAGACCACAGAGCTAACCAGTTCCATCGACTCGAGTCCATTTTCTCTGACTTTCATTTTAGTCTTTCATCCACTAGGGCAGGCTTTGTTCCGTTCTCAGCCTCACCTGCTGAAGTCTAGAAGGATCTCTCCAGTTTGGTATCACTTTTGCTTTCTCTGCTTTGCTGAGGTGTTGGTAGCAGAGAAATTCCACTGCCAGCTCCCCCAGGCCCATTGCTGGAGTTACCCAAGAGCACCCCCCAGTGGTTGTTGACATAATTTGTCACTCCTGAGAGGAGGAGTGGTTTGTCCCTTCATTCATTCGTTAGTCATGCATTGAGTGTATAATATATTTTTCACCCTGCAGTAATTGCTGGAAATACAAGATGAATCCAGCCTAATTCCTGGCCCTGGGAAATCTACAGCCTGTTGGGAAAAAAATGGTAACATTAAAACGGAGATTTACAGTCCGTTGTGATAAATAATATAATGAGAGTTTGTGGCGCATCGTGGCACGAAGAAGAGGGTCTCACAACCGTGCCTGGACTGCAGGGTGGACAGTGGGAAGAGGGAATGGGAAGATTCCCTGAAGGAGATGATATTGCAAAGGATTAGATGGAATGAACCAAGCAATATCCAGGAGTGGAGTGGAGAAGCAGGACAGTCCCTGCCGAAGACACCCCTCAGGCAAGAAGCTGAGTGGAGTGAGTTGCAGGGGAGGTCAGCCAGGCTTGGTCATAGGAAGCCTGGGGACTCATTAAGAGGCCAGGACCTCATGCATACCAGCAAGGGGATGCGTTAGATATTTTTCTCTCTCTTTCATTTTGTTTGGATCTATGCTGCACTGTATTGTCTTAGATTTCTCTGTGTTCTACAGATTCTCTGCCGCTGTCTTTTTGTTCTCCATACCTCCTTTTCTCTTTTGTAGATATCTTCTTTATCTCTCTTCATCTCTGTATTCCTTCTTCATCTGTTTTCCCTCTTTCAAGTCTTAACTGTTTCGCCTTACCTGCAAATCACTCTTTGTCCATACCCCCATGTTTTCTTTTATATTTGGACACCTAAGCCTTTGTATGCTACAGAGCACTGAAGTAGAAGTCGAAGCTTTTAGTTCTGCTTTTACCTTGCTGACACTTATTAGTGGAGCCACTGAAATTTTATATACCTTAGTTTCACCCACTGCTAAATAAATAAATAAATAAATAAATAAATAAATAAAATTGGACTTTGTGTCGTGATATTTCACAACTCCAGGAGCCACCATTCCACTCCTTGGATTCCAATCCATAGATCCATGAGATCAGGGCCCCTGGAACTATGATACAAAGGGCCTTGACTTAGATGAGTTCTAAACGTCTGTTCAAATTGATCATTCCATTGTCTTTCTCCATCCTCTATGCTTGATTTATTCTTCTTTTCATCTCTGCCTCTCCCCATGCATCCTCTCTCAATTTCTTCTCAGCTCTAACTAGTGCCAGACTGCAAGATGTTCGCATCCAAAGCACTTGCAAATTGACAGAGTGATTTGTAATTGAAAGATGATGGTTTGGGCAGAAGGCATTTGTTTTCATACTCTCAGCATTACGATCCACAGTGTCTCAAACCAGCTGAGACTAGAGAAGTCTATATTAGATATGAATTTAGAGGCCTCCCAAGGAGCTGGAATACCAAACAAGATAAATTCAAGGATGTGTGCTATTCCAAAGAGGCTTCATTCTTGGAAACGATAGAATAATCTGTTATTACTCAGCAAATGGACTAGGGGATATCTTGTAGGGGGCCCCATAATACTGTGTAATGTAGTGTTTAAGAGCATGGACTTGAAAAGTATGAATTTCAAGTCCTGCAGTGTCACTTACTACCTGTGCAATCCTCAACAATCCACAGCTCTTGGAAGAAATGTCTTAATCTGTAAAATGGGAGTGATGGTACTTCTGAGAGGAGTAACTGACCATATTAATGCATTTAATCTTCTCATTTAATCTTCTACTTATATTTTAAAGTTGAGGTTCAAAGACATTAAGATACTTACTAGGAAAGTGATAGAATGAGAGCATATGTCTATTTGACCCCAAAGCTGGTGCTTTTATTTTTGATATTGGACCACTTCACCTCTGGACCTGAAAACCTGAGTCTCTTTCATAGACTTCAAGTTAGGGGAGAGGAAAGGTTGATAGATGAACATAGAGATGCAGTGGGTATGGGTTCTATAACTGACAAAGAAGTAAGAGAACAAGGATTAGGTCATTTATTTGTGCTCATATTTATTCAACAGACATTTCCTCAATACCTGTATGGACCAAGTGTATGATTGGCTCTAGTACCCTGAACTGAATCACGGATGGTCCATGCTCCAGACAAATTCTAAATCTGGTAGGGGAGAGAGACAAGTAACTAAAAAATGAATTACAGATGCTGAGATGAACTTGATGGACATATACACACTTAAGAACCTCCAAGAGGTTTGTGCAAATCCTGTTCATGGGTTCAGTCACGAATGCTTCCACACAGGCTGGAGGCTATACTAATACTGAGTCTAAAAAAAAAAAAAAAAAAGCAAGTTCTCACCATGTGCAGGATGTGAGGAAAGGCACTCCAGGAGGGCGTATTGGTTTTATGTGGCTGCTGTAACAAATTACCTCTAACTTGATGGCTTAAAATAACAGAAAGTTATTCTCTCTCAGTTTTTGAGGCCAGAATTCCAAAATCAAACTATTCCAGCGTGGGTTTCTTCTGGAAGCACTGAGGGAGAATCTGTTCGTTCCGTGGCTTCCTCCTAGCCCCCGGGGACTGTCAGCAATCCTCGAGTTTCTAGTCTTGTATGTACATTGCTCCATCCCTGTTTGCCTCACATTCGCCTCTGTTTTTCTCTTAGAAGAACACCAATCATTGGCTTTAGAGCCTATCCTAAACAGAGGATGATCTCATCTAGAGATCGTGAGCTTAAATGCATCTGCAAAGACCCCTTTTCCATGTAAGGTCACATTCTGAGGTTCCAGGTAGGCATGTCTTGTAAGGGCCACAGTTCAAACCACTACAAGCAGACATCTGAGAAACAGCAGTTGAAAGCATCTAGATGGGGCCAGTGACTGGGGGTGCTTGAGAGTAGCTCAAGAATCTTAGATTCTTTTTAAAAAAATAGATAGATCTAGGGGTTACACGTACAGTTTTATGACATGGATAGATTCTATAGTGGTAAAGCTTAAGCTTTTAGTGTACCCATCACCTAAATCATGTGCATTGTACCCAATAGGTAATTTCTCATCCCTTCCTCCCCACCCTCCTACTTTTTGGATTCTCCAGTGTCTATTATTCCACTCTATATGTCCATAGGTAGACACTGTTTAGCTCCCACTTATAAGTGAGAAGAGGAGGTGTTTGACTTTCTATTTCTGAGTTATTTCATTTAGGATAATGGCCTCCAGTTCCATTTACATTGCTGCCAAGGCATTCTATCTTTAGAAGCTTGGATTCTTAACATTGGGTGATGCTGGGTCATCCCTTCTATCCAAATCTCAGTTTCTCCATTTGATACAACAGGGATCATCTGCAAAGACCTTTAACATTTTTCCAGTGTTGACATTCTGGAATCCTGGAGCTGAGGCAAAGACTGATACCCAATAGATACCAAAATAGCAATCTGGCTGGAAGCTGGACTGCAGCAGCTTGGAGGAAGCACTGGCCATCCCAGCGGCCCTGGCTGGACCGTGATAACAGCTCTCTAACTCCACTGTTAATCTTTAATTGGTATTTGATTTGATTTAACATGATCTTCTGCTTGTAAAACACCTTGAGATGTTTCTGCGTTGTGAGCGCGTCCTGGAAACACCGGTTTATTGTATTAACAAGTCTCGGACTGAACATAAAGGGAGATAATTAGAAACAGCAAAGTCCCTTGACATGCTCAGGGCAGCCAAAAAGCTCTCGGGAAAACAATCCTTTCAGCTGCTTTCATGTTTCCAAAAGAGAAAGCTGTTGGAGCAGCCCCAGTGGATAGGAGAGCTTGTTAGGGTCACTTGGCACACTATTTATAGCTCTCAGCTAGCTCTGCTTTTATCTAGCACTTGTGGTCCTGTGGCTCACAACACCCCTAGTAAGGTTTTGCTACAACCCTTAGGAACCCAACCTAGGAGCCCACTGACTTGCTAGCAATTCATTTGTAAGACCATTTGGCTTATAGGGTGTGCTTTCTTACAAAAGCAAACATATGCTCAAGGGCAATGTTCCCAGGCTAGCCCACAAAAGTTGATTTACCTTCTAATGGACTAAAAACATTGCAGTATTGTCCTAGATATCCAGGTGTATTAGTCCGTTTTCACACTGCTAATAAAGATATACCCTAGATTGGGTAATTTACACAGGAAAAAGGGTTTGATTGGACTTACAGCTCCATGTGGCTGGGGAGGCCTCACAATCATGGTGGAAGGCAAAAGACATGTCTTATATTGCAGCAGGCAAGAGAGAGAATGAAAGCCAAATGAAATGGGTTTCCCCTTATCAAACCATCAGATCTGATGAGACTTACTAGCATGAGGACAGTATGGGAGAAACCACCCCAATGATTCAATTATCTCCCACTGAGTCCCTCCCGTAACACATGGGAATTGTGGGAGTACAGTGCAGGTGAGATTTGGGTGGTGACACAGAGTCAAACCATATCACCAGGTGTTCAGATGAGCCCCAAATGATTCTTTACCATGAAGAAATGTACCTTACGAGGGACAAGATTATAAACTGTGTCTAAGAATTGCTCTAGTTAACATCTTACCGTGGACTATATTTTAATTGTAACTATACCTGACATAGTAAGTATGTAATGAAAATCAACATTAATGTGGTTGGACTCCAAGACTGTTCCATAAAGAATTATCCTTAATCTGGAATGCACTTGAAGTAAGAGAATACAACAGGTTGGTTAGCTTCTGAGGCTAGCACACAACATTCTACCTAATCTCTGCTCTAGTGGAGGTATGGCAGTAGTAAAAGTGGTAGTCTGGAGCCAAGGCCAGCCCTTTAAAAAGTTTTCTGTATCCTTCGTCTTCCTGCGTATTGATATGGTTATGAGTACGTTTCTAGTCTTATCTACAAGCCTAATTAACCTGCTATATATAAGAAATATGAATAGTATTCCTTTCACTAGACATAAATATGTGCTTTACACTTAATTTTAAAGAAATGTCTTCTGTGTTTCTATATAGTATGCTAGAAGAGTGCACACATACATGAGTGTGTACACACACTCACGCCATTACCATTGCTCTGAAGGCATCAGCACCCATAGGCACTCAAGGGCATGACTAGGGGCTTGTTGCAGGTTGTATTGAATGCATGGATTATCACTGTGGTTTTTAAATAACCTTTCTCTGATTTTCCATCTACAGGAATAATAGTTAACAATTCTGTGAAGAAAAAATGTTTAAAAATCAGATTTCTGAACCCCACCCCCAGAGATTCCTGTTTAGTAGGGCTTACACAGGGCCCAAAGCACTGAATTTTTAACATGTCTCATAGGGAATTCTGAGCCAGGGAGCAACAGAAAGCTGCACTTGCTCAATAAGGTTAAGGGGCTATTGGGGAAAAAAAGCTCCTTTTTAGGTCCTAAGAATTACGAGTGGTGGCTGTCTAGAGGTAGTTGTGGCCCTATTCTTGCGTGAGGTGAGAAGATCCTCTAATGGTGACTGGATCAGGCATGTTGGCCGAGGTGGCTGACACCTTGGTAAATCCATGGTTACAGTGTTGAGGGCAGGCCAGCCCACTTGGCTGCCTCACTTTAGGACCAATCCTGCTGGAGTTGGCCCCCAAATAAAGTCATGCTCCTCATTGTACATAATTCATTGTGTTGTACAGGAGAAGGCCCATCCTTCAAACTCAAACCTTGCGTAAGATCCCAGCTCCACCACTTTCCAGCTAGATGGCCTTGGGTAGGTAACTCAGTTTCCTTGAGCACCTTGTCTTGATCTGTATAAGTATGGACAGTGTTGTAATGAGGTTTAAACAAAATATTGTGAGCAACAAATGACTCTACTATGTGGCATATGGTAGGTTTCCAAATATTTCCTTCCCTCCTCTCTTCCTTTCTTGATTATTTCCAACTCTCCCCTTTTCTTCCTCTTTCTCTCTGTACGAGGATGAGAAAGTCTTTGAAGAATTGTGAATTGGGAGCCTTCTCTCCCTCTTCAGTCTCCCATTGAAAGTTCAAGGGTGATGATTTATCTCCTTGTTCAAAGAATGTAAACAAGCCACAGCCCGGACTGACATTAATAACTTGTATAACAAATATATTGTGCATTTGTTGTACACGATTTATGGCCTCCCACTAACTTCAGGATTTACCCACTTGACTCCCTCCCACGTGTTGAGGGCTTAAGCTGGACATTTAAAGATGAGTCTAAATTATCTGTGTGCTAAAACAGCACCTAGAAACAGACAGGAGTCCTCTTCCTGATGAGCCTGTGTAAATGTTTGAAATAATAAAACTGAACTACACATCAGCAAAGCAGAGTGTTGAAGGCATATCTTTCCATTTAAAAAATGGAGAAAAAAAGAGCAACGTTAATAATAGCTGTCATTTATTGAGTGCTTACTAAATGCCAGGCACTGTGCAAAGCACTTTCATCATGATTTGTGTACATTATCTCCATGTCAAAGGCAAAAAATTTAGGATAAGAATGGTAAAGTGAATTGCCCAATTTGGATCATCAGTGAGTGCTGGCCACAGGATAAAAACCCAGCTCTGTCTGATGCCAAAGTCCACAATCTGCCCCAGCAATTCTTGGCATTCTTAAAAAAAAAAAAAAAGATTCGTGTGTAGTTTGTAACTATGACCTAACTTTCTGTTTGTATTTCTGCCTTCCTTGAACTTGGAAGATAAACCATTAGGGTTTCAGCCCCATGATTCCAACCCAGTGGTATGCTGGTAAATTGACTTTGAAAAACAAAACAAAAAACTTGATTTGTAGTATCTGCCAATTTTCCTAGTGTAAATTCTATTGTGTCTAATTTATTTTCTTTCTTTTTTTCTCTTTCTCTCTTTCTTTCTTTCTTTCTCTTTCTTTCTTTCTCTCTCTTTCTTTCTTTCTTTCTTTCTCTCTTTCTTTCTTTCTTTCTTTCTTTCTTTCTTTCTTTCTTTCTTTCTTTCTTTCTTTCTTTCTCTCTTTCTCTTTCTCTCTCTCTTTCTCTTTCTCTCTTTCTCTCTCTCTTTCTCTCTTTCTTTCTTTCTGACAGAGTCTTGCTCTTTCGCCCAGGCTGGAGTACAGTGGCACAGTCTTGGCCCACTGTAGCCTCCACCTCCCAGGTTCAAGCAATTCTTGTGCCTCAGCCTCCCAGGTAGCTGGAACTACAAGTGCACACCACCATGCCTGGCTAATTTTTGTATTTTTAGTAGAGATAGGGTTTCACCATGTTGGCCAGGCTGGTCTCAAACTTCTGTCCTCAAGCCATCTGCTCACCTCAGCCTCCCAAAGTGCTGGGATTATAGGCATGAGCCACCATGCCTGACCTATCACATCTAATTTCAAGCCACTGTGTTTAACAACTGCCATGCAACATCCCTAAATATTTAACAATTGGCTCTTGTGAGCCAGCTGGAGTCAGTTCTAGGAAACTGCTGTTCCCATCCCACAGATAAACCAGGATGCATCACTTAGGAATTGCTGTCTTGTCTTTCCCTGTATCTCCAATGCCCAGTTTGACCCATATAGGAAATATGGAAATTTTGTAAGTATTTGTTGATTAAAGAATAAATAAACTATTGAATGATAATGACTAATCAAAACTGGAGTGAAGGATGGGAAATACTGTGTTCAGCCCTGAATTAGGAAGGACACAAAATTCTCTTACTAGGGTATTCTGTGGTTTGTTTTTGTGTGTTTTTTTTTTAAACAAAAACAAAAGCATAGTCTCTCTTTGTCACCCAAGCTGGAGTGTAGTGGCGTAATCTCAGCTTACTGAACCTCCACCTCGCGGGTTCAGTCAATTCTCCTGCCTCAGCCTCCTGAGTAGCTGAGATTACAGGTGTGTGTCACCATGCCCAGCTAATTTTTTGTATTTTTAGTAGAGATGGGGTTTCACTATGTTGGTCAGGCTGCTCTCGAACTCCTGACCTCATGATCCACCCACCTTGGCCTCCCAAAGTGCTGGGATTACAGGCGTGAGCCACCACACCCGGCCTATTCTGTGTTTTTACCTGTACTTCACCATGGCAGTAAGATGACCTTTTGAAGACATTCTGTCTGGGAGTAGAGTTTGGATACAGATGTCAATATACCACTTACCCTCTCCCTTTTCTACTTCCCAGAAGATGTGATTCATCACAAGTCCAGCAATTCCATCTCTAATTGTACCCTGCATTTGATGACTCTCTCCATCCCCAGTGTCACCACTAGTCAAGCCGTGACTCCTTGTTCCTTGCCATCACTCTGGCAGGATACCCTTCTCCCTTAACAGATAGACCGGGCATTATAACACATTGCCTCATTATGGCACCTTCACTGGTTTCTCTGCTCTTTCATGGTTAAGATCACACTCATTAACTGGCCTTCAAGGTTTTGCATGCCTTTGCTCACCTGTCCAGCCCCATCTCATGTCACTCACTGCCTTTTTCAGTGCATTTTACTTTGGAACATCCTTTCTCTTACCAGGACAGGGCTTAAATGCCCCTTTCTGAAAAAGGTCTTTCTGGTATACTCACTCATGTCCCCCTATTCTTCTGTACACTAACATTTTCATGTCTGATCTCCCACCCCTACTAGACTGGAAACTTCATGAGGATGGTGTCCGCGTCTGTTTCTGTTTCAGCTTCCTGTGCCTAGCAGTGTCTGGCTCAATTTCTCTTACATCTAGAAGTCGCCAGTGCTCAGAAAGATGCATCTCTGAAGTCACCTAGGAGGCAGTATGGATACAGTTTCAGAGGCTATGCCTTGGGGTCAGATATCTTGGGTTAAAATTTTATTAGTTGTGTGATAATAGACACAAATTTCATTTATATTAACTTAAATTTCTCATCTGTAAAATGGGCATAGTAACTATAACTCCATCATGGGGTTGGTGTAAATATGAGATGAGAATATTCCATGCAAAGCACTTAATCCAGGGCTCAGTGCAGAGTAAGTGCTTAAACATGGTAGCTATCATTATTTTTACTGTGAAACAAGGGAATGGAATACTTCAGCTGAAACTCTTGCCCACCTTGTTCTCTGCACTGAGAGGGTAATGATTGGATTTTATTTTCCTCCCTTAGGATGATCCCATGAAGCCTGTTCCTTCTTTCTCGAATAAGGAATTGGTTAAAGGCCCTGTCCATTGATTCATTTATCCATTTATTCTTTTATCAAATATTAATTTAGCTGATACTCAATACCAGGTTTTGTGTTAGAGAAAATAAGAAGGGTCCACGTCCCTGAGGAATGTGGAGTCACATGGTAGGGGGGCAAGTTCTGTATCCGCCTCTATCTGGTTATATGACTTTGCTAAATAAACTTTACAAGTAATCAACTGGGAAATTAGACTATAAAAACAACACACTGTGATATGTTTTGTCCTTTATGAAGAAAGAGAGGTGGGAGGGAGTGTCTCTCTTCCACACCAGACATGCAGTAGGACTAAGTTATAGTTATGCCTATTTTATCTTTGAAGGAACCTGATACTACAAAAACAGAAATGACCAACCTAAGTTCACATAACCAGAGACTGATAATCTGGGAATTTGAATCCTGCTGGCTTTTGCAGTGGTGCTTTTTCTTGCCTTGAGCTGCTGACTACTGGAAAACCAAGAAGGCAGCAACATTGCTAATAAGCTGGTCTAGTTGATGATTGAAATGGAGGAAGAAAATCATAGTTATGATTCCCAGGGCTGCTGTTATTTCTACTCCAAGCACACCTACATCCTGATCTCAATTCTTATACGCTTATACACATATTCACGTCTTCACATATGTACATAGATTTCTATAAAATTTAGTAGGGTTTCTAGTTTAGCTCGTCAGGCTCTTCAGGTGTGGGCATTTTCCAAATAAATTGGTGCTAATGTTGTTACTATTATTGCTGTCCCATAAATTGAACAGCATATGCAGGAAGCGCCAGGTGTGTGTAGCACCTGAGTTATAGTTACTTAGGGAACCACCACTACCCTCTCTCTGTCATCTCTACCTTAATGATGCCTTGGCACAGCTCCCGCTGCAGAAACAATCTGTGGCCTTCTATTTCAGCACAAGGAGCTGAGAGGCCCTGGGGGTGGGGTAGGAAGCATTTTTATAAATGCACAGAGATGTATGACTTAGATGTATCATTGCTGGCCAGCCCTTACGCTAGGAGGAACCATGATAATTCACTGCGTCTAGGATCTCTGCTGTTAATAATATTAGCAACTAACAGTCACTGAGAACTCTATATTAAGCAATATACTAAAAGGCTTTACATGCATAAAGAGGCATAAAGAAATTAAGTAACTTTTCCAACAAAATAAGCTGATAATTATCCAGCCTTTCTTATTATCATCCACTATGCTAAAAACTTCTTGCTTTCACTTAAGTAACCTTGTGAAGCTGATATTTTATTAGTTCTGTTTTACATATGGGGATATGAGGCTTTGAAAGACGTGATTCCTTCTATCGGCATTCTCAACTAGTAATGGATAGCGCTGTTGCTTACTCTTAGCCCTGTGCAACTCTAACCATATTCTTAGCTGTTCCTTCTTATTGGCTTCCTAAATTCACAGTGTTGAGAAATGATCGAGCTGAGTTTCAAACTCAATTTGTCTGATTGCAGAGCTCATAGGCCTTTCATTTCACCAACTTCACTTCCCGGGTTGATGTGTGAACCTAGGGGCTTCCAGGGAGAGGTGCCTTGGTAAAGATACAAGGAATCAGCTTGCCTACTGCCTCCTCTGTGAAGCCTACCTGGATTTTATTAAGCAAACTTCAGTGGCTCTTTTCTCTCAGCTCTTCATAAACTTGTGAAGTCTTCAGTAAAACAGCCAAGCATGTATCCTGACACAGTGTAATTATGATGTCTCCACCTGACCTTCTCACCTGTCTCTCTCTGGCTCCGTCAAGGCAGAGCTGTGCCTGGCTCCTGCGCAAGTCCTGTGAGTTGCCCAGGGTCTGGCACATGCCTTGTGTGCGGGAAATGTTTTCTAGATGAATGGAAGTCTTTTCTAAACTTGAAGGTTTCTGATATCCTGCTAGGAATGGAGGCTTGTCAGCCTCTTTCAGGTATCCATTTAAGTAGGTCCTGGTAGTAGTTATCTATTGCTGTGTAAGAAATCACCCTTAAATTGGAATTTAAAACAGCAAACATTCATCACTAACAGTTTCTGTGGTGCAGGAATCAGGCACAATATCATCAGTCCCCCAGCTCAGGGCTTCAAAGGAGACCACAGTGAAGTCGTCAACCAGGGCTGCAATCACCTCAAGCTTCAACTGGGGAGGGATTTGTTCCCAGCTTACTTATGTGGTTCTTGTCAGGATCTTGTTCCTTGAGAGCTGTGAGCCAGAGGCCATCCTCAGCTCTTCTCTTGTGGGTCTTATCATAGGGCCACTCTCAACATGGCATCTGGCTTCACCAGAGCAAGAAAGTAAAAAGAGCCAGAGAGAGTGTGAGCTAAATGGAAGTCAGTCTTTCATAACCCAACCTTGGAAGTGGCATTGTGTAACATTTACCTTCTTGCATTTGACAGATGCAAGTCACTAGGGGATTGGATGATACAAGGACAAGAACACCAGGAGGCAAAGCCCATTGGGAACCATTTGGAAACTACCTCTCTCAGTCCCCTTGCCCTCTTTCCTTTTCTCCAAATCTAATCCTTCTTTCATTTCAGGTGACATGTGCTCATTCGTGTCCATGTACTCAAAGACTGATTTATCACCACGTTTCATGTTCTCTAATTCTAGCCAGGATGTTCTTCAGCCTCCTCTGGTGTAAACATCCTCTGACATTCTTATAGACTGCCTTTGCCCAACAAGATTTATTTCTTTATCCTCCATTCTGGAGGTAGATACTGTAGATCTCATCCTTTGAAAGGTCTTCGGATATTTTTTTAACGTTTTTTTAATATAGAGACTAAATATATTCTGCATGTTAAATAAAATATATATGTTGCTATGTTGCTCAAGCTGATCTCAAACTCCTGGGCTCAAGTGGTCCTCCCACCTCGGCCTCCCAAAGTGTAGGGATTACAGGCATGAGCTACTACACCTGGCCCAGACTTCAGCTCTTGATATACCTAATGGTTCACGCTTTGGGATTATGAAGTACCTGCTATATCCCCAGCACCCAACACAATGTCTGGCACTTTTCAGTACTTACTTACATTTTTGTTGTCAAAGTAAATAAATGAAGATGTGTTTCAGGTTTGCACAATGTTGGTAGGGCTGGCCTGACTGGAGATATCCCCGGGCTGCGGACTGGTACTGGTCAGCGGCCGTTAGGAACCTGGCTGTACAGCAGGAGGTGAGTGGTGGGCAAGTGGACAATACTGCCTGGGCTCCACCTCCCATCGGATCAGCTGCAGCATTAGGTTCTTATAGGAGCACAAGCCCTGCTGTGAACTGTGCATGCCAGGAGTCTAGCTTGTGCTCCTTATGACAATCTAACTAATGCTTGATGGTCTGAGGTGGAATAATTTCATTCTGAAATCATACTCCCCAATCTCCGGCAGTCCATGGAAAAATTGTCTTCCATGAAACTGATCCCTGGTGCCAAAAAGGTTGGGGACCACTGATCGAGGAGAAAGTCCACTTTCCTTGCAGTGAACTATGACTTTTTTATGAGCTGTTCCCTACCTACCTCTCTGGCCTCTTCTGCCCACACTGCACAGCATGTACCTGAAATTCCCACCACTCCAGTTTGTGTACAGTGCCCTGCTGTGTCCTTCTCCTGAACTGCGCATCCCCCATTTTACCCATCAGCTAACTCTCCCATACGTTACAAGCTTCAGCTCTTGGTAATCATTCTGTGACACCCAGATCTGGATTGGGGGGGGGGTTGAGAGATCTCTGCACTGATCTCTGCTACCTCTGTTTATTGGCCCACTACCTCACTGGACATTGAAATGTTTGATAGCTCTGACCTCTGTATCCCTAGCTCACAGCAGAGTGGATCCTTAATATATATTTGTTGAACGAATGGATTTCTTCCTATTATAGATGGAAGACAGAAGTCCAGCCAGGGGAAGGGATTTGCTCAAGGTGGCACAGTGAGTAATGACAGAGCCTATATTCAAGTTTGGGCTTCAGACTCCCAGAATAGATGGTCCTCTTAGCACAGCCTTTAGGCACTTCATTGACACTAAAAACCAAGACAGAAAGTGGGTCTAGAATGGCCCTTGGGCAAAGACTGCCATTGTTCTTTTGGAAATGACATATTTAAACCAGCAGGCTTAAAAGGTTTAGACCAGAGTGGTCAGCCTGAAATGGGTAGAGATTTCCATGTAGAAATGTGCTTGAGCAAAAAGGCTTCACAGAACATTTTCTCCTCTTTTTTTTTTTTTTTTCTTCTTTTATCCTCTCCTGTATTTCCCCTCAAAGGTCTAAAGGCAAAGCTGTTTATCTCCAGATGACTCTTTAAACACAATGCATACATGGTTTTGCTAAAATGTTAGTAGTCTGAAGAGTAGGCAATAGATTGGAAAGCAAAAATAAAAACAAAAGACCCCTTGATTTAAGGATCTGGAGAAGGGTGTGTTTATTCTAATAAAATCTCCAGGTGGTTTGTAGCTGAACCTCTACATCCAGGAAAGGACAGAGTCTTCTCTTGCCTGCAAGGCCCCAATTCTTTTCTTTATTAGAGTGAGGGTTTGGGTGCTGAGGAAGAACTTTGGGTCCCGCTTCCTTAGGCCAGACCTCCTTAGAGTTACTTAAACCTGCAAGGGCCCTTGATGGTCAACAAGCTCCAGTAAGAACTGAGAAGAGCCAGGATGTTGCTGGGGTGAAACAGACCTGGCTTGAATCCAATGCTCCTAATGGCTTGTGCAACTTGAACCACGTGTCTGATCTCCCCAGGCTTCATTTTTCTCATTTCTAAAATGAGGATAATGCTATTTACCCCCAGAAGATCATTATTACTTTTTTTTTTCAAGAGACAGGGTCTCTCTCTATCACCCAGGCTGGAGTACAGTGGCACGATCATAGCTTACTGCAGCCTCAAACTCCTGGGCCCAAGCGATCTTCCTACCTCAGCCTCTTGAGTAGCTGGGACTACAGGTATGCACCACCATATCCAGCTAATTTTTAAGTTTTATGTAGAGATGGGGTCTTGCTGTGTTGCCCAGTCTAGTCTCAAACTCCTGACCTGAAACGATCTTCGTGCCTTGACCTCACAAAGCACTGGGATTACAGACAAGAGTCACCATGCACAATTCACTATCTACTCAGAGGATTGTTTTAAGGAGCAAGTGAAACAGTACACATCAAGTGCCTAGGTTTTGTGGCTTGGTTCACAATAGCTTCTCATATAGAATATGTGTTTCCTTTTTCTCTTTCTATATTTAGATGTCTTTGAAGACAACCCTATCAAGAGGCCTCTCTGACTGATCCTTTCTTGCTTCAAAGCTAAAATCCCCAAATACTTCATCTGGTGTCCTTTCCTGGCATGATATCCAATCCAATCCTGGTTATTCTCTTTGGAACGTGGACCTCCTGTCTATATTCTGTTTATAACATCACACAGTTGTGGGTTGCATGACTAGCTCTACAGCTTACTACATGTATGACCTTGAGCAAAGCACTTCTCTTCCCTGAGCTCGTTTTCTGATTTATAACATGAAGACCTAAAGGGTACTATGAGAAACAATGTAAATAATACGTGCAAAAAGTCCAGCAGAGGCTTCCCATGTAGTAGGTGCTCTGCTTGTGTTTGGACCTTTTCTTACTATAAACTCACTATCCTCCAGTCTACATGGTCTGTCTCCCATTTCTGACCCATCTTGAATTTTTGGAAATAGTCTCTTGAATACAAACATCAGAATTTATATGTATTATTGGTCTTAAATTTGTTGATGATGATGAAGATGAAATTTACTATTCACTGAGCTCTTGCTATGCAGTGCATGTCATGCTATTTCATTATTTAATCTTCTTTTTTTTTTTTTTGAGATGGAGTCTCTCTCTCGCCCAGGCTGGAGTGCAGTGGTGTGATCTCAGCTCACTGCAAGCTCTGCCTCCTGGGTTCATGTCATCCTCCTGCCTCAGCCTCCTGAGAGACTGGGACTACAGGCGCCTGCCACCACGCCTGGCTAATTTTTTGTGTTTTTAGTAAAGACAGGGTTTCACCGTGTTTGCCAGGATAGTCTCAATCTTCTGACCTTGTGATCTGCCCGCCTCAGCCTCCCACAGTGCTGGGATTACAGGTTTGAGCCACCGCACCCGGCCGTTATTCAATCTTTCTAATGATGCTGTGGAGTAGATGTTACTGCCATTTTACAGATGAAGAAAATGGGACTTACTGAAGGTCAACCAAACATGACAGAGCTGAGATTTGAACCTCAGTTTCTCTAATTCTAAAGTCAATTTTCTTTCCTCTGCCATAATCTGTGCACCAGCTTATTAAGGTCATGTTGTGGGAATATTTGGATATGGTTTATTTTTATTATGTGTTGTTTTGACCAAAATATCCTAGGCACTACAGCCAATGCTAGAGGTATTAGAGATATCGTCTTTGTTCCAGGAGGTATTGGTTAAGGTAGGAAACAACAACAGCAAAAACTACCCCACATGGTGAACATTGTCATGGAAGCTGGCGTGGATGGAACCCAGGACTGGCTCTGGGCAATCTGACTTTGAGCAAGGATGTCCTCCTGCCATCTTTCTAACCTTGAGCATGATGGATTAGGCCAGCTAATCTAAAGGGGTCCTTCCAGCTCTGTTTTTCCTGGCTCCACGTCTGTTTTCCCCATGTGGAAGTCAAATGACAGAATCTGTCTTTGAAATGAAAGAGTAATGGGCAACATATTTTCCGTTTTTAGAACCAAAGGGGTACCTTGGAGAGAAGGGGTGGGGGCCGGTTTTTGGAACTCTTGAGGGCAAGAATATGTTCAGCTGGTTATAGTTGTAGGAGTAGATTTTCATTTGGCATTGACATGGTTCTTATGCTGATTCTTACCAGGGAAGAGAGACTGCATAGTAATACTGTTAGGAGCTCTGATACCCAGATCTGGATTTGAATCCTGGCTTGGCCTCTCAATAGCTTTCTAACTCTGAGTTAGAGTCAATTTTTTTTTATTTGCAAAACTAGGAACTAACAAGCTTTTATGATTAATCAAATAAAATAATATGTGTAAAATATTTAACACAATGTACCCTGCATAGTAAGTGCTCAAAAAAGAGAAAAGATTATCATCATCATCATTAAATGAAGTGCATTTTTTTTTTAGTTAATAAGTTCCAAGTTTAGGTGACACTCAAATGCAGGCTGAATGATTATAGAGGGAGTCACACAACAATGCATTGTGTGACTTGTGGTTAAATCTCTTTTAGTTCCTTGCCATTCTGAGGTCTTGTGGCTCAAATTAGAATAGATAGTATATGAGATAGGAGTTAAGAGAAATATTGGGTTCTTGTGAGTTGCAATGGTGAAGGCAGACTTCTATGAGATGGGAATTCTCTTTGATATTGAAAGTTGGTCTTCTTATATATGTTGGAAAAGTAGAAAGTACAACATGTGGGAGAGGGGAATGCATGTGACCTGTCACAAGGAAAGAGACAGGCAAATCTAAGTGCAGTAGTGGGTTTATGGGCCATCAGGAAAAGCTTCATTTCTATTATTTCTTAGGAATATGACACATTGTCACTATCAGGAGGAAGAGGTGAGGAGGAGGGAGCACAGAGATTTGAAAATGCCCCCTATTTTTAAAAGCAGTGTGACCACCTTTAGACACCATACATTCACAGGGTCAGGATCAGCTGAGGAAGCTTGTAAGGAACTTTGAGTTTCTAAGTCAGTAGGTCTTGGTTCATATTCTAGCTCTGTTCCTTACTAGTCAATTAAATGCTTTGAGCTTCCATTTCCCCCAGTGTCAAGTAAGGACAGCATTGCCTGGTGCTTACGGTGGGCTTTTGGGATAAAGGAAGTTATGTAGATAAAGGAACATTGTCATGGAAGCTGGGAGCAGGGGAGGAAGCAGGAGCAGGGGAATAACATTGGTTGTGTATTCGGTATTTACTAGGCCACCGCAGCAGGCCTAGTAAATACTAACCACACAGTCAATGTTATTCTCCTGCTCCTACTTTCACAAAGTGTGGGCCAAAGTCCACTGACATCTTCTGAGATAATGGAACAGTGACTTTCTCAGCAAGTTCAGAAGACAAAGGAGCTAGAAATGTGCCTTTCATGGAAATGGGAGGTGACCGCTCCTCATCGTCCTTGGTAGCCATGGAAACCGTAGCTGCTCTTTTGCTCTGTTCCTCAGCACTCACTGCTTGGCCTTAGCTCTTCTTTGCCAACCTCCAATTCATTGGTGGTGTGGGCTGAACGCGGTGCTGCATCTAAACCGCCTGGAGACTAACAGGGCTAATATAGGGATCAGGCACCAGTATCTTAAAAATTGATGTTTTTGGTAAGTCAGCACCAGTCGATTGATAGTCACCTATGAATCGGTAACCCCCCACCATCCTTCTTTTCTTCTTCTTTCTCATTTATTTCTGAGCCATTCTAGAGCTTTAGCTCTTTGAATTATCTTCTCTCCTATTTCTCATCTGCACACTGCAATTTAGTCTATTGAGTACAACATCTTTTTCCTTCCACTAATGCATTTCGTCAGCCTGCTAAATATACGTTGAATAGTCTTTAGCCTCCTGAACTGGCCTGTTGTGCCTGCCTTTTTCCTTCTTTGCACATATTTTCTGTGACTTTAAAATTCTATTTTCTTCTAACACTTGGGAGGAAGAAGGATACAGACATTGGTTTTAGACAAGACTGGCCATGAAAACCTTCCTCTTCCTCTTCCTCTTCCCAGTAACCAGTTAAATCTGATTTTCCCATTTGTAAATGAAGGGTAACCCCTGCCTTACAAGGTAGTTGAGAAGTTTAAATAGGATAATGTACGTACAACCTTTTACACAGTGCCTGGCATAAGGGCACCAGTTAATTATTGAGATCTGCTAATGTTATTTACAACCTTTGTATTAATTATTAAACTAGATCTTTGTTTCCCTACTTTGTTCCATAGAATGATGGTTCTGCAATGTCTTAATACTTTAGGGACACATTCGGCTGAATCCTACTAAACAGAATGTAATGCAAAGCCTTTTAGAGGTTTTAATACCAGATATATACTTGGGCGCTTTAAGAGGAGCATACAGAATATAGCATGTCTCAAAATTTTGTGAACATAGAAATATTTTCTTTTCAAGATACATCTGGTTTTGTGGGAAATACTACACTAGCTCTTTGAGGCATTTGGATACATTTGTAAGAGCAATAACCAACCTGGGCAACATGGTGAAACTCCATCTCTACTAAAAATACAAAAATTAGCTGTGCGCAATGGTGCATGCCTATAATCCCAGCTACTCAGGAGGCTGAGGGAGGAGAATCACTTGAGCCCAGGAGGTGGAGGTAGCAGTGAGCTGAGATTGCACCACTGCACTCCACTCCAGCCCGGGCAACAGAGCAAGACTCTGTCAAAAAAAAAAAAAAAAAGCAATGGATGAAGAATCAGAGTGCACAGATTCTGTTTTCGTGTCCAGCTAGTGGGACTTAGGCTGGACACTAGCAGCATAGTGACATGAAAAGATCACTCAGCTGTGAGTCAGGAGACATGGCTTGTAGGCCCATTATTTTTCTGGTGTT
This sequence comes from Macaca mulatta, assembly GCF_049350105.2. NCBI lineage: Eukaryota > Metazoa > Chordata > Mammalia > Primates > Cercopithecidae > Macaca > Macaca mulatta. Next base: position 41,247,553 of record NC_133420.1, read on the forward strand.
TGAACATGAGTTCATCTTTAAGACTCTCAGTACTCATTTGTCTATTGGGGATAACAGCAATGCCAACTGCGTAGGATTTTAAAGAGGTAATGAGATATTTGAGAATAATTTGTAACCTAATAAAAGCTAAAATAATATGGTACCATCTCCATCATCTTCATCTCTAACACCATTGTCAACACCTTGGAGTGGCCTTTGCACGTGCAGGCCCAGCAACCTGCAGTTGCCACAGAGAAATTCAAATAGTCAGCTGTTTGTAGTCCCATGCCACATCCACTGCCAGTGGCTTTAACTTCACGGGGCTGCCACAGTCTAGGCCTGCACTATAGCAATAGTCTTTGTCCCAGGAGCAGAGCTAGACAAAGGTGCTCCCCAGTGGCTTTGTCAATAATCGTTTGGCTCCAGGCAGTACAGTGAGCTGCTTCAGGCCCGTAGTATTTTCTGGGGCTGAGAAAGGAGGAGCGACAGCCCTTCTTATTTTCTTCCATCTTTTTAAATTTCCTCCTTGTGATGGGGAGAGGTTCTCTTGAAGACGTATGGGTCAGTATCCGGTGGGACAACGAGGCCACAACAAATCCGCCTAGAGTCATCACAGGTCCACAGGGCAATCTGGGGTTGGTACGCAGCTCAGCAGTTAAATTTGGTGCTTCTGCTCTGCCCAGGCTACATCTAGCAGGTTGATAGAGATGTTGTGAAGGATGATGGCTAAGAGCTTGGGCCCTGACATCAAATGGTTTTTCATTTCAGCCCTACTACCTTTGAGCTGCATGTTCTTTGGCAGGTGATGGCTTCAGTTTCCTCATAGCGAAAAATGTGAGTGATAATAGAAACCATCTCATGAAGTTTCTGTAAAGATGAGAGGAGATACTGCATGAAAAAATTTAGTTCTATTGTCTGGCACCTAAGTCAGTGGCTGTGTTACCAGTGATAGTGGTAGTGATGATGATGATGATGATAATTATGGCATCCTTTACTAAGAAAGTCATCTTAAGCAAAACAAATCTATACAAAGTACAATAAAAGGACTCAAAACATGACTTTAGAGAAACAAAATAAAGCTATTAATGTTTGCTTTGAAGAAAGAAAGCTCAAAGCCACCTAATTTCTACCTTTAACAAAATAGCTGCCCTGGGAAGGAGATATTAAATACATCCTATTTAATTTGGACAGCAGAAGCTCACTCATAGAGTGAGATTCAGACTGTTTAAACATTAAACTGTCTGAGAATAGAACTGATGCTTAGTAGGAGTTGAGTTTCCTTTCTCTGGAAGTGTGAAAATAAGAGTGGATGAACACTTGCCCAGATCTTATTAAGGACAAATCTATGGATGATAAGATATTGGGAAAATAACATATCGTTTAAAGGATACCATAGATTTGAGAGTGCCATAGTCAGAGAGCACAGGAGATCTCTATCTCATGACAGAGATAGAGAGGGAGAGGTGGGGAGAGATAAGGACCCAGGTGTGCAAGATAAAGGAAAATATGCCCCATATTGACACATCACACTAAAGCAGTGCATGGTAACCCCTGATATAAGAGTCAGGTTGAGGATATGGGGCCATATGCCATAGAGTTTCTGAGAAAGCCCCACTCTCAAATATTCTTTCTTTCTGCCTCCAGCATGACACTTGCACTTGTCAGTTGACGTGTCCCAATTTCAGTTTCCAGAAATATGGCAGAGAAGCAGAGACACCAGAGCTCAGGTGCTGTGGGAATCCCATGAGGCACTCAGTGAGGTTAATGAGGCACTCAGCAATCTACAGTGGTCACCCTGATATACAGGCAGATTGGCGGCCTCTGCAAGGGTGTTTTTGTATGATTTCTGACGAGGCAGGAACCAAACCTTGCCAGGAAAAGTGAGTGAATCAATTTGCTAGAAAAAAATACCAATAGCAGCAATCAAATACTGACATCTGTTGGTAGAAAGGGAAACAACGTTTAACCATTCACTCATTCATTCATTCAATAGATGTTTATTGAGCACCTACTATATTTAGGCATGCTATAGGCACTAGAAATAGGAGAGCATAAAATATGAGGTCTGGCATATAGTACTTGCACCTTAAATAGCTATTTATTGGATGAACTAATTCCCAGTTAAAGGCATTGAGTCTCAGACGTGACATGACTTGTCCACGGGGGCCAGCAGCTAAGTGTGAAAATTAGGATTTCAGCGTGAGCAACGGTATCACATATCCTGCTGATGCCCATGTAGGTGCCAAGTGTTAGAAAGGGAGGTTTAAAGGAAATGAGATGGAAGGAAATCTACTGAGAGCTTACAGAGCCCTAAGTATGTGTCAGACATGGTGCTTAGTGCTGTAATTATGATCTCCTATTTAATACACACAGCTTTATCAGTTAGGGATTATCACTCCCCTTTTTTAGCTTAGGAAACTGAAGCTCTGAGAGCTCACATAACTTGCCAGAACTTAGGCAGGTATCAAATGGAAGACTTTGGATTTAGATATCCACATCTAAAACCAAAGCTCAGGCCGGACATGGTGGCTCATGCCTGTAATCCCAGCACTTTGGGAGGCTGAGGCAGGCAGATCACCTGAGGTCAGGAGTTCAAGATCAGCCTGGTCATCATGGTGAAACCCTGTGTCTACTAAAAATATAAAAATTAGCCGGATGTGGTGGCATTTGCCTATAGTCCAAGCTACTTGGGAGGCTGAGGCAGGAGAATTGCTTGAACCTGGGAGACAGAGGTTGCAGTGAGCCAAGATCACACCACTGCACTCCAGCCTGGGTGACAGAGTGAGACTCCATCTATAAATAAATAAATAAATACCAAAGCCTAGCCTCTTTCCCCATCCTAAGTGGCCTTTCTACCTGCTGGGCTTCTTCACCCTAATGTCTCCAGTTTCTAGAATCCCTTTCCCCCACCACATCACCATTTGCCACTTTAAGAAATAAATTACTTCTCAGCCTAGGACCTGGTCTCTCATGCTTTGGGGATCTCAGGAGGAAGTCAATAGGAGTGTACCAGCTTTAAGTTTTCCACACATAAGGATCTGATGGGCTTAGATCTATTTTTTCATTATAAAATGTGATTGATTCAATTCCAGATTTAACTTAAATTTGATTTTCTCCTCTCAACCTGGCATTTCCAAAGCAAGAATCAATCAAACCCCAAATTATAGGCAATGTGTGGATCAACAACGCTGAGTTATTTCCGGTCGAATTTCTCAAGCAATGCATTTTATGCCATTCTCTGCTGCCATGAGAGGAGCTGAGGTGTAAGAGGGAGGGAAAATGGAAGGAAAATTAGATTATTAACTTTCTCCAGTCGCAGCAATCAATATGCCCTGGTGGAATGCTATTCCTACAGCACAGCTTATTCACCTGCATGTAATGGGGAAGGAACTGTAAATGGTGGTGTGAACCAGGGAGAACTGTGACCTCAGCCTTCTGGGAAAAACAAAAAAACCCAAAAAACTCAGGTAATATGATCTGCAGCTATCATTTAAATAAATAAATAAATAAATAGCTTTTTTTTTTCTGCTAATTACATTTGGTATCTTATTTTGTCCTCACATCAGCTCTGAAAAAAGACCATTGTTCCCATTTTTCAGATGGAAATATTTTTTTCTTATTAGACTTATGGATCAGTTGGCAAGTGTCACACAGAGATTTTGTGGATAAGCCAGGACTTGAACATAGATATGCCTGGCCCCAAAGGTCACGCTTTCTACGTGAGGGTATCCTGGGACCTTATTCCATGATGAAGTGGGAAGTTGTGATACAGGGGAAAGGCTGGAACAGGACTAGTTCTCACCCAGTCTCTGTAACATACAAAATTGGGTGATCCTTACACAAGTCATTTAATTGCTCCATACTTCTGTTCTCTGTAAAATAGAAATGATGGAGACATTTTGCTGAGAGGATTCAATGAGGTAATTCTTTGCCACTAACATGTAAGCTTCAAGTTCTTTGGCTGTTTTGTTTAGTAGTATTTTCCCCATGCCCAGACCAGTGTGCCTCAAGAGACAGGATGTTCAATAAAAATCAGCTGAATTGGTAAATCAATGGAGGGATGGAGAGAAGGATAAGTGCTAGGCACAGTGCCTGGATCATAGCAATCGCTCAGCAAGTGGAGGTTGCCTTTTCTGTCTCTGCATCTTACAACAGCAGTGCAGTAAGGAGCCTGCTTGGGGAGGGGGTGAGTATTATGGGAGAGATAGTTTCCACCTCATGACTGTCTACAATCCTTACTCAGAGCTAAACGCTATGCTCACCTCCCTGAGCAAGGAACTCTTAGGAAGTTACCTTGGTTTGAGTCCGACTGTGAAGTTTCTCTCAGGTCTGGTTGCCATGGCAACTCCCCGGACCTCCTGGCTGCTCCATGGGCATCTGGCTTAGTGAAGGCTTGACCTGCATGCTTTCATCCTCCTGGACTTCAGAAACAACTGTGGCGATTCAGGCATTCTCCGAGTAAATGGGTTCCCACAATGCTGTTCATTCTCATCCCAACTCCCACTTTCTCCTTCTTATGTCCTTCTCTTCACTTTTTACTCTGTCTTCTGCTTCTATAAGAATAATTGAATTCCTAATATGTTCTGAGAATATATTGGACAAATAGATGAGTCCTAGTTTCTGTCACCAGGGATGAGACAAATGCCACCGTTTCTTTTGGAAATTATTTACCAAGGGCCTACTATGTGCCAAAAACTTTGCTAGGCATTAGACATGTATTGACTCATTTAGTTCCTACAACACCCCTGATGGCTAAGTCATGTTACTATTTTCTACGTGAGAAAACTAAGAGCCAATAAACTAATGTGAATTCACTTCCCATGTTGACTCTTTTTTTTTTTTTTTTTTCTGAAACAGAGTCTTGCTCTGTGGCCCAGGCTGGAGTGCAATGGTGTGATCTCAGCTCACTACAACCTCCACCTCCCGGGTTCAAGCGATTCTCATGCCTCAGCCTCCGGAGTAGCTGGGACTACAGGCACCTGCCATCATGCCTGGCTCATTTTTGTATTTTTAGTAGAGACAGTGTTTCGCCATGTTGGTCAGGCTGGTCTTGAGCTCCTGATCTCAGGTGATCTGCCTGCCTTGGCTTCCCAAAGTGCTGGGATTACAGGCATGAGCCACCGCACCCAGCCATCATGTTTACTCTTAAAGACCCTGGGTTACTGTGATGTTTTAAATGACATAGGAGACACAATTTAGTCCAGCAGGACCCAGGGAGAGAGTATGAGCAATTCCACCTGTGCCCCTCAGCCTTCTTTTCCCAGACCAAAAATTAGCCCTGTGGAGTCTGGGTAGTGTATTTCTGGTAGTTTGTTAATTAGTGAAAGAAAGGTCTTGGCCACAAAGGCCAGGTGCTGCTGTGTGGGCCAGGAATGAGATATGCCCTCTAAGGGATCCACAGGGTGCTGTTATCCATGACTCACTGTCCAGAGTGTCTGTTCCCTGATGCCAGGGGCCTCTCACTACCTTTCACATCTCTTCCTCTGGACCTGTCTCGTCTTCCCAAGAATTTATTTGTACTAGACTCGTCGTTACATATTTTTTCCCCAGAATAGACTCCATAAAATCTAGATTAAAAAACTCAGTGCTGGCCAGGCATGGTGGCTCATGCCTATAATCCCAGCATTTTAGGAGGCTGAGGTCGGTGGATCACCTGAGGTCAGGAGTTCAAGACCAGCCTGGCCAACATGGTGAAACCCTGTCTCTACTAAAAATACAAAAATTAGCTGGGTGTGGTGGCGTGTGCCTGTAACCCCAGCTACTTGGGAGGCTGAGGCAGGAGAATCACTTGAACCCAGGAGGCGGAGGTTGCAGTGAGCTGAGATTGCGCCTCTGCACTCCAGCCTGGGCAACAAAGGGAAACTTTGTCTCAAAACAAACAAACAAATAAAACAACTCCAGTGCTGCTGTTAAGTGTTATTTTAGGGGTTTTGCTAAATGATTAGGCTGGGGTAATAGGTTGACTTTTTAAGATGAGGTCTATGCAAGGTGCCAACCCTTAGTCCGTATTCTTTTTAGGAGATAATGTTGATGTTAGATTGTTTATGCTATTTAGTTGCTAAAATATTTATACTATAAATATTTTATCTATTTATATTTATAAATATCTATTGTAAATATGTATGAAACAGCTTCTTGTGGCACTCAAATAAGAGATAAAACATGTTCCTTTTTCTCTGTAGTTATTTTAGGTTTTAGAGATTCCCCATATTTGGACACTGGAATCATCTTTTTATTTAATTTAATTTACTCTTCTATTTAACATCTATTCTATAACTACAATAACCACAATCTCATGGATAGTGCCTACCATAAGCCATGTATTGTCCTAGGACTGAGAAAAAAGACAAGGGTCTTATTCTTAAATTAAGTAACTTCTGGGTTCCAGGTGGTGATTTTGGCATAAGAGACACAAAGATGACGAAGGTGGGATCTTCTCCCTCAAGCAGGTCCCTGTTTATTAAGAAAAATACATTTCCATACAGGCAATACCCCAACGGGCTATTGTAAGGGTTCTTGTTCTGTTGTAATCCAGTGTTGCAATAGCCGATGTTCTGTTGTGTGGCCAGTGCTGGATGTTGGCTGGCATGCTTTTTGATTGGTCAGCATCTATGTTATGTTGGTTGTTAACATTGTTACTGTCATTTATGGGAGTCATCATGCACTTACTGAGATTCTGCAATGGGCCAGTCACTGTGCTATTCATTGGGACATAATGGTGAGCAAAAGATGCTGCTTGCCTTCAAGGAGTTGGCTATTTACTAGACTCTAGTGTTTGGAATAAGGTATGAGGGGAAATACAATGAATATGGGTAGTTTATCTACCGAGAGCATACGAAATCTTTATATGTGGTGAGTCTCAAAGAGTGACGTGGTGACAAGGAAACAAATGGATTTCTTTCCAAAAGGAACAACACCTACACTAATGTTAACATGATGAAGAGTGTTAATGGTAGGAACACTGCAGTAATTCAGCTCTGCTAGTCTTTGGGCCAGGTGGGAGAGAGCACAGGAGGTATGAGTGTTGGGAGTCTTCATGAAAGGCCTTGGGTGCCAGTCTAATGAATGTGGATCACATCCTGTGACCAGATACCGTGAAACAGCTTGAAAGGTTTCAGCAGGGAGTGCAGTGAACAGATATGCATGCACCTCCCTTATCCCACAAGCAAACAGACAATAGAAGAGATGAAGGGAATGAGGTGAATATGCTAAGGACATAGAATAAATAGGACTACACAACTGTTCAGATGCTGTAAAGGAGGAAGACAGAAACTCAAAGGTGACATCTTGGTTTCTGGCCAGGCTAAATGGCAATGCTTTCAATAAGCTGAGGATCCCAAGAGGGGGAGGCTTTAAAGAGAATATAATGTACCCTGTTTTGAACCTGTTATTAATATATTTGACATGCTAATGGGATAACCACAGAAAGATATCCAGGAGATGAGAGACAAGGTTTGCTTAAAAAAAGAGCCTAGCAGTAAAAAACATTGGGGAGACATTGCTCTAAAACTGGTGAGCAAAACCTTGAAGAACAAAGCCTAAAGAATGAGAAACAAACGGGGACTCAAGACAGCCTCCATAGAATGTCTTTGTTGGCCCAGTGTCCTCTAGCTGTGCAGATCCAATCTACTTTTCCTATTATATCCATAAAATTGTCTTTAATTTTCAGAGGCAAAGCCACCCTCCCGACTCTCTGCCCTCTCTTCTAGGTCGTGACACAATTTGTCTTAGAATCCAATTCACTTTGGATAAGCTAGACTTTTCCCCCTAGCCTGTAAACTCCTGACGAGGAGAGATTATTCTTCTGCTCTGTATGTGTCTCACATGGTAGTTGCTCAGTAAAGGCTTGTGAAATTCATTTGAGCTGATCAGCTTCTAACCATGAAACTCTTCTAAATGACAGGCATTATATACAAATCATGCTGTGTAATTGTCACAAGAACCCTGTGAGATATTTATTATCTTCATGTTACGTATAAAGAAACTGAAGTGGTGGCCAGGCGTGCTGGCTCATGCCTGTAATCCTAGCACTTCGGGAGGTTGAGGCAGGTGGATGACCTGAGGTCAGGACTTCCAGACCAGCCTGGCCAACATGGTGAAACCCCGTCTCTACTAAAAACACAAAAATTAACTGGACATGGTGCTGGGTGCCTGTAATCCCAGCTACTCAGGAAGCTGAAGCAGGAGAATCACTTGAACCCGTGTGGCCGAGGTTGCAGTGAGCCGAGATCGCGCCACTGCAGTCTAGCCTGGGTGACAAAGCGAGACTCCGCCTCAAACAAAAAAGAAAAAGAAAGTAAGAAACTAGGTTTGGAAAATGGAGATCACACAATCAATGAGGGCCAAAGCCCAAATTTGAACCCAGAATGATCTAACTCCAAAATCCATGCTTATTTCACTAGGCTCTACTGAATTTAACAGCAAGGTATCTTCTCACTTGCCTCTAAGGAGAATGGAGGGCTTAATATCATCTAATTGTAATCAAGAATGACCAACCAAATTGGGAAGGGAGGAGTAAAAATTGCCACGAGTTTCAGGAAGCCTGTTTCTTTTATGTTTACCCAAAGGAATCGTAAGAAGCTCATTTTGCAGAGTGTTAAACCAAGGCCCAAAGAGGGCCCACTGAGGTGTCATAGCAGGCACAAAGGTTAGAAAACATGATTTTTTTTTCTTTTCTTTTCTTTTTTTAGATTCCCAACTGGAAAATAATAGAATTCCCATTGATGCCACTCCCATTTCCTTACCTCATGGAATTTTGTGTCTTTGTGTGTGTTTGTGTTACCAGGTTTGCTGAAAAGCCCAGTGAACAAGACAGCCCTGACACTGATTGCTGTGAGCTCCTGCATCCTGGCCATGGTGTGTGGCAGCCAGATGTCTTGTCCACTCACTGTGAAGGTGACTCTGCATGTGCCCGAGCACTTCATAGCAGATGGTAAGAGCCGAGCATTGCAGATGCTCCACACCCACTCAGCACCTTGCACCCCTGGCTGGTCAAATGTTTCTACGTATGGCCCAATGTTAGAATTATTATTATATGTATTATAGGGGGAAAAAAGGAGCATCTAAATATCTTGGAAGAGGATCTTATCATTTGGAGTCTGGATTATTTGAATTAAGGACTACTTTTACTTTTTAATTTTATTTTCTTTCTCTTTTTTCTTTTACTTTAAGTTCGGGGATACATGAGCTGAACGTGCAGGTTTGTTACATAGGTATACATGGGCCATGGTGATTTGCTGCACCCATCAACCTGCAATCTAGGTTTTAAGCCCCACATGCATTAGGTATTTGTCCTAATGCTCTCCATCCCCTTTACCCGCCACCCCCTAACAGGCCCCAGTGTGTGATGTTCCCCTCCCTGTGTCCATGTGTTCTCATTGTTCAACTTCCACTTATGAGTGAGAACATGTGGTGTTTGGTTTCCTGTTCCTGTGTGAGTTTGCTGAGGATGATGGTTTCCAGTTTCACCCATGTCCCTGTAAAGGACATGAACTCATTCCTTTTTATGGCTGCATAGTTTTCCATGGTGTGTATGTACCACATTTTCTTTATCTAGTAAAGACTGCTTTTAACCTATGAGCAACAATCAAGTTGAAAAAATAAAGGAAGAGCTCAAATGTGAATGCAGAAAGATTGAGCTACTTCAGAGAACCTACTGGTTTTTTTGATTGTGGATCCATTTCAAAATAAAAATGTCCCCCAAAGAGTATTTGCTAATTAAAATCATATGACAAGAAAGACTGTATGAGTTTTAATGGAATTTCCTGAATGTCCTGGATAATATTTATATTCTCTTTCCCTGTAAATATACTTTACAAGTATCTTATATTGTACCATTTACTTTTCACCCAATTAAATTGAATTAATGAGACACTGTAGCCACCTTAGTCATTAGCAAAGCATGGTCCAAGGCCCTGATTAAGGTGGTTGCTATTTATTGCTAAAGTGCCCTCCAGAAAAGTTGTCCCAGTTTACACATTCCAGGATATGTTGGCGTCTGTTTCTCAAACACTTCTCACATGGCGTCACCGTCTTTAGATGTATTGAAGTTTGGCATAATTATAATAAAGAAGGCATGCCTTAACTGTGCAACTGTGCAACTTAATAAATTTTCAGTTTTAGAACTTTTTACACTTTACAAATTGTATACATTTTACACTTTTTCAAATGTATACGTCTTGATGAGTTTGAAGATAAGTAAATACCCATGAAATCAACACCATAAGGAATGCCATAAACATAGCCATCACCTCTAAAAGTTTCTTCTCACTCTATATTTTTGTGATAAGGACATGTAACAGGATTATATATGAATCTACACAGATAAAATCATAGAATATTTCCAGCACCTCATAAGGTTTCCTCGTGCCTCCTTCCAGTTAGTGTTCTGTAGAGGCAATAAACTTTCTGACTTGTAGCACCATATTAGTACCATTAATTCTTAAAAATATTTTTGCATTTTGAGATGTATTGAATGTTTTTGAGATCCTTACCCTCTATTTGCCAGTCTTCCTTCAGTGAAATTCGATTTTATCTCCAGGGTTTAAGTCTCGGTGTTCAGAACTTAGCACCATCCTTTTAGTATATTTTGACCAGAGCAAAGTGGAATTTTACTCCCATTCTCTGAAACACTCAAACTCCTATTAATGCATCCTGATTGTTCCAACTTCACCATAGTGCAGAAGCCCCTGCTTGTTTTTCACTGGGACTGCAGATAAGTTCATATACATTCAGAACTTATATTTCTTATTTCACATACGTTCATGTGATTTTCAGACCTATGTGCATACAAGACTTCAGCTCATCTTTAATGAGCCGTATGTGCACATAAGACAGGTAAATATGTGGTGGGGGAGATGGCAGGGAATGGTGTAGGAAAGCAGGAGGAACAAAATTTACAGAAGCAAATAGTTTCATGGATTATGCAGCTGGAAGAATTGCATGTCCCTACCCTTCATCTCTCAGCTGTCACTACTCATTAATTGTAGAATGTTAAGACTTAAAGGTGTTCAAGTTTTACATATTTATTTTCATACATGTAGAAATGGAAGCCCTGAGAAAATAACTTGCTCAAGGTGAAACAGTTTAATGGCTAAGAGCACAGGCTTTGGAATAATACAAACATTAATCCAAATGCTTGCTCCATTGTCTGCCTCTTTGATAGCAAAGTGAATTCACCTCTCTGAGCCTCTGTCTCTGCATCTATAAAATGTGGATAATAGTAGTACCTACCTCACAGGAGTATTCTGAAGACTACTACTCCCGCCTTTTATCATGTTCATCAAATTTTCAGATAGCATGTGGCTGAGAAATGGCAAACAGTTGGGAAATAGCAAAATCAAGGCATTACTTAAGACGGCTACAAATCATCTTGATGATTTGGAAGGATAGACCAAAGTGTGGTGAATTAAAAGGTGCCCTTTCTCAGTGTGCCCAGTGTCTTAAGCTTAAAATTTTGTAATAGCCTGTGAAATTGTCTGTTTCTGCCTCTAGACTGGAATCTCTGTGAGGGCAGGAATTATGTCTTTGGGGAGAAATATTATATTCCCATTGATAAGCACAGTGCCTGGTTCATAATGGATATTCAGCAAATATGTGTCCAGTAGATGAATGTTGCCTGAATTAAAACTGAGTTTTCATTGTTCTATAGGATCCTTCTAGTAGATCTCTAAGCACACAACAGATACTGAATCAAAGAAAACTAAGGCAGATGATGCATAGCGATCAAAGATGTTTTGAAATGTACCCATGAAGTTTTAAAATGTACCCAGGATTTGTCTGCAGATGCAGAAAGAACTGTTGTGAAACAAGCAGTTTTCATACTCACAGATCTCAGATACACAATGTACAGCACACCGTGCAGACCATGTGGGAAAGCACCCATATCTACCAGCAGGCAGAGGGACCAAGTGGAAAGCATGGGAAAGAGCCTGTCTTATGGTATTGCAGGGAGAAATGGGTGAGGCAATGTAAGCAGGGTAGACAGATTTGAGATTGGCTAATTTGAATCACTTTAGTGGGCTCTAGGGTTTCAGAACTGCTCCTGATTGCCTGGTGTCTGGCTCTCGGGTGATGAAGGAAGACAATATTCCTTCCCAATGTGTATAAGCTGTATAGAGGAGATGACTGGAGTGTAGGTTCTGGATTGCTTAATATTCATATGAAAGAGATGCTCCCTGGGCAAGTCTTTTGCTTTCTCTAAGATATGACTATCCCTGGAGGGGAGGGCTCTCCCCAGTCAGGAGGCTCAGATGCCAGAGCATCAAGCTTACAGAACATAAGAAAATATAATAAATACAAAAGAAAAAGAGAAGTAACTACGGAGTGTACACATCCTGGAGATGTGGTGGAGCAAGCTTAGAAGACAGCATTGGGAAGGCCTTGTCCACAGTATCTTAGTCTCTAGGCATAATGGAATCTCCATCCCTTACATGCCATAATATCTTGGTAGGAATGCGTCCTTTCAAATGAAGTAGGCTTTGGTTTGGATCTAAATTTTGTTGCTTAGTTACTATGAAACGTAGAAGAGTCAAGTTAGCTACCTGAGTCTCATTTTTCTCATCTATCTGTAAAATAAGGATTATTATGAGATTGAATGTTATAATGTGTATGAAATGCTTAGTAGAGTGTCTAAAACATTGTTATAGCCCAAAAAATGGTAGCTGTTATTACTCTTATTATCAAAACAGTTTGTAGAGAAAGAAACTTCAGAAGCTGGAATATGGCAAGGCAAGAAAATATAGAAAACTAAATAGGTGAATTTAGCTACTCTCAGTGAGGTGAATGGAAGAGGGAGTACATTATATCCTCTGTTCCAGCCAAAAGTGACTTTCCCACTTGGAGATGTTAATACTTGAAAGTCCTCCATCTCTGGGGCTCAGCAGGAATCCTGGGAGTATCCAGCATTTGAAGCCAGGTGGATAGCTATCTGGTAATTCCAAGCAAGCTCACCTTCCCCAGCATGATCCTAATGCCTCCTTTGGCAGAAACTCTATCAGCGCTGCTCATCTCGTTCCTCCAAAAGCTCTCCAAAGTAGTCTTTATTATCCACCTGTGGGAGATACAGAAACTGGGATGTGAAGGGGAGTAGAATCAAATCATCTGTAGGAATACAGAAGGGTCTAGAAAATTGATTTTATAAATTGTACTACTGGAGTTTCCAGCTCTGATTTCTGGAGATATGAGGGTATTACCTAGGGGGATGAGAGGGAAAGTGATAATAGTGCCTATTTTCTTGAACCCATGTCATCCCTTAGCATTGATATTTATAAATGTGTTGCAACCTAACATAAATGTAGTAACAAGCAGAGATGGAAAGTGCACAATTCTATGATATTTTACATATATATATTCACCCACATCATAATACCGGCCCCTTAAGACTGGCAAAGTTTTAAAAAACATTAAAAACAAAGTCTCAATGAGGCCTATCGGGATGAGGGCAGCTCATGTCAAGTGCAAGAAGCTCCATTTGAGACCAGGTCTCCCACGGACCAAAGCCAGGGCAGCTTTCATCCTTTTTCAGTCACCCCCATGAGTTCCAAGCTGCCAAGGTGCTGGCCCTTCTTAGTAGAGAGAGCTCTCAGCCACACTTACACGTTGAGCTGTCCATGGTGCTGGATCATTGGATGGGGCTGAGTAATGGGTCCTGTCTTCCACGAGAAAATGAATTCTGCCCCTTGTGTTACTGCATAGTTATACTCGATGCTTACTGTCCATTATAAAGAAAAGGTCATTATGACATAGCACTTGTGCAGAGCCCAGCTGGCAAGAGTTCTGACACAGTTCCTATCCAAATCCTTGGCAAATCTCACCCCTTCTTTTATCTGGGCTTCTTCAAAGCCATCAGTGGCTTTTTGCCCTCCTAAGCACACACTGAAGAAATGGAACATGTTTGCATCTAAACAGACTTAAGCTAGCATTGTTTATCCAGCTGTGAACTACAAATCATTTGCATTTAGGTCATCTGGGGAGATAATTCCTAGAACCAGTGAGTCAGATTCTCTGAGGGTAGAGCCCACATATTAATATTCTTTACAAGAACCCTCTAGGTGGTCACTTATCAAGGCTTTGAGAGCTACATCAATAACTCTGTAAGTGTTACTTTTTTTCCACCTAACATATGTGATCACTTCTTCAGACCCCTTGGAATTGTTATAAACATCTTTAATAAGGGTCTTTTGTTTCCTCCACCTTTGACTTTATCAATGCCCTCTTAATGGAGCTGCCTCATAGCATAACTCCAGTAACTGTCATTAGCATTGGATATAATGTGGGTGATCTGTTCTTAAGATTTATAACATACTAACCCTGATCACACAGGTTTGGACCTTATCAAAATTGCCATGCAGTTAGCCTTGTTGAGAAATAGTTATTGGTTAATATTGAGCACCTATCTTAGCTGAGATGTTAGTTTATGCATCTACTGAGGTTCCCTATGTAAGTCAGTATATATTCACCCAATGTAGTCAGTCAATAGAAGATTCTACTTTTAAAGGAACAAGCTATCCAGGTGAAGTAGGTGAGATAGTTCCACTCCAGTGTAGGCAGGTAACATTCCACCTAGAATTCTCTGTTTTGTTCCAAGATATGATATACATTGGAAGTTATTCAAGTGAGAGTATTTGACAGTCAAAATATTCAAAAAGCACAGTAGGTACCTAATGACCTCTTAAGGAAAGGATGGATGACATTCATTCAATAACAAGAGTTGAAGGAACCTAGACAGGAAGAAAACCTACTATTATTGAGTATACTATCTATTGAGTAGCATACAAAGCACTTTACATAGGGTTCTTCCTTCAATTCTCACAGCAAAATTGAGAGTCTGGATTTAGTATCCTCATTTTTCATACATGAAAATTGAGGCTCAGGGATGCTAGGTGGTTTTATGAGATTAACACATAGATGACGTGGTATGAAAACTTAAGTCTACCTGAGCCCCCAGTCTAAGGTTCTTCTATGCTCTAAGCTTCCAGAGAGGAGACCAGGATAATTATTATTTATTTTGAAGAGAGCAGACTAGTTCTGGAAGTCCTAAGGAAGGAAAACTAGAGAGCTATATGGGTGATGAGTGTGGTCAGGGATGGGAGAAGATGAAGCCTCAGTTTGGAAATGTCTTCCTCTGCTGTTGACTGTGTGACTTGTGCTAGTTATTTAAACATTTTAAGCTTCAGTTACATTATCTATAAATTGGGGATAATAGCAGTACTTATCTCATGAAGTTATTATGAAGAATAAGTGAAATAATACTCATAAAGCTTTTAGCTCAATACCTAAGACCTAGTAATGGTTCAATAAATTATAAAAATGTCAGAAGTTGTAATAATATTTTCTTAATATTGGAAGGGGGGTCATTGCAAGGTAATGAGTTCCCCATCATAGAAAATCTCCTGAGAATAGATGACCACATTTTTACGAAGCTGTAGAAGAGAGGGGAAGAGATGCTTTTGGCTTTAATACATGATATTTTATTTTGGAGCCATCTTATCAAACTGTACATTTTAAAACCACTTAATTATTTTAGGACTTTTAGAATATGTTTGTTTATTCTTTAGTACTTCACCCAGAGTCTCACCAATTCTTTGCCTAGGCTCAGAAATGGGTGAAAACAAGGGATGTCTCCGTCTCTTGAATACATTTCTTAGCTAAATTCACACACACACACACACACACACACACACACACACACACACACAATTTTATATATTGATATGGTTGTTGCATCAAAATACTTATGCTAAAATGTTTTTTAATTTAGGTTAATTTAAGCAGTTAACAATCATGTTTTAGGTTGAACTAAGTTGAAATCCAAGTCGTCTCTGTTCCCTATGACTGAAGTATTTGGGATAGAGTATTCCTTCTTAGCCCATGAAATCATAAGGACAAATGCCCACACATCGGGAGGGCATGATTCACTAACATGCCACACATGTAGCTGGTTTTGAGCATAAAATTGTGAATAATTACACTTGCCTACATTTATTTGCTCTCATCCCTACTTGATGTCTTCCATCCCAGAAGAATGAGCTAATGCATGGCTTCATGCTGTTAGAAAGGAGTGAGGTCCATAATTGGCTTCAGAACTACTTTGCAGTGATTTAAATACATGGAAGGAGTATTTTCAATTCTTAGAAGGGAAAATGACACCACATTGTAAGTGGATCCTTAGCCACAAACTGCCAAACACTTTATTTAAAACAAGTAGTTCCTTGGACATCCTGCTCTCTGAAATCATCCCAGGCTTTGTTTTAAAATGCTCCGTGTTGACTGCAGATCTTTGAATACTGTGGAACATGCTTATGGATGGAAGTTCTATACAATATGGCTTCTGTCTTTTTCTTTGTTAACACATTTGCACAGCCTTGATACTGTTTAGACAAATAGACTGTCTTACCTGGTATCTGCCTCTCTGTATACCTTTGCTTGTACATTCTTTTCCATCATGTATTTACATACACGGCAATCTCACCCATCTCTAAGGCATAACTTATTTTGTTCCCTCTTCTAGAAAACCTTCTTCAATGAGTCCCCAGAGATAAATAATATCACCTTTCATGAACATTACCTAGAACTATATTTGTGCCTTTCTAATGACCTCAGTCTACCTCCTATTACTATTACTGTTATGTAAGTGTCATTGAGACAACTGCCACAGTCCTACGAACTGGCCTCCTGCTTTAAATCTAGCCTCTCTCCTATCTTTTCTTAACAGTGCAAACAGAGCCATCTTTTACAATGAAAAATATCAATACATTGCTTACATGTATTGCATACATGTCATACTTTCCATAAAACTGTTTATTGTCTTCTTTTGTACTTGTTTTGTACTTGTTTTGTACTTCTTATCGTGGCCTTTACATCCTTGCAAGGTCAGGCCCCTGCCTGCCTTTCCAGTCTTAACTCACAACACCTCTCCCTATATTGGCTCCTTAAATTTCTCTGTTGCCTCCTGCCTCAGGCTCTTTGCACATTTACATGTTGTTTTCTTTGCCTGAAAACTTCTTCCCACATCTCCAGTTTCTCTCATTTACTCTAGGGTATTAGACTTTCCTTTTTTACTTCCCAGCCTCTGTTAGCTCCCTTACGAATCATTCTCTTTGAGCCCTGCTTTTTTTCTGTATCACACTTATTTCAGTGTATAACTGTACATTTATCTAGTTAATGTTGTTCTCTCTTGCTAGGTTTCAAATTCCTTAAGGATAGAGATTATATTTGTCTTGCACATTATGTTCAGAACCTTGGACAAGGTCCAAAACATACTTGATGCCCCCTAAAAACTTTCATTGAATTTTTTTTTAAGTTAGTTCAATGGTTAGACTTAAATTTTTTCAAAGGCAAAGACCACAGCTTATTCATGTTCTAACTTATTGTGATATCCAACAGGGGTTCTGACTCAGTAAGCATATAAGAAATTGTGTCTGTAAAAAATGAAGTAAGAGAGGACCAACATGTGGACCCAGATGCCCTAAGAAGATACATAAAAAAGAATGACAGTGCAGGAGGTCTGAGGCTGCCTCTTCTTCTATGATTGACTTCACTCCCCAAGGATGTTGCTCCCATCCCCAAAAATAAACTCCAATCAAATTCACACACCCCTCCTTAACACCAAAATGAAACAAGCTTCATCCCAGAGCCCAGAAAGAGGGGAAATATAAATTGAGCTGAGATTCAGAACCCCCATAGGGGAGGTGGCAATGAAATACCAATAAACCATATTAATATGCTGAAATCAGGGAGAATAGCTTGAACTCCAACCCAGACTTAATAACTATACGTGAGAGAGTACAGGGAGAAGGCAAGGCTAGGCTTCAGTCAGAATTAAAATGAGATCTGTAATGAAATTGGTAATATAATTTTAAACTGTGAAAACTTTTTTCCCTTCTTCTTTTTCTTATACTTAATGGCCAACTTGCTTGGCAATGGCTGGGAGCTGTGGATACCACCTAGAGTAGATTTTTTTTTTCCTCCAAATCTCTTCATTAGGGAAGTCTAAATCCACAAAACCATGGAAGAAAAAAAAAATGCTTCAAGCCATTTTCTGCCTTAAATAGTAACTGATCCCCAGGTTAAAGTGACAAGCGGCTTGAGGGAGAACAAACCCAGAAAAAACATTCGAAGCGGCTGAACATGTTCAAGCTTTTAAAGATACCACAACAGCCAGTGGGACTGGGATTTTTAATGACACTCTGTGCTAAGATATTAGCTTGGCTTCCAACCAGAATGAATTGTTACTCATTTTCCTTCCTAACAAAAGAGATAACTGAGTTTGACGTCCAAAATTGGAGACTAATTTCTGTGTTTTGATAGCAGATTGAGTCCAAAAATATGTTCCCAGGAACTGGGGCAGAGAGTTGTTGCAAGAAGTAGGCAAACTCAATTTTCTCTCATTAATAATTCCATTCTGTTGTTGTGAAAAGAAGGCCGCTTTGACTTTTAGAATGGAAAGAGAGAACGCTGGGTGGGAGCTGTGATGAGACTGACTTCAAGTCTATAGAGTTAGTTGTTCCATAATTATTGGCTTGAGGTGTGCAAAATAGTGTAGAATTGAGGCAGTGGAGCAATCCACAGGGGAAAGAAGGTAGTATGGTAAAGACATTAAGTGGATTGATCTGTGGCCCAGGAGATGTGGATTCCAGACAGGTTCATCTGCTTTCTTCAGTGTTTTTTCTTTGCTTCAGGGTTTTTTAAATCTAAAAACATGCTAATACTCCCTCCTTCAAAGAGTGCTAGTGGGCTGATTCACTTAAAAGCATTTTGTCAACTGTGAGGGTAGTTATGATTATGAGAATGTTGTGTCTTTACCTCACTGTTTGTTTACAGCTTTAATATGTATAAAGAAAACCTTAGGGTTAGAATAGGGTCTTAGCAGGTAAGGCTAGGTAAGGAAAAGGTAGAATATTAGGGAGGTTGGCCTCCCTTGGCTAGAAGAAGGAAGATAGATAGTTAAAATGCATTAATAACACCATTCTTTTATTCTTATATAGTGTTCTGCTTCTTCCCTTTCTTCCTTCCTCTTCTCCATTTTTAATTTTTTTTCCTCCTATGATCAACAAACATTTGCATACCACATACCATACTGTCTGTGGCATGCTCAGATACTGGGGTGGAGAGACAGATGAAACACCATCTCTGGCCTTCTCCAGCTTAGTGGTGGTGGGATATGCCCAGTCGATAAATGATGAAACTCAGTGTGAATGATTCATAATGGGATTGTCCTAGATGATGTGGAGACACCGATGAGAGGCAAACAAGTATCCCAAGCTAGAGATGGGAAGAAGGTGTCTTGAGGAGGTGCTACTTGAGCTACATCTTAGAGCCCTTGACACTTATCTGGAGAAGGGCAATGGATGATGGCAGGCTTCCCAGGGAGGGGCATGGACACATGTCAGTGCATCCTGTAGACCCTGTTTTTCAAACCTCCCAATGGTTGCAGTGATTAGAAATGTTTACAGAACAGTTGCTAAGTGCCAGGTCCTATTCTAAGTACTTTGCAAGGTGTTACTTGTTTCATTCTATTACCTCATGAAGTAGATCCAGTTATATCCTCAAATATAAGGGACACATAAAAAATTTAAAGGTCATGTTTGCCTAGGGAGGTTATATGACCACCTTAGTGTTACACAGGTGGGAAGAGATTGAACAGAATTATTTTGAATCAACACCCACAGAATGTGATAGAGAATTTAAGGACTAAGATCATCCTCCAGCTCCTCTATGAATTCACTCCAACTTTGGACAAATCTCTACTTCTTCAGGACTCAGTTTCTTCATTGTAAAATGTAGGAGGGGAACAAGGTGATACTTAAAATTCTTCCCTGCCCCGATATCTTAAATGGAGAGGGAGAAATACTGGGGTTCAAAGTCCCCCTTTACTTATCTCATGATGGACGTGACCTTCCAAGTCCTTATGCAGCCATCACATTACCCCAGTACTCTCTCTTCAGACTGGTTTGGGCCAAACTGCCGTCAGGCAGCCCCCTGAACAAGGAGGTAGGGGGCAGAGACAGCTGAGCAAACAGCTGAGCCCACAAGTTGCCATTTGAAGAAAGCTTAGAAGGATCACATCCAAGCTTGTGGAGGGACTTCAGGCTCCCAAGGCTGCCTGGATGAAAAATAACGTGGTGGGAAGCCTGGCCCCTCCCCAGCTTCCCCTCTTAGTCACAGCTGCAGAGGGACCTTGAACATCTCTGATGCCAGTGGGAGTTTGGGAAGGGAAGAATGCATTGTATTCACATGGGAAAGGGTAAGATGGGAGGAATAATTAACACCTGTGCATCCCTGCTCCCCATTCCCCAGCCCTGCTTTCCAGCAAAGCCTTGCTATTTGGCTTTTCTCCCCAGCGCATTCCTCTGGATTATGTAAGCCAAATATATCTGCAGCTGCTCAGCCTTGGGTTTTCCAGAAGCTCTTGGCAACTTTCTGAACCTCAGCTAATGGCTGGGGCATCTCACCATCAGCTAGAGTGATCCCCAGGGCCTGGACCATCCCTGAACCTTCTATTTATTCACTCCCTGGCTTTAACTCTGGCTCCCATTTAAACTTTATCAGTGAGTCTATACATTCAGACTTTCAGCTGACATTTGCTGAGTGCCTGCTCAGGGCCAGGACTTAGATTCTGGAACAAACTCAGGCACAGTCAGCATTAAAGGTGGGTGAGGTGGGGGAAAGAACATAGGATTTGGAAGCTTAAATCCTCAGGTTTAAATCTACACTCCTCCACTTACTAATTATGGATCTTGGACGAGTCACTGTACTTCTCAGAACTACCAATTTTACCATCTATAAAAGTGAAGCTACAAGCCCCTTCCTCACAGGGTGGTGGCGAAGGTGAAATAGAGAGTGGCATAACAATAGCCAAAAGTAGATGGTTAGAAAATGCTAATCGCACCCTCATAGGGATCACATGTGTCATTTAAAATGATAGACTAACTATACAGCAAAAGGCTGCTATGGAAGGTAGATGATAATCTGAACCATCAGGTCATATAGACAGTCAGCCAGGTTGCTAGGGAAGCTTGGAGTCTTTTCCACTGGGCAGATGTGGGTAAAGCTTCAGGGAGCAAGAGGATTTTACTAGGGTCTTTTCCCATTTGAGGAAACTGGATGGGCAAGGATTGGGAGTGAGAGTGCACTTCTGTTGGAGGTGGGAGGAGAGAGGGAGGACAAGAAGGGCAATCTTCCGGGTAAAAAGAACAGTATGAGTAAAGGTGTGGCAGAAGCAGGTAGCAGCCAGCAAGGCTGGGGCTCCATGGGGCATGAATGGATCTAATGGGAGGGTTACCCAGGAAAAGCAGTTGGGATTTTATCCTGGAGGTTGGGAGTCAGAGAAGCATTGAAGGATTTTAATAAAAAGAGTGTAAGAGTCACAGTTGCTTTTACAAAGGGCAAGGCAATTTGTTAATTCAGAGTTCAGGCTGTGGAGTCAGATACACCTGGGTTCAAATGCTAGCTGTATGAAATAATAGATAATAGATGTTACCAATGTTACTTAACCCTTCTGGGTTACGTCTTAATCTGTAGGGTTGGGAGAATTACATGAGATTATGTTTCTAAAGTACTTGGTAATGTTCATTTTTATTGGAATCACCATCACCATCCTTTCAGTCTAAGTCGAATCTCCTTGTTAAATGGTCCTGAACTACTTTTTGCATTCAGTCCTTTTGCAATTACTTCTTCAATGTCTAATCTGGTTAAGAGTCTGGGCTATAGAATCTCACTGCCGTGGTTTGATACCTGGCTCTGATATTCTGTAGCTATGTAGCCTTGAGTTAGTTATTTAACCTCTCTAAGCCTCTGTTTGTGCATCTGTGAAGTGGCGAATGTCACAGTGAACCACCTTAAAGGGTGGTTCTTAGCACATATTCAATACTTGCTTAGCACATATTCAATACTTGGAAAATAATAGGCCCTTCCAAAGCTACTTGAAGGCCCATACTGGCAGAGAGTGTAGCTGTCTTATTCTTTTGTAATCCCCAGTACACAATCAGTGTTCAATAAAGATTTGTTGAATAAATGATCACAGTGTAAAAGGTGAATCTGAGGTTGCCAAAGCTGGAGACAAGGAAGACTGATGGGGCAGCCATATTGAGTTCATAAGACAATGTCTGAACAAGGGCATTAGATGTGAAAATAAAGACAAAAGAGTTCCTATAGAGCTAGAACAAGGAAATATGCAACTAACTGCAAGTAGAGACCAAGGAAGAGAAAGAGTCAAAGATGATGTGGTATCTGCCACCTGGGATCCCTGAAAGGTTGATGACCCCAGACATCCATCAACATAAGAAACCCTACTGAGTTGAGGAAGCCTTGCAAGAATAATCTCCTTTTTGTAAAGCTGTGAGGTGTGGTGGTTATTAGCTTCAATACCAATGCTAGAGTACATGGGTTCAAACCCTAACTCAAGCTTCATCTTCTGAAAAATGGGGATGCTAATACACCAGAAATTAGACTGTTATTGTGAGGACTAAATGGTTGTGAATTGCAAGGGCCTGGACCATGGCAACCACACTCAAAAACTAGGGACTGTTACAATTCTGCTGAAGCACCAGCATCCTGATGTGAGACCAAGGATCAGATGCCTACTTCTTGGCTACATTTTTAGATTAAAAAAAAAAAAAAAAGGAAAAAATGCAAGCAACTTTTAAAAACACACAATAGGCCAGGTGCAGTGGCTCATGCCTGTAATCCCAACACTTTAGGAGGCCGAGGCAGGCAGAACACTTGAGGTAAGGAGTTTGAGACCAGCCTGGCCAACATGGTGAAACCCTGTCTCTACTAAAAATACAAAAAATAGTCCAGCTACTCAGGAGGCTGAGGCAGTAGAATCATTTGAACCTGGGAGGTGGAGTTTGCAGTGAGCCAAGATCACGCCACTGCACTCCAGCCTGGGCAATAGAGCTAGACTCTGTCAAAAAAAAAAAAAAAAAAAACCCACAATATTAGAACCTTTACACATGCTGCCTGGATAAAAATTATTAGTAGGAGATGTCACTGTGTCCTGCGAGTAAAATTAATTTTCCAGATCTCTGAAGGCTGCTCCCCTCCCCTGAAGGTTTGAATCATTGGAGTAATATCTCAGGTGACATCTCACCGCAATATTTGAACCAGGGTGGAGGATGAGAGAGTGATAAGTCTGACACCCACACGAGTGTTAACATGACCTGTGAGTTTCAGGGTTCTAGGGCCAATCATTCCCTACAAAGACTCAAATGAAGCATTAATGTGCTGGGCAGAGGACTTTTTTGGAAGCAGAGGCCTGAAAAAAGATACAGAGGCCTGGTGATGGGAGCTGGTGTCACACTTGAAATGTGGAATCAATTAAAAATGGCAGCTTCTGCTACCCCAAAAAGGAGGGCATGAGTACAGGGGTGAGGGCACATTGTGGGCATATTGTCAAGTAGCTAGCTTGGCAGTTTTCTAAAGTGTAGAATGTTAGAGCCAGAAATTATTTTGAGCCTAATCTTAGCACATTCTCCTCCTTGGGCATCTCACCCTCAGGCCAAATGAAATAGCTATTTCCTGAAGGCCCAGACTCGGTTTTGTTTCTTTGCAGCATTTCTTTCCTTTTGCCTAAATCCCTTTGCCCCTTGTATTAGTCTGTTCTCATGCTGCTAATAAAGATATACCCGAGACTGGGTAATTCTAGAGGAAAGAGGTTTGACTCACAGTTCCATATGGCTGGGGAGGCCTCACAATCATGGCAGATGGCAAGGAGGAGCAAGTCACATCTTACATGGTGGCAGGAAAGAGAATGAGAACTAAATGAAAGGGCTTTCCCCCTATAAAACCATCAGATCTCGCGAGACTTATTCACTACCATGAGAACAGTGTGGGGGAAACCGCCCCATAATTCAATTATCTCCCACCAGGTCCCTCCCACAACATATGGGAATTATGGGAGCTACAGTTCAGATGAGATTTCGGTGTGGACACAGTCAAACCATAGCACCCCTCTACTCCATTTAGCTGTAATATCTCAGGTGACATCTCACCGCAATATTTGAACCAGGGTGGAGGATGAGAGAGTGATGAGTCTGTGACACCCACATGAGTGTTAATATGACCTGTGAGTTTCAGGGTTCCAGGGCCAACCATTCCCTACAAAGACTCAAATGAAGCATTAATGTGCTGGGCGGAGGACTTTCTATGGAAGCAGAGGCCTGAAAAAAGATACAGAGGCCTGGTGATGGGAGCTGGTGTCACACTTGAAATGTGACACCATTTAGCTGGTTTCTCTACCCCATTTAGCTGCTTTCTTATACTGAACTCAATATAAGGAAGTGTGACAGCTCAAGTATGACTGTTTGTAGGAAGCATTCTCTGACTTTGCAGTATGACTGTTTGTAGGAAGCATCCCTGCTCTGTGCACCCAAAGCTTCCTATTTTATCTTCATCACTACACTGATTATGTTCTATTATAATGCTCTATCTTGTTATCTCTCAATTGAACCATACACTACTTTCAGGCAGGGACTCTTTCTTCCACTTTTATAACCACCCCCTTTTGTCACGGTATTCAACACAGAGTGGGAGCTCAGTATATTTAGATCTGTTCCCTATTCAAGATACTTTTTTAAATAACTTAAAAAAAAACAATTCTGAGACATTTAATACCATTCCTGTAATTATGATTCCTGTTATTGAATTATTGCTTGCAGTTTTATTTTGAAACCCAAAATTCGTCACAAAATTTGACAATGAGGTAGACTCTTCAAAACCAGTCTTGATCCTAGTAAGCATAAGCTGCATTGCTCTCAAAGCTACATCAGGAATTGGGTGGAAGATAGAATAGGTAATTCTCACCGAGGTAGTATATCAGAAGATTCTTGGAGAAGGCAGAAGCTGAGTTGAGCGTGAAAGGGTAAGTTGGGCTTGTACAGATTCATTGTCCACCTAGAAGAACTCCTTGGAGGATGAGATGAGACTGGTTTGTACAAAAGGAAATTGGCCTCAGCTTCTCCTCTCTCCCCAGTTGACCTGCAGCATCAGCCCTCAGCAGCGCCCAGTCCCATCCCCTCCCTAACCTCACACCCTCCGTAAGATCCATCTAGGCAACAGGTGCATACTTATGGCATATTGCATGTTCCAAACACAGTGTGAGGACAGCAAGTTGGCACCTAGAGGCCTTCAGTCCTATTTCAGTCCCCATCCTTCTCTCATTCCAGAAACAACCTCACTACTAGAATGCAAATCCATATAATATTAGATCCTTATGAAAATAACACAAGAAGTCATCATGTGCCGGGCAGTATGCTAGGTATTTTGCCTATAATAACTTTTTACATCTTTACAGACTTTATTCACTCATTGAACAAATATTTATTTCCTGTTTCTTGTGTGTCATGGAGCAGTAAAGATGCTGTGCTGGAAAAGACAGACACAGCTCCTGCCTGCAGCATGCTTTCATTCTCAGCAGGAGACAGACACCAAAGCAAATTAGCAAAATAACAAAGTAAGCATTGGCAACAGGTGAGAGTAGCTGGGAGGATAATTAAAATGAGGTGTTAAATAATTAAAATATAGGAGAGTTGGGATGGAAGGCTCAGATATGCTGGTCAGGGAACATCTCTCTGAGACAATGGCATTTAAAGGAACATGTGAAGTTGTGTGGGAGAGGAAAGTGTGTGTGTTCCAGGCAGAGGGAACAACACAGTCAAAGCCACTTGGGTGACTTGAACAAGGTGGAACAAGGTCAACGTGGTTGGGGCAGACTGGGTGATGAGTTGTAGAAGTGAGCACAGGAAAGCTTTTCTGTGGAATGGGCATTCTCTTTCCTTTCCATGGACAAGTACACGGAAGAAAGTAGAGCAGGGTAGAGCTCTGTGCAGTGTTCTTTGGTTCAGGGACATGCACTGTCTGATCCAAGTTTGTGTATTTAAGCTAAGCTGGTTCATTCCACTCCTGGCCAGTTCATGAAGACTTTCAATGCTGCATCTCTGGTCATTCCTCCCCTTTCCTTTACCCCACCCCCCTCATTTATTGTCTTCAGTTTTTTGTTGGTGGTGGTTGTTTGTTTTATTTTCAGTATCTTCCTGTTTCCTGTCATAGTTTTCGCTGTTTCTCCTGTACCTCTCTCCATGCTACCCTGAGAACCCGGGACAGATGGACTTCTTGCACCTGCCTCTGCACATTTGTCTCAGACGCAGCCCCTCTGCCCACTGCCTACTGCTCACTCTGATTCCATCCACCGTAGCACTCTTGCAGCCAGCACATTTAACCATACTGCTGCTGAGTCCCCAACTCCCAGCTGACAATCGTCTTCATTAGTTGAGGAGAATCAATTTTACTAAGCACCTTGAGTATTTGGAATTTCAAAGGATGAATAAATTGGCAAGGTGAAATTTCAGGGCAGTGGATGGCAACATTTTTTAAAGGAATTTGCCCCCACCTCCCGTGTTAAGTCTAGTTTTCAAAATCAGTGTGTTGCCATTGAAGACACTACTAGGGGAATGTCAGGGCACTTTCCCTTAATAGAAATGAGAAAGTCAAAGAGAAACACATCAGCAAATAATGTTGTTTTGGTGTCTTTGTTTGTTTGTTTGTTGGTTGGTTTTTATTGCCCTGGGATACTGTGCATGATTATTTCTCAGAAGTGATCTTTAGTTGTTTCATCTAAAGGGTATGCATCTTCTTTGCTCTGTCTCCTCATAGAGGCTTGTGAATTGGATCCAGCTATTAGTAGCACTTACTAATTTCCTCTGAGTCTTGCTGGCTGAAGTGCCAGGCTTGGAACAACTTTTAATTTTGTTTTTAATTAAATTTCAGTTGTTTCAAATCACTCACTTTTAATGTCATTTCTTTGCAGTCCTCAGAGGCAGCAGGAACTGTGTGCTCTTGTTTATTCACACACACAGTCTGATGTGTATATATCCATGGTGTGGCTAAAGACTGACTCCTGGCTGAGGACCAGAGCAGGAACAGGCAATTAGGAAAGTAGAAATGAGTCACAGAATGGGCTTTTGGTTACACTGCTATATCCAAAGCTAATATGTTGTTCAAGCAGGCGTCTTGGTTATTGTGTTTGTTTTTGTGAAACTGTATTTGAACAAGGCAGCATTTTCTTTTGTTTCACAGTAGAACTATCAAATATATGAAGGTAGAAATAGTATAAGAATAGCTAACATTTATCCAGCATTTATTATGTGTTGGATGCTGTTTTAAGCACTTTACATCTATTACCTCGTTTACATTAAAAGTGAGTAATCTGAAACAAGGGAAATTTAATTTACATATATTACCTCCCACATTCCTATGAGATTGTTATCCAAATTTTTATAGCTGAGGAACCAAGGCCCATTTAACTGGATCCTTATCATTTGGTTAGTTAGTGGCATTGCCAGGACGTGAATACCAGCTGCCTTGCTCTGTATTTCTGCTCTTAAACACTACCCTGGACTCTCTGTCCATAAAAAACAAAAAGGCTTCATCATCTAAATGAATTTAACAACAAAAAATAGCAATTGACTAGTTTTTTGAAACAGCGAGATGATGTTAACTTTGTTTGGTGTTTTATAGGGTCTCTGCGCATGCCCATTCCTGTTGTGTAAACCGCAGGAGTGCCCCATGGGGTTTGGTCTGGATTCACAAACCATGGTTTGTCTATTTAGCTGTGCTCTTCCAGATGTTAGCGACTCAGAAAGGACAATTAGGTTTGAAAGCAAAAGCATAAATACATTCCAAATGTCCTATGTATCCCATAGTTTAGATCATCATTTGCTAGACCATTGGTTCCAACTGAAAATAGAACCCGACATATTTTATATGTCAGAAACTTCACATTTAAAAAAAAGGCTCAGCACGTTGGCTCACGCCTGTAATCCTAACACTTTAGGAGGCCGAGACAGGAGGATTGCTTGAGTTCAAGTGTTCAAGACCAACCTTGGCAACATGGCAATATCTCATCTCTACAAAAAATTTAAAAGTTAGCCAGGCATTGTTGCATGTACTTGTAGTTCCAGCTACTAAGGAGGCTGAGTTGGGACAGTTGCTTGAGCCCAGGAGTTCAAGGCTGCATTGAGACATGATCGTTCCACTGCACCCCAGCCTAAGCAACAGAATGTGACCATGTCTCAAAAATAATAAAATAAAATAAAAAGGAACTTCACATATCTTGTTCCCTTTGCAAAGAACATTATTCCACTAATATGATTATCTCCCTTCTCCACTATAAAATACACACACACACACACACACACACACACACACACACATACACACACACACACCCCTATCTGGTGCTCACAGCAGCTTATTCCTTTCTACAAAGCACTCATTCCTATGTGTGATCATCTTAGTGTTAGTGCATTTACTTGCTTAATGCTTACCTTCTCCCCCACATTGTACACTCTATATGGACAAGTGCTATGTCTTTTATATTTTCTGCTGAATTCCCAGCTTTACAACCAGGCCTGGCACATAAGTGGTGCTCAGTAAACATTTGTTGACAGTATGAATAAATACATTCAGAAGTTAAACACAATAATCAGCCTGCTGAGAACTAAAGTGACAGGACATGAAGTACAGGACCCGGAGTGTGGTCTTCTGGATTCTGGTTCCAGGTTTGTAATTAAATAATTGTGTGTAACTTGGGCAAGGCACTTTTACTGACCTCAACTTCTCCTTCTGTGACATGATAATGAAGTAACTCCCTAGAACATATCTGCATATACATTGAGTATAATATGATTGAATACCAACTGCTCTAATACATACTTTTTATTCTTTAACTTACTTCTTCCTCACGCTAACCCTACAGGTAGTTACTGTTTTTTTCTGATTTTATTTTTTTCAAATGAGCTTACTGAGTTCGAAAGAGGGTAATACCTTTGCCCAAGGCCACACAGCTATGAAACAGACCTAACTCCAGAACCTCTAACAGCTCTTGCTATGAGGATCAAGAGAGATATTGGATGTAAAGTTGTTATGCAGTGTTTTAAATGCTAAACAAAAATAAAATTGCATATTATTAAGGCCCTTTAGTGAACCTCAGGTAAGATCTGAAGGGCCACTGGAGAGTGTGGGGAGGGAACTGTGGGGTTTGCCTCTTTTGTTTCCATTTGATAACATCTATGGCAATGTTCTACAAATAGTTGCCTTAAAGCACCATTTGTCACTCCATTCATTCATTCAAAATGCTTTACTGATTACCCACTAAGGGCCAAACGCTGTGCTTAGAGATGCCAATTTAAAGATGAATTAGATATGGTTTCTTCTTTAGAAAACTCACTCTCTCCCTAGGTAAATAAGACATCCATATGCCCTAAACCTTGCCACGTGCTGACTCCTCTGAAAGGGTGGGCTAAATTCGAAGGCACCGGTGGGGATACTGATATAAGAAAAGAGATGCATGTGGCAGGCTTCAGGACAGAGGAAAGACAGGCTACTTCCAGGTGATGGGACCAGGGAAGGAAGACAAATGAGTATAATCTGGGAAGATAGGGGTGGTGAAGAGGAAACTTCAGGATATGGGGACAAAGGCAAGTGTGAGAAGAAGAAAGTGGCATATTTAGTCAATTTCCGCCTATCTTGGCCCAATGTCTCAGCCTCTTCCAACAGAGGGAGAACATATTCTTAGCAATTAGCTAGACACCAAAAAAAAAAAAAAAAAAAAAAAAAAAAAAAAACCAATGTTTCATCACCTTCTATGTGTTTGACTCACTACTACAATTTTATATATATTCTACCCTTTCTTCCTTCCCAAACCTTCTGAGGTTGGTGTTATTGCTGTTTTCAATATCATAGAAGTACTAGTAATAGTACCATCATCAGTATTCTTATTAAAAAGGTAATACAGGTGTAAATGGAGCAAATATTAAATACACCCTCTTTCCTATTCCTAGGATATTTCCAATACTAGTCTGCCCGGTTGATTACTCTTTTGATGTATATCTTTCTAGAATTTTTTCTACACACACACACACACACACACACACACACACACATACACACAGAAACCCTGAATGGCTATTTTTATGTTTGTTTATTTCAAATCTGAGATAATACCTTATCTATTTTTGGGCAACTTGCTTCCTTCATGAACCATGGACATCTCAATGTGCCATTACACACAGGAGTGTGTGTTAAGTATTGTCCCATTTTACAGAACAGGATCCCCAAGGTTCACAGAGGTGAGTCATGGGCATAAAGTCCATCTGGTGGTAAATGGCAAGGCTGGGGTTTCAACCAGTCAGTCTTCTCTGGCTCCTTCAGACTACATTTCACCAGCTGCCTCCAGGAACAGAAGACAGGAATTCACCTTTCATGTGACATATACCAGAAACTCATACCTCAGCCACCCTGGGTCCTATTTGATCCCCAGGGCCTTCATTTGGCCCTTGAATAAAAACCTTATTTTTTTTTTCTCCTTACCTTTCCCAGAATTCATAGTAGAACTTGACTGGTGAAAGGCTGGTTACTGGGAAGGCTAGAGTGTGGCTAAGCTGCAGATCCCCATTATTACATTGCCCCAGGTATTAATATTATATATTTAGGCAGCTGTTCTCATCTGTGCCTGACAGTGAAATTTGTTCCATCAACATGACTGTTGAAACTGCTGATTTTTGGATGCTTGGCCCCATGTAGTCCTTTGTAGCATCATAAAACAATTAGATTTAGGCTTAGCATTAATTTGAATTATTGTCCAGTTTCCAGAAAATATCTCCTGAAAATGTCATGACGATATATTACATGTCTTTGGAGATATTAAGTATTGAATTACAATATTATGTCACCTTCTCCCTGACTTCTTTGTTTTTTTTCTTCCTCTCTCTTTCAACATGGTATGATTTATGTTTCAGCTACCACCATGAGAAGCTCAGTATTTATAGAAGTAATGAGCGATGTATGTTGACAGAGGCAAAAAATAAAAAATAAATACAACAACCAGAAATCTCAGTGATGTGGATAGGTTTTCCTTGAAGCAAGCAGAATGCAAGGCAGCCATGTGTTAACAGAGCTCTGGGGTCAGAGTCAGGTAGCCTGCATTCTAATTTTGCATTGTCAGTTTCCTAGCTGTGCAATTTAGGACATGTACATTTAACCACTTTTAGCTCCAATTTCCTTGTCTGTAAAATGGGACTAAAAGCAACACCTACCCTCTAGTGGCATTTCTAAGCAATGGCATTAGTAAAAAGAAAAATCCCATTTTCTATGTGCATTCAATGAGTGAGGAACATACACAGACTTACATTTACCTTGCAAATCCTGCAAGGTAAGTGCTATTCACCCTCTTTTAGATGAGGAAGCAGAGAAAAGAAATATCGAGGATTTCCCAGAGTCACTCAAATGATGAATCGTCAAGGCACCTTTTGAATCCAGATGTGCCCACCTCAAGGTCTATGCTTTTTCCAGTGAAGCCATTTCCAGACAAAAGAGAAGAGAGCAGAAAGCAAGAGACCTAGAGAAACAGGAACACTTACAAACATACACACGCTGACACAAGAGACACAAAGCAGGCAGGTGCCTATGCCTAATTTGGTCAATTGGCATGGAACCCACAGTGTAGTCATGAAAGAGATTTGGGGAGGAATTGCTAATACGGTCATTCTTAGTCCTCACAGTTGTGAGCTGTCCTTTCCAAACAGCTCCTGATGTTTCTGCTGATTCCTTGGGAAAGGCAGAAGGAAGCACATCTCATAAAAAAGGGTGGACCCTAAGAAGTGGAAACAGGGCTGCAGGGAGCATAGTGAAGCTGGTGGGTCCTGTAGGCCACAAGGTGCACTCATTCGTTTGTTAATTTCTTCAGCTATTCATATCTTAGCCACAAATTTTCATTCCAAATGTATTGCACCTAATATATGCCAGACATACTTCTAGGACCCCTACAATGGTTCCTCATTCTTGCAACATGTCTTCAAGTAGGGTCCCTCATTCCCACCCTATGCAGATCATCCCAGGAAACTGTGACAATCAGGGGAAAAGCTGCTAGGATAAGTCAGCCTAGAAGAAATGAGTCTAGCCTGAGTAGGTGAGAGCAAGGTGACTTTGTTTTTTTTAATAAAACTAATATCTGGCTGTGTCCCAAGCAGGATCACCATGTTGCACAATTTCAGGAGGTGCCATCTACATAGGACACAGTGTTGACAGAATTATCTGTGCTTATGTGTATGTACAAATGTGTATACACATATACATGGGCATACACAATTATCAACTGTATATGCAGATGCAAAATATATAGTAATATGTATTATATATACAGACAGATATATGATTGTAAATAGAATGTGTAATTTATCTTGTACATTTTGTGCCTAGAATAACAAAACATGAAGGCCTTAGCCAGGAACTATCCATAGGCAATCCAAATGAATCTTATTTCATTTCCATAGATGCTCTGTGAAGTAAGCATTATTCACATTGTACAGATTAAGAAATAGAGGAGGCTTACCAAGACTAAGTGATTTGTTCTAGAATCATACAGCAACTCAGTGGCTGGGCCAGATTTAATCTGTTCCTATTAGACTCCTGTCAAAGTTCCCATCTAAGTTCATGTCTTACTTGAGCAACTGACACAGAGAGAGATTTTTCAGTATTAGTAATTCAGAGCTAAATGACCTCTGGATCTCGGGAGTAGTCGTCAACCATGTTCATTCAAAAAGCACAGATCTTAGTTAAAAAAGAAATCCAACACTAAAATTGGGTCTGATGCCTAAATTCCCAATGAAGTCATAAAAAGAGTCCAAAAAATAAAATAATTAATTAATTAATTAATTAAATTAAAAGTAAACAGCTGCTTTCAACCTGTAGCCAAAATTCTTCTTTAAAAATGGGAAAACATGTCATGACTTTATTCTTTTCCCGTTGCCTAGTTTGGTACCAAACCACTGTGTTCTTGGGGGAAAAGATACTTTTTTGAAATGTCAAAACTTCAAACCTTTTTTGTCCAGACTCAAACACCCCTAACTCAACTTTGAAGCAAGACCACGGATACATAAAGGCATGTAGAATTCTGTGGCAATGTGTTTTCAGCCAGACTTTGATCACAAGTCTGAGGTAGGGAAGAATATATATATATATTTAACCCAGAATACCCCAAATCCCAGTGTACTGTTCATCTCCATGGTCTTTTTTCTGGGATATGCAGTGATGAGATCTCAATGCCTCTTCTATGAAGTGGTCCTCTCACAGTTATTAGCATTTCCTCCTCCCAGGAGGGAGCTCTAGCCCAGTGACAGTTCCCCTCCACCGGGACGGTTCTTGATTGTCAGTGGAAGATACTGGCACAGACTCTGAGCTCTTAGAAGTTATGGCACTTGGATTCTGGTCTAGCTCTGACACCTGTGGCTCTGGGAGAGTCAGTTGACTTCTCTCACTCCCACCTCCCTCATGGCCAGAAGAGGTTGAGCGTCACAAAGTCCATGTTCTAACTGTGGCTACTTCACTAATCCCAGGGGGATCTTAGGCACATCCCCCACCCCTTTCCTTGACCCTCAGTTTCCTTATCTCTGCAAAAGGGTCTGATTATAACATACATTCTCAATAAGGACATAACATCCCTAAAGGGGTAAAAATTGATCTTGGGGAGGGGGTGAAAATATTTTACTCTATGTACAGTGAAAGCATAGTATATAAACAGTACATACAGTATATAAACAGATATACAATATATCTCTGGTATTAAAATTTCATGGGTGGGAGGTGGTTAGGAAAAAATGTCTAAAAACACTTGATAAAAATATTAAACGTTGAGAAACTCTGGACTAGAGAGACTCAAAGTTTTCTGATAGTCTGTAAAATTAGATACATAGCTATCATAGCACCATAAAATTCTAATCTGTTGTGTAACGATTCCAGGAAACCCCAATCTTAACCAAGTTGCTATCTTCTTCAGAGCATGAAAAGAAAAAAAAGTACTTTCATGTAAAATTAACAGAAAGAGGGTGACTGTCTTTAAAATAGCCACTGGAACATCTCAGCGTTTTCTTAGCTTCTTTCTTTGCTTTGTCATTTCCATCTGATTCACACACTTTATGGGTATTATAATCCCTCTGTCCATCCAGTGATGTTGGAAGTGTTTAGAACCAGATAAGACACCAGACTTGGTATCTGGGGAGTGGATGAAAATAGCTTAGGTCAGACTCGGGTTTTTATCTTGAGCTCCATGAACCTCCAGGGGATCCATCGATAGAACTGTGCTTCACTTATTGATGACATTTGCTATACTATAAATTTGGTTTTATACGTTTGAAAGCTTTATTCTGAGAAGTGATTCATAGGTATCCCAAGCACAAAATAAAGGTTACCAAGTAGAGCAAATGACAAGCTTGAGATATTTGCTGTCAAATAAGTCAGAAGTGGCCAAGGGCAGTGGCTCACACCTGTAATCCCCATATTTTAAGAGGCCAAGGCGGTGGATCGCTTGAGCCCAGGAGTTTGAGACCAGCTTGGGCAACATGTTGAAATCCTGTCTCTACAAAAAACACAAAAAATTAGTCAGGTGTGGTGGTACTGTAGTGTCTCTGTAGTCCTAGCTACCTGGGAGGCTAAGGTGGGAGGATCACCTGAGCCAGGGTCGAGGCTGCAGTGAGTCGTGATCGCACCACTGCACTCTAGCCTGGGTAAGTTAGAGCTGTTTCAAAAACATAAATTAAATTAAATTAAATTAAATTAAATTAAATTAAATTAAAAAATCAACCAACCAAACAAAAAGAAATAAGACAGAGGTAATTTGCTAGGGCTGCCATAAAACAAGTTTCACAGCCTGAGTTGCTTAAGCAACAGAAATTTATTTTCTCATATTTCTGGAGGTTAGAAGTTTGAGATCATGGTGTCAGCAGAGCTGGTTTCTTCTGGGGCATCTCTACTTGGCTTGTAGATGGCTGTCCTCTCCCTGTGTCCTCAGATGGTCATTCCTCTATGTGTATCTGTGCCCCAATATCCTCTTCTTATAAGGACATCAATTATATTGAAATAGGACCCACCCTAATGACCTCATTTAACCTGAATTACCTCTGAAGAACCTATCTTCAAGGACAGTCACATTCTGAGACACTAGAGGTTAGAACTGCAGCATATGAATTTGGGGCAGAACACAGTCCAACCCGTAATGAGTAGGAACCGTACAGAGGAACAGAAAAAGGTTGGGGTTGATTCAAGGCAAAAGGAAAGAAGATGGCAGAGGAAAGAGAGCTGGGAGTGGAAGGTCAGGAAGTGAAGACAGAGATAACCAGAGGCGGACTCTCGAAGATCCTTGTAAGAGAACCACCCCCACAATAATGTTCCTCCAGAGTGGTTGCTCTCAGAGACTGTTTGCTCCCAGCTATCCAGGTTGCCTCTGGCCATACTCAAAAACCCTCAAGCTTGTTTTTAACCACAATTTTGCAGTCGATCACCCACCCTTATATACTTTTCTGTTGATGGTAGGTGGTGGAATGTATTCAAGCCTGACTTGGGGCTCTGTGGACCTGGGAGAAGGGTAAAAGTGGCATATTCTTCTTGAGTCTGTCGGGCTGATAGTAGATATGATCTTCGTTCCTGCTTCATCACACAGTTTGTTTTTCATCTTGTTCCCAGGAAGATGTTTCTCCCAGGTCCAAGACAGCTAGGACCTGTGGTATTCATGATGTAACAGAAGGAAGGGAATCTTTAACTATTTTTACCCAAAGAAAGAGGGAAAATAAAAACGAAAACTTTTGGCTAAAACAGTCTCTATGCTTCATTTGTAAAGACCATCTTTTAGCCACACAGTCTTTCATTACTGTGCTCACCATTTGCCACTGTGACCACAGCCTTCTTTTGAAATCTCCCGTCCATGGTTCTCAGAGGTCTATTTCATGATGCGAGGTGTAATGAAAGGGATTTGCAGCTGCTGTCTGGCTCTCCAGGCAATTTTGTCTGGTGATACCTCCTTCCGTGGTATTTTTAGTTCTCATCTGTAGCCTTCTGTTTCTTTCGTGGCTGTGCCTCTGGCTTTTCAGAGTATACTACAGAGTGGCCTGAGCTCCCCAGCTCACCCCTGATCTATGCTGCACAATTACAGAAGCTGGCTGATAATCAATGTAATTGAAGATCAGAGTTAATGAGGACCTCCGTGCCCGTGCAGTCCCCTGAGCAACGCTGGGCTTCAGATGCTAGATACCGAAATGATTGGGCTGAACTGAAAATCCATTTGGCTAATTAGATGATGTATATTCCCATAAGTAAGTGGGAGAAAAAAACATATATATATATATTTAAAAATAAGGAAACATGACATTTTGAAGTTGAAATTTTGGCAGAGATTTATTTCAGAGTCATTGCTCTCTGGGGAGATCTATTTGAGTGTAGTAAGGAACTCAGAACAATCAGTAAAGTGGGGAGGACACTTTAAAGCCAAAAAATAAAACGAGGGTCCAAAGAAAAACTAGAAAAACATGAGACACATGGAATAGTGCCTTTTATTCTTTTTCTGTGTAGTTTGTATTCCCAAATAAATGGAATTTATTCAGAGAGCTCTGCTAGACATGCCTTAAACTTAGTGCTCTCTTTCTCTCTTGTTCTCTCTCACATGCCCACACCCAACCTTGACTTTACCCTAAGCACGGCAGTGATAGTAGAGTTAAATGAAGCCGGGCTTTGCCTTCAAGAAATGCACAATCTAGATGGGCAAATAAGTAAGGGAAGTGAGGGGCAGGGGGAGGGGAGCAGACAGTCATGCTTTACCTTAGATTTTTCATATCTGATCTTCCTTCCTGGGCTGTAAGTTCTCAGTAGGCAGACGTTCTCAACCAGAGCCTGCTGCAGGGCTTGTCACATAGCCATATCGGAGTGAATGAACGACACTCTACCACAGCACATATAGGTGCTACTTGAGTGGCATGCCTTGCAAGTAGTAAAGAGATTAAGAGTAGTGCAGGCCAGTTTTGGAGTCTAGCCTTAAGGGTTAAACGCCACACAGGTAACCACTTACTCTGGAGGAAACAGTTCATTATGCCATGGTCTCCTTTGCATCCTTCAAGGTATAGCTTAAAGGCCAACTCTTCAGTGTTCCTCTTTGAGCCTCCTTTTTCCTCTCCCTTATATCCAAAGACAATGCCTATATTTTTCAGGCAATTCTTACCACACTCTAGGTTGTACTAAAGATATCTGGGCAGATATTTGATCTCCCTTGTTTTATCCCTAATTTTCTCAATGGATTCAGCCCATTTCTTACTCTCTATGTCTATTTCTTACACAGGAAGGAATTTAATCAACGTTGGGTAAATGATTACATTAAATTTGGCGCAAAATTACTTCTTTTCAGGCTCTGATATGGCACCTCCCTGCCACACATCCTTGACCCTTCTCACTGAGTTTCTCTACCTCCCTCTCTACTTTTGCCGTACACATCATGAGCCCATTCAGTGAACAAGAGCTCCGGAGCCACAATAGTGATGTTCGACATTTAGTTTGGAACTGGGGAGATTCTGAAGGGCTAGTCTTATATTCTGGCTCTCACAGGATGGAAAAATTAAACTGTGGGATCAATGTGGAGGCATTTCTGCTTCACAATTCCATGATGAAGTGAATTGAACTTCCCTCTAGTCAAGCATGGAACTCTGATTTCATTAATGCACTTGACATTCACTAAAGTCCTAGTATGTATCAGGCATTTTACTGAGAGTTGGATTGATAAGGACTAATGAGTCATGACCTCTTCTCTGTAGGAAATCACAGTGTATCAGAGAAAGCAAAAGCCCTCCAACTCTACATGATATGTACTATAGAAGAATTCACAGACTACTATAGACAGAGGAAAAGGACCATAAAAAGCCACTGACCAAAACCCCTAAGCCTCAAGATAGCTTGAAAAAAGGCAAATGTTCCAGCTTCGAAGGCTGAAAAATCTTGGTTTAAGTTCCACTTTGGCCACTTACTGGTTGTGCAAATTTGACCATGTCAATTTCTCTCTGAACTTCATGTTCAATTGGAAGAAATACCTATCCTGCAATGCTGTTGTAAGGATTAAGTGAGCAGAATACATATCACATTCATGCCACGAATGAACAGAGGACATTCAAAGGATAGTAACTTCCTTCTGCCATTAAACCAACTGTGTAACTCTGCATAATATCTTTTTAAAGACATTAAGGATAAACTGCTGCCTTAGTTTGTCCAGCCTACTATAGCAGTTGGTTTATAAACAACAGAAATTTATTTCTTACAGTTCTGGAGACTGCAGATTCCAAGATCAAGGCGCTAAAATATTAAGTGTTTGATAAGGGTCCATTTCCTTATTCACAAATGGCCACTTCTCCCTGTGTCCTCCCATGGTGGAAGGAGTGAGGGAACTCTCTGGAGTCTCTGTGCTAAGGGCACTCATCCCATCTAGAGGCTCCACCCATGTAATCACCTCCCAAAGGCCCCACCTCCAAGTAGCACCACATTGGGGATTAGGTTTCAACACAGGAATTTGGGAGGACACAAACTTTCCATTTATTATACCTGCTTTTTTAAGTCAGTCTCTTCCATGGAGACTCGTGTTTCTCATAATTGAGAGAAATCTGTTTACTGGTATTGCATTTAGAGCTTCTAAGTTCATAAGAATTCAAAATAATAATCAAAATAGTTCCTGTTCCTTAAGATTTCACAGAGCTTGTAGTGGACATTGTGATGCTGCCCTCAGGTTTCCAGTCAGCACCTAGGCACTTATTCCCCAGCTGCCAGAAATATGGATGGTTGACCACTCTCAGCTGAGTCATTTTTTGAGTAATGCCTTCCATTGAAAGGGACCACTCCACACAAGATTACGTCCCCTCTCCAGGGACAGCTCATAGCTTATAACTGGCTGATGTGGGGATAGAAAGTCCTGACATCTTTGTCTTGATTTGGAACATCACTGAAGGACTGTCCCAGCCCCAGAGCTCCCCCATGGGATCAGCTGAGGGCTTTGCTGTGTGTTAGTTTGACCTCTCCCTTTGCCCAATCCCACTTTGCTCATCCTCTTACAAGAATATGTACCTCAAAACATCCTGAATGCTTGTGTCTGCCTCTGAGTCTGTTTTCTGGTGATTCGGTCCTAAGACAAATGCATTGTCTTATGCAATCTTTTTATCAACCTATGAAAGAGGACTTGGTATCACACCTTTCATATAGGATAACTGAGGGTTTGTTTTTTTGACCAAGTTTGTAGAGCTGGTAAGTAAAAAAGTGAGGCTATGAGCTCATATCTTGCTGATTCTATTCTCTTTATTATTGCACTGTGTAACTTTCCTGAAGTAGAGGGATTAACCAAACTCAGTCCTGGGACACAATTCAATATCCATCTTTCAGTCTTTAGTGAGAATAAATACAAGAATTATCCATTTAAACAGCATGACTGTGCTTTTTTAAAGAAAAATCTGTAGTTGATACTGATGTTCTGTGCCTTCCTCAAGGACCCATGTGACATGTTTCTGCTTGGGCTTATTTCCAGGGGGGGAAATATGGCTTTGCAGATAGATTTGCATATCTTCTTCTGCCAGAAATTTGAAATATAGAATCCAACAGACTCCTTCCTTTTTTGCCTTAGCTGCCAAGGACTTTAGGGCCAACTTGAAATGTGGTCATTTCGTTATCTCAGTCCTGATACTATCTATTCCCCCTACTTCACAAAGACGCCTCTTTCTTTTGCACCAAAATTATGTTGTCCGCTGTGCCTTTACTTAGGGATTTACTGCATAGGATGACAGAAATCATATGATTTGTGTGAATTAGAGAAGCTAATCATTGCCGATCATACCCTTACTATTTCCAGGGAAACTTCTCCTCCCACAGTCTTAGATGCTCAGTCAGCCAGGTGTGGTCTGATGTGATCCCGCCTCTCTGGCGATTGCTCATTGGACCACAGCTTTTCACCAGAGTCCAGAGGAGTCCAACCATAGGTCAGCCAGCAGAGTCAGATGTGACCTGACGGAGAGGCCTCCATAGAACCCATTTAATTCTTATTAACTGAGTCTGTCTTTGGAGAACTTGAATTGCACTCACAGAAAGATTTGTTTCTTTGTTTTTACTTGACAGTGAGGTAGACGCAAGTTGAGAAGCTGAGTCATGTTAATTATAAAACACAATTTAAAGTCTCCTGCTGCTGCCGTCTCTAGATCTGCCATCAATCTAGACTCACGCTCCCTGTCCAGCTTTGTGAAGCCTGGTCCTGTGTGGGTACATATTTTTCCCACTGTGAAATTCTATCTTTGTTTTGTTTTATTGCTATACATACATACACTCACCATTTGCAACTTGTATGCAGCCATCCTGAATGGGCTTCTGTTTCTCGCCTCCCAAAAAAAGTATGTGTGTATATATATGTGTGTGTACATGTGCATGTGTGTGGAATATCTATCTATAGATTATTATACATTTATATGTAATATAGTAATATATACATATATGTATGTTTCCACATATATGTGGGATAATAAGGAACATTTTAGAGCAAATATTGGCCTACGCAAGCACTCAAGAAGAAATGTTAGCCATCATAAATGTTGAAAAATTGGTTGATTAGAATAAAAATGTTAATATTTAGCTTCTCCTGAAGAAAATCTGAAGATCTGGTGCCATTAGCCTTTAGTTCCATGTGGCAAGAGCTGCTGGAGCTGTATCATAGCTGCTCCATTTTAATGGGGCCTACAGTGTTCCTTGTGTGTCAAACCCCACCTTCTCACTATTGTTCTGCAACATCAGGGCATTTTTTTTCTTGGGTGGGCGCTGCTCTTTTCCTTAGAGGTGCTGGGGATTTCTTTGGAAATCTCACTTTGTCTCTGTTTTCTCTATCTTGGTCTGTCTCTCTCTATCTTTCTGTCTTTCTCATAATAACACAAAAACAACACAAGCTTTGTGAGGAGACCTGGATGCTATTGCCTTCACACTCAGCCAGTCTCTCCTATTGATGTTAGCCTCCTGGCCCCTGTGGGTATCAATGACCCCTGTTCCAGAGGAGACACCTGAGTGACAGGGACATTAGCTTTTTTCATTTCCTTTGAAATTTAGTATTTAATCATTATTTCCTAGGATAAGTCAGGTGCCAGCTAAGCATTTTATCTACATGAATTTATTTCATTCCCTTATCAACTCCATGAGGTAAGTTCCATTAATATTTTCCTTTACAGAGGAAGTAACCAAGACCCGGGGCATTGTGTGACTTGCCTGAAGTCAATGCCTAGTAAAGGCAGATCCTGAATTTGACCCTACTTTCCTCTCAGTCCTAAG
This sequence comes from Macaca mulatta, assembly GCF_049350105.2. Lineage (NCBI taxonomy): Eukaryota > Metazoa > Chordata > Mammalia > Primates > Cercopithecidae > Macaca > Macaca mulatta. The sequence continues at coordinate 41,288,680 of NC_133420.1, forward strand.
GGCCTATCTTTCATCACTAGGCTGAATTCTCTCCCATGTTTGATCTGCCTCTATCTCCCTATGGGCTTGCAACACCATGACGGGCACATTGCAAGTGCGCTTAGACAAATGAGATCAGATGACCTGGGGGATGTGGCTCCTACGCACCTCTCTGTGTTCCTGTAGCATCAGCTAAGACCTTAAAAATCAGTGAGAAAGTAGTCATCTCTCTGTTCACCCATAGGAAGCAGCTTCGTGGTGAGTGAAGGGAGCTACCTGGACATTTCCGACTGGTTAAACCCGGCCAAGCTTTCCCTGTATTACCAGATCAATGCCACCTCCCCATGGGTGAGGGACCTCTGTGGACAAAGGACGACAGATGCCTGTGAGCAGCTCTGCGACCCAGAAACCGGTGAGCCATGGGAGCTGGGATGGGGATAGAGGGTGGGAGAGGCTGGGTGGAAAGAGGCTTTGTGCTCCCTCTACCTAAAGAACTATGGATTCTGAGCCATTGACAAGTGACTGGATAAGAAGGCCCATCAATCTAATTAACACTAATCTATGTGCTGCCATTGCCTTTTAAGGGAGGAAATTCTTAGAGAAACACAGACTCTCAGAGTAAGAAAGGACCACAGAGAACATCTGGCCCAACTCCAGACAAGCAAAATGTCTGCACTTCAGATATCCCTGCGTTCAGAGCTTATCTTCTTGTGACTAGCTGGGTGATCTTGAGCAAGACACTGCCTACTTTTCAGTACAAGAGAATGAAAATAGCACCCAACCCACAAAACTGTCATTAGGATTGAATGAGATGCTGTGTGGAAATCTCATAGCATATTCATTCATTCACTCAACAGGTATTTCTTTAGTAGCCAGGCATATTTTTAGGTATTGGGAAGATAGCAGTGAACAAAGTATGCAAAATCTCCACCCTCATGAAGCTTACATGCTAGTGGGGTAGACACTAAACATGCACTGTGGAATATAGTAGCCACTAGCTACATGTGGCATTTTATTTTAAATTAATTGAAATTAAATAAAATTAAACATTCATTTTCCCAGTCATACAACCCAGATTTCAAGTGCTCCATAGCCATACACTAGCAGCTACATTTTTGCACAATATAGATATAGAGTATCTTCATCATTCTGAAAATTTTTGTGAGACAGTGCTGCAGTAGTCAAATAAGCAGGTAAATTATATGACTCTGTGAGGTGATGATAGATGCTGGTGTGGGGGAAAAGAATGATGTACAAAGCATGTAGAGTGCTAAGCTGGGAGTATGGGTGGAGTTTCATTATACACAGTGTGGTCTGGGAGGCCTCTCTGAGAAGGTGACATTTGAGCAGCCACCTTGAGATGGGAGAATAAACCATGTCAGTATCCAAGGGACGTTTCCAGGCAGACGGAGATAAAAGAGTCAGTGGCGCAATCTCTACTTACCACAACCTCCACCTCCCAGGTTCAAGTGATTCTCCTGCCTCAGCCTCCCGAGTAGCGGGGATTACAGGCACGTGTCACCATACCTGGCTAATTTTTGTATTTTTAGTAGAGATGGGTGGTTTCACCTTGTTGGTCAGGCTGGTCTTGAACTCCTGACTTCATGATCCACCCATCTCAGCCTCCCAAAGTACTGGGATTACAGGTGTGAGCTATTGCGCCTGGCCTAATATGCTGCTTATTTAGCACTGGCAGTGGGGCCAAGATGGAGAGTGAGAAAGAAGGGGAGTAGGAGAATAAAACTGAGAAGAAGAAGTTTTGGGCATGGTGGTCCTCAGGGCCTTGTATAGGATAATATGGACTTCAGATTCTACTCTGAGGAAGATGGACAGTCTTTGGGAGATTCTCAGTACAGAAGCAACATGCTGTGACCTGCATTTGAGTAGGACCACTCTGGCTGCTGTGTAGTGAATTGATTCAGGAGTGTTCAAAGGTCCTGTTACTCTAATCTAGTCAAAGGTTGGTAGTGGCTTGGACCATGGAGGTAAGAGACGAAGATGATGAACAGTGATCAGATTCTGGATATATTTAAGAGTATACGCTCAACGGAATTTATTGCTGAGAATAGAATGCAAAAAATAGAGTGGAGTCAAAGATTATTCCAAATTTTTCAGTCTGAACAATGGAACACATTGAGTTATTATTAACTGAGTCAGGGGATGCCGCGGGAAGGTCAGGGTTGGGTGAGGAAGACAAAGAGTGCTGTTTTGGGTGTAAGTTCAAGATGACTACTAAACATCAACAGAGAATGGGCATTTGGGTCCTGATCTAAGAGCCCCCAGCTAAATTGAGATTCCAGTAGTAGAACGTCTAGCAACCCTTCCCAAATGGGAAATAAAGTGGGGCTGGGTGTGGGTGTTTACAGTGTGCCCTTCACGGGATGCTTCTTTTACCTGGTGGGCAGCCTAAGATCTGGTTGTCTGATGGTGACCCAGGAGATCACCTGTGATCCTGTGAACTTCTCACACAGGAAGCTTGATTACACTGGCTGCCACCCTTGGTGGTTTATCTAACCTGTGCACAATTAATGCCTGCCTGACCATCATTCATGTGCTGGGAGCCTGCCCTTGTGTTCTCCCCAGCATCCAGGGCCTAGGATAGCCCCTGCTCCTTCAAACAGAAGGCACAGATTCAATTAAACACAACCGTAGGAAACAAGTTCAAAGATTAAATACTTACAGATCCTGAGTCAGGAAGGCAATCTTCTGTCCCTGGGTCACAGGAGACAAGAGATGGGGGATGACTCAGTTGCCAATTTTATTAGTTTAATTGTCTTGACAAAACTGTGTTTATTTCTATCACCTCATCTTCTGCCTCTATTCGCCTCGTGTCCTGGGTTCTAGGCATACCACCCACGTGCAGGTTCGCTGAAGGCACCATGCCCTCACATGCCTCTGTCCCTTTCACAGGCTGTTTCTTCCCCTTGAAAATGTCTTTTTCCTTTTAATGGGAGAGCAGGGGCTTCTTTTTATTTCCTACACTTTCAGCCCAAACACCTTTCCTCCCACAGGTGGCATTCCTGACCCCCTCCCCCTAGCCCTGAACAGACGAATGGGCCCTCCCACCTACTGTCATAGCCTTCTGTGCTTCCATATGTCATGGCTTTGTTCCTCTACAAAGTCATTGTTCTTTCCTTGTCTGGAACTATCACCAGACTGTAAACTTTGTTGGAGCAAGGAGGGAGGTTCAAGATGTCTGTTTCACTTTTCTTGCTATCTTTAAAATTCAGCATAATGCCTGACATGTAGTTAAGAGACAAAAAATAATACAAGAAGGAAGGAAGAAGGGAATTTTCCTCCCGATGCTTCTTGAAACAATTGTATATACCGATTCTAGTTGTTCCCCTTTTATTCACTTACATAAGAACTCAAGTTAAATATTTGGCAGATCTAGAAAAACTGGATCACCAACAACTGTGCAGCATCCAGGTATCTGAATTCTAGGATACCCTGGTCTTACTCTCTTATTCCAACACATCTCCAGCAGCATGCCTCTTTCCATTGCTTCTCTGCTTATACTCACAATTATTCCCCAAACATCCCCATGTAAAGTTTTACCTTTTCACTAGAGTTCAGCTCTTCTCTCCACCTGAAATGCCTCCCACCCTTTAATCATCTACCTTCCACAATCCTACTCATTTAATTTCTTCTTACTTCTTCTCAGTAGAATGGATGACTTCTTCTACAGAATCATCAGAGTTCTTTGTTGACTAAAAACAAGATTAAAACTTGAGTTAATGATTGAAAGTTTATCTCCCCTGCTAGAAAGTAAATTCCTTAGGGCCAGAGATCATATCTTTCCACCGCAATGCCCAGCAATGCCCAGCAATGCCCAGCAAAGCACCTTTCTCTTATAAGTCACTCAAGGCATAAATGGATAGGACTGTCTACAGGTGGAAAATAGAAATAGGAACATAAGATCCCTAAATATATTTTCATGGGGCTTAACTCAGATCTACTTTGTAAAATTTAGTTCAATTCATTAGATTCAATTCAAGCAAGATTTTCTTAATTCTGCAACTCGTAAGTCAGTGTGTTAAGTATTATGGGAAATCACAGACAAATTGCACAATGTTCTTGCCTTCATGGATTTTACATTCTCACAGGCATAAAAAGAATCTGCTCATATATAGCTATTATCAAAAACACAGTGTAGTATAAATCAAGAACAATGCATTAACAAAGTGCCTCAAGCCTGAAGAACAGCGAGAAATGTATTCTAGATGGGGATTTCAGGAGATACGTCATGGAGAAGATGACCTTTTAGCTCAGCTTTGTAAGTTTTTGTAGGGACTATGAGTATGGAGGGTGCTTTAGCAGAGGGAACTTGATTTTTTGAAAAAGAGAAAAGTTTAGAATGATTCTAGGACCCAGAGAGCAATTTAGTTGTGCTGCCATCTGGAGAATGAGGTGCAGGCAGAGCACTGGGAGAGTGGCAGGGGATGAGGTTGGGAAGGTAATATGAAGAGAAGTCTTTAAAAGGTAAGTGTCCAAAGACTTTGAGAACATCTGTTCTCACAAGTAGATGGGTCCACCTGTTTTGGAGAGCATCTAACTCCCTAAAAGAACAATTAGAACTTTCTCCACTCTTTGCTTCCCATCAGGAATTAGAATTTGGGGAAAGTCATGGAAAAACTAAACCCTGAAGCCCTATATACATTTAGATCTGGATATGTCAAAAGTAGCTTAGCTTCTTTTAAAGAAGTCTGTCCTTTGTGAGTCAAATCTGTAGAGCTGGACAGAGTTATGGAGTCGAAGCGCTGGTTATCATTCCCTAAAGCTTTTCTGGATGTGTTGATAAGAAGAATTGTTTCTCCCAAGTGACAGGGAAGGAGGAGGAAAGTGGAGAAGATGCTACAGCTGAAACATTTATATAATTGTCTTGGTGCACACATGAACCTGGCCAAGTTTTCCTGGCTGCATGCCACAGCCCATCTCCGGTGTGTTTTTCCAGGGATTTCAACAATTAGTACCACCCACAGGGATGACTATGGAATTAGATCCGTGGTGTGCTGGAGCCAGCTCACGTGGCATCATAAGAGTGGACTGTTAACATCTTTTCCCAACTCTTTGTTCAGTGATGGCATGTTGATAGCCTGAAAATATGCTGTGGTGAGGATGTTTACACCAACACAATTGGTAAATGCAACAAAATCTAGTTTATTTTTTTTTTCAGAAAGACAATCATTAAACATTTAACAGCACAACACTGGATGAGATGAGAACAAACCAATGAAAGACCAAGGCAAAAAAGTGGCTAGTGGAGACCTGAACATGTCACCAGAGTGACATTGTGCTCCTTCCCAGGATAGACTACCATTATCTTCATCTCTCTGAGGACAGAAAGTGAACGTCCAAGGACTACTTGCTCTGGTCCAATAAAATGCAACACCAAACAGTTGAAATCATTAGGCTTTGACTCTCAAGAATATCAGTATGGTAATGTCTTATTGTGAAACAGCTTTATTAAAGTTCTGCACATCTGTGGCATCACACCAAGTTCTGTAAATAAAACCTTTGACAATATGGTCTACAACACATGAAGCAAATGACAGCAGAACACTAACTCATTCTTTCATATGTTTATTCATTCATTCAAGCACTTAGTGAACCAGAGGAGAACTGGAATATCTTCCTGAGTCAGACACAGCCAGGTTTAAATTCTCTCTTCTCTGTTTCCTGGTTGTAGGGAGCTGGGTAAGTCATTTAACATATTCAAGCCTCATTTTTTATAACTAAAAATGAGAAGAATAATTTCAACTTTTTAGAGTTGTTGTAAGGATGAGATGAAAAATAAAATTTAAAATTCACTGGTGCAGTGGATAATATATGGTGGAAACCCAATACAAGGTTTTCTCTTATTTTTATAATCAGTTATTCAGTCATGTGTATCTTCACTTACTAGTTCAATAAATATTTCATGAGCTGTTTAATCCAACAATGTGCATAGCATTAGATTATGTGAGAAGAAAATATGATATCATCTCTGCCCTGCAGTAGCTAACCAGCTGAAGGAGGAATTTAGAGTAAGCTAGACATTCCTATCTGCTGAACTTTTATTTAGTCCTTGTGTGACTTCTGAACATTGGCAGTGAAAAAAATTACTGGCCAGGCATGGTGGCTCATGCCTGTAATCCCAGCACTTTGGGATGCCAAGGCAGGTGGATCACTTAAGGCCAGGAGTTCGAGACCAGCCTGGCCAACACTGTGAAACTCTGTCTCTACTAAAAATACAAAAATTAGCTGAGCATGGTGATACATGCCCTTAATCCCAGCTCTTTGGGAGGCTGAGGCACAAGAATTGATTGAGCCTGAGAGGTGAAGGTTGCAGTGAGCTGAGATTGCACCAGGGCACTCCAGCCTGGGTGACAGAATGAGACTCTGCGAGAAAGAAAGGAAGAGAGAGAGAGGAGAGAGGAGAGAGGAGAGAGGAGAGAGAGAGAGAGAGAGAGAGAGAGAGAGAGAGAGAGAGAGAGAGAGAGGGAGGGAGGGAGGCAGGGAGGGAGCGAGGAAGGGAGGAAGGAAGGAAGGAGAAAGAAAGGAAGGAAGGAAAGAAGGAGAGAGAGAAAGAAAAGAAAGAGGAAAGAAAGAAAAAAGAAAATAATTATTAACCTTCAACCTTCAATCCTAATGTCAACTTTGCCACAAATTTGCCATTTGACCTTGAGTATGCCACACCATGAACTTCAGATTCCTTTTCTTCAACAAAGCAATGAGTGGGAACATACTTTTAGTGCAAGAAGAGTTCCTAGCCATCTAGTGTAATTAAATGAGGAGATCAAGAGCCACCAAGGCTAAGCACATTTCCGTGTGTCACACCATAAATTAGTGGCATGATACAAATTAAAAGTCTAAATAATTTCTAGGATATTTTCCAGCTCAAAATCTATGTTTCTATGACCTTTTAAGCACTAATAACTTAGCATGTACATATGATTGAAACAATTTGTAAATGGCATTTATACAAATTGAATTTTCTTTCCACGGTTGATATGAACTTCAGTCATGTTCACCATTACATTCAGTTTATTTCCATGTCTTCAGCAGTTACTTTTCATTTGTAGTAGGATATGAAATGAGAATATACTGTATGTGGTTATGTCATATAGCAATCTTATATTGTACTAAATATTTCTAATGCATACAGATTGTTTCTGGTATTTGCTGAGCTCTATGTTACTAAAGTTTAAAGGGATACAGGATTTTTATGGAGCTATAAATTCCAAGAATCTACAGTGATGGAGAAATTCCCTGTTTTGAAGGAAATGGTATCTTTAGGACTTTCTAGGTGGTAGAGCATATATAGTGAAGTATGGTAATAAGTAGGTAAAAGCCACAGTACAATATGCTGATATTTGTCTATAGAGAACCAACTTTCTGGCAGACTGAAGAGGGGACATTTGTATATGAGTATATACATTATAGAAAGACTTGGTCTTTGCTCACCTTGTTTATTGCTGTATCTGGAAATGAAACAGTTCCTGTATCAATACATCTTTTCTTGGATGGATGAATGGATGGATGGATGGATGGAAATCAAGTTTCAGCTGCTAAAGTGTCAAGGCTTGTTCAATGAGTAAGGTGTAGGCTTCTTGTGTCAGCACCATGGAGAGTTCTCAGGGTGCTGACAACACTCTGGCTAAAGTGTGTGTTTGCTAAATTAACACTTTCTCAGCGATACCTAATCCTTTTCTGAAACTCACCTTCTCCCCTGCTTGGGCAGCACTGGTCTTTTCTGAACTCAAATAAGGTAAACTCTTCCCTTTATATGTTTAGAATTAGTCCTTGTTTAACCATGCTGCTATTCCAGAGAGCCTCAGCTGGGCATATCCTCCATGAAATGAGTCTCTCTGATCCTCAGAACCCATATTGCTCTCCAACTCACCACTCATTTGTCATGAACTTTACTAGAACGTGAATTAAACAGAACTCATCTGAATTCATTATCGATTAATTAACATGATACCTTGTTATTCTGGCATGAAAGATAATGGAATTAAGCTTTTAAAAATCTTTTCCAACAAAAGTAATTGAAAGAACAACAAGAAACCAAAGTTTTCTGCTTACATTCCATGAAACAAGTCAGTAACTCATAAATCCTATTTCTCTCATCAGATTAATCCATTTAATGCAGATTCATTATCTATATGTAGCAGATGGAGTGTTAAGACAACAACCAAATACAGCTTATAGTCAAAAGAGATATAATGGAATTTTAGTGAGATATCAAGAAGTATATGAACACTGAAGTGACAATAACAACATCTAAAATTATTAGGCACTTATTGTGTACCAAACACCATGCAAAGACTTTATATAGCTATTCTCAGTTATTATAATAACACTTCTAGGTAGTTATTGTTGCTTCGATACAAGTAGCTGTGTCTTAAAGCAGTTGATTGACATTCTCAAGGTCATATATTTACTAAGTATCACTGCTGGGATTTGGCCAAGCTACTGTTTTAAGGAGTTGGCATGTGAGGAAATTTGCTTAGCATTGAGAAAAGAGAGGCATTCTGGGATTCCCCCTTTGATAGGTATTTGTATAGAATTCTCAGAGGCAGGCATGAATCCTTTGGACAAATAATTTACAGAATAAGTTGACTTGAAAAAAATAAAAATACTGAATTGAATTGAGGGCAAGGAAACAATACAGAACTGAGAGGTAGAAAAACTGTGTGACAGCATGTATGAGTTGTAGGGAAACTACTTTTTATCTCTGTTTGGTAGTCTTGATATATTTGGTTTAAATGTGTTGTAAAATGTTATGTTGTAGAAGATGTTTAAGGTCTTTTAAGAAAGGACAATCTGTGTCTAGGATGAGGTCATAAAATTTCAGGGAGCCTGCAAAGCAAGCAACAGGCCTGACTGTTCAAAAATTTAGAAGGTCAAGAAGGTTAGGGTAAACTACAAAAGAGACTATGAAAACTTTTTCTTATTGGGAACTTGCCAGTCCCATTGAAAGTCCAAGGCAACCTTTGCTTCTGAACTTGAAAGAAAAAGGTTGTCAGAGATCTGAAATCTCACGCCACAAAGCTGCATATAGGAAGAAGTAGCCTAAGGTATTTCTGATGATTATACGTACAAAAAAAGGGAAGTGCTCAGCTTTTAAGACCAGATTTTAACATCATAAATACAATCTACTGACATTTAAATTAGAGAATATATTTAATTTTATCCAAAAACTGTGTTAAAAAATGTATTGGTTTTCTAAACATGGCATATGTCCTACTATTTAAAAAATAAATCCAGGAAAGTTCTAAATATATATGTAAAACCTTACAATAAATATATTATCAATAAACAAATGTATGGGAAAAAAGATGATAATGAAGCCTAGGTTGGAATTGAGAGTGTTAGTAGGATATAAAGCCATGTTGTAAAGAGTTCCATATTTGTTAATGGTGAGTCATTTCTTCTAGCCAATGTAATTGCATTAGTGATGGTGCTGTTTCTTCTTCATGGGACAATCTGTTCCTCATCCAGCCCCACTTCTTATAAACTGTATTCTGTAGTTGGTTCACTCCTCCTTATCCTTCTTGTTTCAACTTAAAATGTCACTTCCTCAAGGAAGTGACTTTCTATACTAGTTTATTTCCCCAATGTGTTATGCTCCATTAGTGCTCTCTACTTTTCCTTTATAGTAAATAGTAATAATGGTGCACATTTATACAGTGGCAACTGTGTCAGTCACTCTTCAAAGCCTTTACATATATTATCTCATTTAATCTCTCAATAACCATGTGAGGTAGATGCGATTATATTTAAAATAAGTTAAGACACACACATATATATAGTTTATGTACCACTAAGAAAAAATGCTGCCAATAATAATAACCATACTATACCATACTATACTAATAATTATCAGCTAAGTCCTCATTTCAGGAATATTAAAATATGGGGGCTGGGTGTGGTGGCTCACACCTGTGATCCAGCACTTTGGGAGGTCAAGGTTGGAGGATCACTTAAGGCCAGGAGTTCAAGACCAGCCTGGGAAACATAGTGAGACCCTGTCTCTAAAATAATTTAAGAAAATTAGCCAGGCATGGTGGCATGCAACTGTAGTCCTAACCACTTGGAGGCTGAGGTGGGCAGAGCACTTGGGCCTAGGAGTTCAAAGTGTCAGTGAGCTATGATCGCACCATTGCAATCCAACCTGGGTTACACAGTGAGACTCTAAAAAATAAAAATAAAAATAAATTAAAAATGAAAATAAAAATAAAATGTGAGAAGTTGCGTGCCTTAGGATTAATGTAATGAAATAGTGTTATTGTCTCATTTTACAGGTGAGAAACTAAATCACAGTTAATGGATTTTTCCTGAAGTCATTTAGGAAGTGATAGTGTCTAGATTTGAATCCTACAAGTCTGGCCTCAGAATTTACCCTCTGAACTACAACCCTATGCCATCAGCGCATAATTACAACCTTGAATGATACATGTATGTGTGTCATTCTGTGTTCAATTACTAGCTATCTAAAAAACTGTGTGCCTTATAAAGGCAGAGATTGTGTCTGCATTATCCACTGCTTTTTCCTCATTCCCAACCCATCGTGCAACACACTGTTGATGTTTAAAAATGAGTGGTGGAATGAGCGCATGAAAGATGAAATACTGAATTCAGAGAAAAACTCCATGGCCTCTAATCCCAGCTTTGTAGTTTACACATGGTATGACCTTTGACAAGTCCCCTTTTCCCTATGAGCCTCAAATTCTGTATTTATAATACAAAAGGCATTTCCATTAGATTTTCCCTGCGTACTCTCCAGCTCTGAAATTCTGTGTACTGAAAATCTTTACTGAAAGCCAGTATTCTGGCTTTGAAATATGTAGAATGAAGAAAACCACTGATTCCTGATCTCTTGAAGGATAGATAACATGTGCACCCATGAAATGTGGATTAACACAAGTGTTTACACTTAATAAGCATCTGTGGTGGTCAAGAACTTGCACTCTGGATTCAAATGGATGAAAATTCAAATCCCAGCCCACTTGGGTCCTGCACGACTTTGGACACTTTGCTGACCCTTCCTACACTTCTGTTTTTCCCAAAGGTAAAACAGGGGAAAGATTATCAACATGGCAGACCTTGGAGGGTAATTATGAGGACTGAGCTAGATAAAGTGTATTATGCACTGAGCACAATACCTGGTAGTTAAAGCTCAACAAACATTCGGTATTACCATAGCTGTGACTAAAACATGGATTGAGTGAAATGAATATATCCTTAAAAAAGGTCAGTTATTGTGAGCCTTAGCAATTAGGGAAAGCTTCCTCTGGTGGGGGTGGAAGATAATAGAACTGAATCATGAAGCAAAATAATTATTGTGATAGAACTCCACTGTCCAGTCCAGTAGCTATTGGCCATTTTTGGCCATTTAAATTAAAATGTAAACTAATTAAAATGAAATAAAATGTAAAATTTAGCTCCTCCGTCGCATTCACCATATTTGAAGTGCTCAGCAGTCACATGTGGCTGGTGGCTTTCATATTGGAGAGATATAGAGCATTTCCATTGTTGCAACAAGCTCACTTAGGCAGTGCTGTGACAGAGTGAAGAGCAGAACTACATTTCATATATGTTTCATTTCATTCAAAATTGTTATTGAGTGGCAATGCTGTGTAAGACATTGTGCTGTGTTTATGTACTGATATTCAACAGGAAGAAAATTCAGACCCACTGCCTTATCTAAGAGTGTTTAGTCCAGTGCAGAAGTCAGCAAACTATAGCCTGCAGGACAACTGCTGGTTTTTTGTAAATTAATTTTTATTTAAACATAGCCATGCTCATTAGCTTACATATTGTCCATGTTACATGTTGAATTCCTTTAATGCTTTGATGTCCAAGTTGAAAAAATGGCTTTGGTATTTATTCATTCATTCATGTATTTGTTCATTCAACGTTCAGTATATATTTATCAAGCACCTAATTTAAGCAGGATGTGAGGCTCCGACAGAAGAAACAAAACAAAACAAAAAAATCTCTACCATCATGTAACTTACATTCTTGTGGGGCAGGGGACAGGCACAGAGTTAAAATATATGTAGTAATATAGTTAAAAAATATATATATCTCTCTCATGTACATACTATATATAGTACCCTATATATAGTACATTATATATAGTACATATGTACATCTATAAAGTGTTATATATACATATTTACTATATATACATTTATACATTATACTATATATACATATACACTATATATATTTACACAGTATATAAATTTATACATATATACATTTATACAGTATATGAATATGTAGAAATATATAATGTACTATATATAATATGTGATACACTTTATCATGTTATTTACTAAATATATTTTATTACCATATATACTAAATACAGTAATTTATATATTTTATTACTATATAGTTTATATAGATACTATGTATAGTAGCACATATTTTATTACTATAGATAGTATCTATAGTAATGAAATTATATTGCTGTATATACTATACATAGTAATAGAACTATAGTGAATAACATGTGATAAAGTATATCACATGTTAGAAGTTGAGGGGTGTGTGTGAGAAGCCTGCAGAAAGAGGGGGCTGTACATGTTGCAGAAATGGTTGCGAATTTGAGCAGACTGTTCAAGACAAGCACAACTGAAAAGGTGTGGGAGCAAAGCAGGCCTTGTGGATATCTGGGGAAAGCATGGTGTAGGTAAAGGGGCAGCCTGTGCAAAGGCTCAGAGGGGTGATTGTGCCTTGCATATTTGAGGACGATCATAGAGGCTAATGTGCTAGGTTGAACTGGGTACTAGAAGGGTATTAGGAGATGGGATCACAGAGTCGTCAGAGGACCAGAATCCCTGGGTGGGCCTTGCAGAACGGTGCAAAAACGTTAGCATTTTCATTTGCCCTGAATGCAATGGGGAATCACTGGAGAAGTCTTAGCAGAGGGGTGACATCATCTAACTTCTATTTTAAGAGTATCACTCTGGCATCTCTATTTAGGAAACATCTGTAGGAACGGAGGTAAACATGTTGGAAGGGAGACTAACGGGAGGACTGATGTGATAATCCAGGCCAGAGGTGGTGGTGGATTGGATTGGGGTGGGAAAAGCCAAGGCAGAAAGAAGCATTCAGAATCCAGATATTGCATTTCATTCTTTGCAATTTAGTGTGCATCACTTATGTGCCAGGCATTGTGCTCAGTATCGGAGTTAGTTAGACAAAGAAGCTGCTGTCTCTGGCCCAGGGAGATTCTGGTGAACTGATTTCATGCTTTGACATCAGAGTTGAGGAATCTGCTCATTGTGTGTCCCACATGTGTTTGAGCTCAAGACCCAGTTTTTACACCATCTCTAAAGATAGGACCGAGGAGGTGACAACACCAACTTGGGATGAAAGGAGAAGAGAAACACTGAAGCGGGCATGTGATACAAGTGAGAGGGTGAATAGAGCTTTGCTGATCCTTTTGTGAGGCAGGGCTGGGTGCAGAATGAACTGAATGAGGTGCCTCAGGCAAAAACTTCAAGGAGGCACTCATTCTTAGATGAAAACCCTGTCCTTACACAATTCTAAATGCCCTCTTAAATGTGGAGGGGAAAAGTATCAATTAATGACACTTGCCTCTCTACCCCTTCTCCTGAGAAGCCTTTAAAGACTCCGCTGAGATGACAAGTAGGGCTGGGCACTGTGGGGGCATAGAACAAAAGTCTCCAGGGTGGGAGGAGCCCTACAGATTGTCTGGCCCAAGGCTTCCTTCTACACCTGATAGCTTGAGGTTTTGGGAGGGTTCATTTAGTAATTCAGTAACTTAGTGGCAGAGAGGAGGTTGCCACACTACCATAATGGTGCTTAATTTCATTCCTCTTGAGAACATATTAAGCAGTCAAAATATTTTATCCTTGGGATGTAAACCCCCATCCTCCCAACTCCAAACTTGAGCCATTACCTTTTGCATGGCCTCTTGCCACATGTGAAGATGGTACTGGTTTCTGCCATTACTTTTCTGGTCTTGTCTTGCAGGGATGTGCTCAGGTACACTCATTCATAGAAATAAGTGTTTCAGTGCAGAGGATCTGGGGTATGTGAGTTCCTCTTAAGTTTCATTAATGTCTTTGTTTCATAGACATCAACTGAGCCTGAAGATTGAGTCAGTCATTGGGGAGAGATGCAAAAGAGACACCATTGGCCCTTTCCAAGAGCTCATGATCAAGCTGCATGAATGCTGGGCTCTGTTTTGTTTTATAGAGAGGCAGTCAGGGCAACATGGAAAGAGCCTAGGACTGAAATCAGACAGACCAGGGCTGAAATCTTGCCCTGAATGCAATGGGGAAACCACTGGTAGAGGCTGAGCAGGGGCTCTGCCCCTGACTATTAGCATAATTTTGAGCAAATCACTTAATTTCTCCAAGCCTCAATTTCCTGCTTTTTTAAATAAGATGGAGAAGTGTTCACCTTTGTTAAGTTATTGTGACAATTATTATGAGTACAAAGTACCTGCTACATTATATGGAAAATACATGCGTTCAACATATGGAAATTATTGAATCAGGGACAAAAAGAACCCCCCAAAGCTGGCAATACTTAACACACAAAAGACTTAATCGTGATGAAATGGAAGGCATGATGACAGATTTCTGTGCAGAAAGGACCTCTAGGAAACCATTTAAAACACAGCACTTAGCAGTAGCACTTGCCTTTTCTGGTTATTTGATACTGCCTGTAGGGAGCTTGCCCATTGCAGCGCACTGTCCTCTCTCCTTTTGCTTGACCGAAGGCAGCATTTGATTCAGTGTGGATGACTAAAGGCCTCTGAATAGAAGGAGGAGTATGTGTTTGTGTGTGTGTGTGTGTGTGTGTGTGTGTGTGTGTGTGTGTGTGTGTCCCCACCTTTTGGCTACAGTACTGAATGGTCTCTTATGTCCCTGCCTTTTGGCTACAATGTTGAATGGTCTCTTAATTAAAATTTCACTAGATGGTTTATGTTTCTACCAGAAAATGGGAGTATGTGATGGGCAGTTGGGGTATGGATTTATGTTGCTAACACCAGCACTCTTCCTTTGGACAGGGCATCCAGAATTCAAAATGTCCCACACAACTCAGGTAAGGTCAGGTGACCTTACCCAGTGTGGTGTGAACAACCCATCACACTCTCCAATGGCTGAAAATGAACCTAACAATGAAGTCTGACTCTGCAGTGAAGCCTGATACAGGCTGCTTAGACACACTTTGCTTAATTTTAATTATTCATAATGATTCCCCATTATATCCCAGGAAATGTACTGTAAAAATGTTTTGTAAAAGAATGAGAGCCTTGGTAATGGGAACCTGCACTGTTCTTCTATTAAATCATTGCCGGAAAAGTGGGGGCTTTAGTGTGTGCGCTTGTTTGAGAGTGGGGCAAAGACAGTGGAGTGAATGGAAGGGAAGACAAGGGAAGAGAAAGAAGGGAAGTTAAAAAACTCTAAGAAAGGCTGGGTGCAGTGGCTTATGCATGTTATCTCAATCTTTGGGAGGCTGAGGGAGGCAAATCAATCACTTGAGGCCAGGAGTTTGAGACCAGCTTGGCCAGCATGGTGAAACCTCATCTCTACTAAAAAATAGAAAAATAGCCAGGCATGGTGGTATGTGCCTGCAGTCCCAGCTACTCAGGAGGCGGAGGCAGGAGAATCGCTTGAACCCAAAAGGCGGAGGTTGCAGGGAGCTGAGATTGTGCCACTGCTCTCCAGCCTGGGTGACAGAGCGAGACTTTGTCTTAAAAGCAAACAGAGAAACAAACAAACAAAAGAACTTTTAAGAAGAAAGGAAGGAAAGGGGAAATTGATTTAACAGGAAATGACTGTACTCTTTTTTGGTGACACCTTTACATGCTATGTCTTATTTCATCTTCATATTGAACCTTCAAGTAGACAGACCATACTTTTTCTCTTTTATATTTGTGGATAAGGACATTAAAGTGGATTTGGAGATTTTACTTGGACCTCTCTGACTCTAAACTCAAGTTATTTTTGCTGCAGAGAATTCTAAAAGAAAAGAAGACAGAGAAAGTCAAATAGTAAAGAACATAGACAGAGAGAGTGAGAAAGAAAAAACAGAAGCAGAGACCAAAGAGAGAAACCGAGGCTGTGACAAAAACGCAAACTTGAGAAACAGAAAGAGAGACAGAGATGAAGAGAAAGAGAGAAAACATAAAGCAGAAGCAGGGCAGGGGGCCAGGCACAGTGTCTCATGCCTGTAATTCCAGCACTTTGGGAGGCCGAGGCAGGTAGATCACCTGAGGTCAGGAGTTTGAGACTAACCTAGCCAACATGGCAAAACCCTGTCTCTACTAAAGTTACAAAAATTAGCTGAGCCTGGTGGTGGGTGCCTGTAATCCCAGCTACTTGGGAGGCTGAGGCAGGAGAATTGCTTGAACCCAGGAGGTGGAGGTTACAGTGAGCCAAGATTACACAATTGCATTCCAACCTGGGCGACAAAAGCAAAACTTGGTTTAAAAAAAAAAAAAAAAACCATGAATATAATCAGAAATTAGATTAGCAAAGTGAAAATTAGCTGGGTTCAGCTGAATGTACACATTATGTAAAACGGTATAATATTCTAGATGGAAGGGACTGGAAATGGCAATCCTCTTGTTTGCTGGGGAAGCTAGCTGTGACCCTGATCATCTGCCTGCAATTGAGGCTGAGGTCACTCTGAGAAAGGAACCCCTCAGAAAGAGCACGCAATCCACCTTCTCTTTTTTTTTCTCAAATTCCTAACTAGAGAAAAGCAAAGGTCCCAGTTCTCTCTGACCCCTTCTGGCTCTCTAGACTGCCTTGTTTGATGCCATGGGCAGGACACACAGGTATGGCCCATTGCACTCAAAGTGCACTCCGGAAAATCATTAGTATTTTTGCTCTAATTGTATTAATGGAATTTAATTTTAAATTCCCAAAGATAGCTGCTGCTTGGAAAAAAAAAATATCAATGAATCTCTTCTGTGGAGTGAAGAACCCTTTTGCAAAATGAATAATTACCCTTGGCTTAATTTATTTTGTGTATTTCACTTTGCTGTTTCAGGTTTTGTTCAGGCGGGGAATTGAATTATTAATCATCATGTGTTCTGAACGGTTTAAGCATATATTTTATCCTCATGGCATTCTCATGAATAAGGGAGAACAGAGCTGTGTTCCCCATCTTTTAGGTCAAAATGATGAAACTCAGAGAGATGAGATGGCTTGAGTAAGACCACCCAGCAACTTGCAGGAAAAAAGAGTTCTAGGATCCCATGAAGTGGGCAACCACGTAGCATGATTTCATCTGCATTCCTTTAAGCTCCTATAGAAGTATGGTAGATGGCCAAGTAGGGTCACAAAGGGAATTTTGATGAGACACCGGGTTGTGCTGAATTCATTCATCTTACATGGTACAGTTGCGGTGGGGGGCTGTGACTTCAGAGTCAAGCAGGTCAGGGTTCTAATCTTGACCCTGTTGCTTTCTTGCTAGATGAACTGAGGTCAAGTCATTGAACACTGTTGGGCTTCAGTTTCCTCCTGTGTAAAATCAGGATATAAGCACCTGCTTCACAGGGTGGTTAGGTGGCTTAAAGGCAAAATGGTGGATCAAAAGTGATCATGATTAACAAACTTCATGAGCATCTCTTAGTATCTGCCTTTTTCTAAGTGATAACTAAGAGGTCTGGAATAAAAGCCATGGTCAGGAAAGAACATTAAAGCCACCAGCTCCCTAATAATAGTCACAGCAATAGCAGGTGATACTTATGGAGCCCATTTTTTGTGTTGCTCAATGAGAAGGGCTGGCATTATTAACTTAGAAATAAGGAAGCTAAGTCTTGAGTGGAGACAGGAAGTTTTACAAAGTCACTGAGCTATTGATTGGCAAATGCATAGCTCTACTTCCATTCTGACTCCAGTGCCTGTCTTCTCTGCTTTTAAACTTGTCTCTTGCCACCCTAACAGCTGAATTCCGCATCTGGGAATGACTAGAGAAGTTCCCCCTCATCCACCATTTCACTTTCTACAGTATCTGTTACCCACAGTCAACTGCGGTCTGAAAATATTAAATGGAAAATACCAGAAATAAACAATTTATAACTTTTATATTGGGCTGCATTCTGAGTAGTGTGATGAAATCTCACACCGTTTTGCTCCATCCCACCAGGATATGAATCATTCCCTTGTCCATAGTATCCACGCTGTATATGCTAATTGCCAGTCAGTCACTTAGTAGCCATCTCAGTTATCAGATCTGTCAAGGTGTCACAGTGCGTATGTTTGGATAATCCTTATTTTACTTAATTATGGCCCCAATTGCAAGACTAGTGATATCAGCGGATTGTTATACTTGTTCTATTTTATTTTTATTTATTGTTCTTAATCTCTTGTTGTGCCTAATTTATAAATTAAATGTTATAGATATGTACATATAGGACAAAAACATAGTAAATATGGGTTCATTAATCTGTTCTCACACTGCTATAAAGAACTACCTGAGACTGGGTAATTTATGAAGAAAAGAGCTTTAATTGACTCACAGTTCCACAGGCTGTACAGGAAGCATGGCTGGTAGGCCTCAGAAAACTTACAATTATGGCAGAAGGTGAAGGGGAAGCAGGCACAATCTTCACATGGCAGATCAGGAGGGAGAGAGAGTGTGAGGGGGCCCAGTGGAAAGGGTTGCCCTGGTTGAGAACCTAGAGCAGAGACCCTCATGGGACCTGGCTGGCAGCCTCTCAGAAGCCTGGCCACCCCACCTGGGTTGCACACATGAGCTGAGCCAACACCAGTCAGTCCCCATGTAGCCTTGACTAAGGCTACATGCTTTTAAACAACCAGATCTCGTAAGAACTTACTCGCTATCATGAGAACAGCAAGGGGGAAGTCCGTCTCCATAATCCAGTCACCTCCCTCCAGGTCATTCCCCCAGCACTGGGGATTACAACTCAACATGAGATTCAGTTGGGGACACAGAGCCAAACCATATCAATAGGGTTCAGTGCTATCCACAGTTTCAGGCGTCCACTGGGTGGGTTGGAACTCATCTTGTACATAAGGGGGCACAACTGTATTTTTGCAGAGGGGATGTGGCAGTTACCAGGGACTGCTTCTTCATACCTGCAGAACCAGGGCAGGATTCCTCAGTGCACATTAAGCCTTCTGTCTGTGCCTGCAATGTACGCCACTGATCCAGCAAAGCAAAAGGGCCCACCATTTTCCATGCACACTGTGGCCTGCCTTCGTCCCTGTTGTTTTCTCTGTAAAACTCTTAATTCCCCTGGAAAGGGAGTCAATGCAGCCTGGGGACAGCAGCACCATCTCTGGAGCGGCACAGTTGCTGGATGGATTCCAGTTCTGGCTCTGGCACACTTGACTTTGTGACCTTCAGCAAGCAGGGTACTACCCCTCTGGGCCTCTATCCCCTCGTCTGCAAGATGGGGTTAGTAATAGAGCCTACCTCGTAGGTTTGTTGGAAGGATCATGTGAGTTAATCTAAACAAAGAACTTCCCACACTGCCTGGCAGGTAGTTATCCCTGTGGGTTTCCTCTTATTATTACTCTTACCCTCCCTTTTCATTGATAAGCCCCCATCCTGGGCAGAGCTCAACAGTCCTCTCTTGGGCTCCTATACCTTTTTGCGCACACTCCTCTTTTAGCCTGAATCACACCTTGTGCAGTGATGTACTTTCCTCCAAGTCTTCCTACGCCAATGCCAGCTGTTTGAAGGTAGGAAAATAGGATGGATTCATCTCTCTGCCTCCATCTCCCCTGTGCCAGGTATAGAGGAATTATCCAGAGAAGGGTAGCTGGTCCGCAGCAGTAAGATCTGGAACAGAGATGAATCGGGTCGGGAGGAGAAAAGGAGGAACTAACACAGCAGAAAGCCTGGAAGGGCAGCTGCAGCCCAGAGGGGCAAGGGCACCAAATCAAGGAGGAAACGTGACTGCAGGGGGCTGGGGGGGGAAGCAGCCTGGACAACAGCACAGCAAGGACAGCAGTGCTGGCAGCAATCACGATAACGACACTACAACATAGCAAGTGCTGCCTACACGTCTGGCAGTGCAGTAACTGTTTTTAATATATTGTCTGCAATCCTTGTGACAATTTTTAAAATTGGGTTTAAGATGCCCATTTTCTGATGAAGCCCAGAGCTGCAGTGATTGATGCAGGCCACAGAGGATCCAGCTTCCAGTGGCCTTGGTTGCCAGGCCGACGCCTTTCCCTTACCAGGCTGTGTCCCTTTGCTCTCCATGCCTTCCCAGTGCATCTGAGAAGCTTAGAGGTTGCAGGGCTCTGGGGTACAGTGAGGGTGGGGAGAAGCCAGCCTCTCACCAGCAGGCTCAGCTCTGTGCATGCATGTTAAGCATCCTGTGTTCATAAACTGAAGCCAGATCCTTCTGGATTGTTGGAAATATCTGCTCTGTGTCCATTGCAGGCTATTAGTGAGATTTCTTCACCCCACTCCATCCTTAATCAGCCATGATTTTGCAGGAAGCTCTCTGCCACATGTTTTTCTCCTAGACACTAATACTATATAATCATGTGTGTGGTGCACTCAGAGGTGGAAGAGGCTAGAAAGAAAGGGAATGGGGCCAGTGGAAAAGGTTGCCCTGGCCGAGAACCTGGAGTGGGGGCCCTCATGGGGCCTGGCTGGCAGCCTCTCAGCAGCCTGACCACCCCGTATGGGCTGCCGACACGAGCTGAGCCAACACCAATTAGCCCCCATGTAGCCTTGATTAAGGACTCTAATCTCTATCAGACCTGATCATCAGCCTGTGCCACCAGAACCTTTCAGCCTCTGATTATTTTTTCTTTGTGCTCTCAGAGGCATGCTGATGAATGACAATGAGGGGCCAGCAGCTACAATGCAGAGTCCACATTTGTGTTAGTGCTTTGGAAAGAGCAAGGTTTGAAGGTCTCACACCAGCAGTATAAGGAAGAAAGGGACATCAGAGACACCCATGTGAGGTTGCTCAGATGTCAAGACCAGCCTCCTCACTATACAGATAGAGAAACTGAGCCCCAGGGAGGGAGGGAACTGCCTCAGGTCACACAACACATTTGGCTGAGTAGACTTATAAAGAATCTGCCTCATTTCATAAAGCTTCTAATTATATCCTCTTGTTATTTCACTCGAATCATGTTCTTTGCCTACCAAGCCTCCATTTCCCCAAGCCCCCAAACTTATCCTGCTTCCTGAATCACAAGAGAGATGCTGATTTCAAGAAACAAGACCAGAATATATTAGAAGAAGAATCAAGGGCTAGAATTTGAACAAGATTTGGAAAAGTGGGATATCCAAATACTACCTACTCATTTTACAGATGGGAAGGCTGAGGTCCAGAAAGGTAGAATGATTTGCAGAGGATTCAGGGCTGTAAAATGTATCCCCCGATGACATTACTTAAACTCAACACTGCCCAAATTATCTCATTCTTTTACTAAATAATTGTTTGCCACTTAATTTTACCTTTTCTCCTCTCCCTCTTACTTTCGTCTGTCCTTCATTGACTTTGTCTCTCTCTAGGGCTCAGTCTTTGCTTGAGTGGGATCTCTGAGTGGTACCCATGGGTAGAACCAAGGCAGACCTGCTGAAAGAAGCTTCAAAGGGTCTGAAGGTTGGTCTCAAGAGACCCTGCTCTTACCAATAGACTCAGAAAAAATTGGAGCATAAAAGCCACAGGGAGGTAGAGTTATTGATAAGGTTGGAAAAATTGGCTGGGGCCAATGATGAAAGACTTTGAATGCTAGACTGGTATATATGACCTCTACCCTGAAGGCAACTGAAAACCACTGAGAGTTTTTGGGGAAGGCCACGGGTACAGATAACTGTTCTTTGAAAAGATAACTGGCCAACAGTCAGATTGGATGTAGGGACACGGAAAATAGGTTCATAGCACATGGACAATGCTGAAGGCCTGAACTAGGCCAGTGACAGAGGTTCATAGCACATGGACAATGCTGAGGGCCTGAACTAGGCCAGTGACAGAGAAGAGAGATGGGAATAAATGGGTCTGGATAAAACCAAAGAGGTAGAGTCAGTGGGATTCAGATATCGTTCAGATGCTGAGGGTACAAAATAGGGCCCAGTTAGAAGTTTTTCTGAAGTTTTCAATCAGGAAATAAAGCAGTACCATTACTCATAGAGATGTGGACATCTAGGTTTAAAGTACATCAGAAACTTTTGCCAAAATAATGCTGCATATCAATCACATTTTATTGTCAACAACTACAAGTAAGCATCTTTTTCTCCTTTGTCACACATCTGGGTGGACTGATCTAGCCAGCACTCAGCTGCCCTTGGCTCTAAGCTGAGGATGAATCCAGATCTGTTCCACACATCTCTCTTCCTTCACGGACCAGCCACAGCCTGGAGGTGTTCTTTCTCATGGCAAGAGGCAGGAGTGCAAAACACAAAGCCTATCCACATAAATACATTTGAAACCTTGATTATTTAAGTCCTGGATGTCATCATCCCATTGACCAAAGCAAGTCATATGCCAAGCCTGAAGACAAAGGGCAGGAAAGAAAATGTACTCTTCCCACAATTAACCATGGCAAAGAAGCAAATGCATAATTAAGTACTGCAGAGAAATGACCCTCAGTCTCTCACACGTGATCACTGTCAAAGGCAGCTGTCCTTGTTATTGTCCTTGTGGTTATATTTATTGTTGTGATGTTTATGGTGGTATAAGCGAGCATGAGCTTTGGAGACCTGGCCCTATGACCTAGGGCAGGTGACTAGTCGAGTCTCAGCTTCAGTTTCCTCATTTTACAAGGAGGGCATCAGTACCTTCCTCCTTGTACTAGTCATGGCTGTGACATGCAATGACACATGTCAAATGTCACACACCATTTTTAGCACAAAGCAGACCCTCATAATGTTATGCCCAACCCATGCTTTGCCCACTATGTGCCTGGCCTTGAGTTGAGTTACAGAGATACAGAGGTGAAGAGGCCCAAGGTGGCCCACTGGGAGTCAGAATGGGGAAGGGTGCCATGTTTATTGCTCTGAGGGCCCAGAGAGATGCCTTTTCAAACCACAGTGACAAGAAGAGTAAATAAGAAAGTGAACAGCAGGCAGCGTCCCTGGCCGGTGGTGATAAGTGATGACTGAGTTAGAAGCAAGTGAAAATGGAATCATAACAGAATGACAGGGTTTGGGGAGGGGAGTCAGACAGCCAGGATGGCTTATGAAGGAGGCTTTGCACTCTCATGGGCAAGCCATGAGCTCCTCTGTGCTGCTGGGATGGAGGAGGCAGCGGCCTCTAGCTTATGCCTTGTCCGTACCCATACCTCCTTCAGCAGGGCCTGCCATGGACACAGGTAACATGTCTTCGTAGCTCTGGAAACCCAGGAACACCTTTGGGGATTATCTCATTCAAACTGCCCTCAACTTCTGCAACATAGTTAGATCTCATTTCACAAAATATTTAAAAATTAGCTGGGAATGATGGCACGTGCCTATAGTCCTATCTACTTGAGAGGCTGAGGCAGGAGGATCTCCTGAGCCCAAAAGCTCAAGGCTGCAGTGAGCCATGATTGCACCACTGAACTCCAATTTGGGCAAGAGAGCAACACCCTGTCTCTAAAACAATAATAATAATAATTAAAAAAAAAAAAAAAACACCCCAAATTACAGATAAAGAAACTGTGGTCTTTTGGGTTTTGCGAAGGGCACACCTTGGATTTTTGACCATCCTTCATTCTAAGCACCTTTCCTTTCCACTAAAACAGCATAGTGGATGGGCCCCTCCTACCCGAGAACAATAATTGTATGGACTCAAACAGCCGTTGTGTTCTCAGCAAGAAGAAATGTGCCAAAGACCGTGCTGAGGATTTTTCAAATACAGCACTTGATCCTTTCCACAGGTATATGATACCAGCTCCAGTACAGATCAAGGAGACAGGTTCAGGGAGAGAAGATGCAATGTATCTGGTTCTTACAAACTTGAAGTGGCAGGCAGATCCAGGATTTGAATGCAGTACATGATGATTTCATGGCCCACCCACACTCTGAACCATTTCACCAGCCTACTGGCCTTATGTGATTAACAAGAAGGCACTGTCCTGTTTGGAAGAGCCTCACAGGAGATGAACACAGATGGTTCATGATCAAGGCGTTCTGTTGTTTTTACCCAAGAGTTTCTGGACTGAGAATGCATACAACATAGAAAGAGACCTCAACCAATGGCAGCCAGGAGACATGAAGAGTAAATCTTTTAAAATCAACGCAACTCATCTACTGCTGATAACACAGTTCTGGTAACTAGCCAGATAGAAAACCATCTAACTGAATTCCCTTATGAGAACCAATATAACGAAGAGAGTGAATTCTTTTTTTAGGTCTCCATTATTAACAACACATAAATGTATGTCTTTAATGCACTTATGGGCATTTCAAATTCATTTTACTGTTTAAATAATACCCGTTTGTAAATGCTCTCATTTTTAGAAAACTTGGTAATATCAAAAAAACCTTTTGTACAACATAATTGCTACAAAAGGCTTCAGAATGCATTGAACTATTGATACCACCAATGCAGCAAAAGGACACTGAAGTGGCGGCCAAGAGCCCTGGGTTTTCATCCCGGCTGGCCCAGAGGCTAGGCCAGTAATTTGGACAAACTCCTTTACTCTCTTAGCTTGAGTTTCTTCTTCTGAATAATGAAACTGGGAAAGTTTGAACTAGCTGGTCTTGAAGGGTCTTTTCTACTCTGATGTGAAATAAAATTCTATTTTGGACCTTTCATCAGCACTTGTGTTTGCACTCTTTGTTTCCTTGGCAAATACCTATCTTGGATGTAGAAAGTTTCTTCCAGTCCTCAGCAGAGTCATCATTATTCTAAATGAACTCAGCCTAAATTCATGATAATCATGATATATGTATGAATTCGCTAATTCATTCATTCATTCATTCATTCATTCATTCATTTAGTAAATGACTTGCCAACCCTTTATCATGCACTATACTAATTATTAGAATACAGGATGATTAAGAAAATGTTTTTGCCATCAAGAAATTCCCAGCTTAGTGGGGGAACAGGCAAGTAAAAATTATTGCCCTGTTCCATTGGCATAGGCATTACTATTTTGAAATATATCCCTTTATCTATTTAGCATTTATTTACTGAATCCCTACTCTGCACCAGGCAATGCAGGAGGTGCTGAGATGCAGTAGTGAGCAAGGAAGGTACTAAAGTTATAGGGATAGGGAGTGTGGGAGTTCACAGTCAGCCCGGTTACATGTATCCCTGGAGAACTGTTCTTTGATGGCCTTGCTGCTCTGGGTGTGCAGAAGCAGAGTTGAAGAAAGGACTCACCCAGGGAAGAGGTTAATTACCCTCAGCTCTGGCTGTCAGAGGCTTTGCATCTGACAAGAAGGAAATGCCTGGTTGCAAATAGTGGAGATTTAGCTGAGCCAGCAAAATAGGAAACAGGAGTCAATACAGCCAATACCTATTGCATTGATGGAGATCTTGCTAGAGACCCAGGCTGCTGCTAAGAATTATTGCAGCTGAAACTAAAACAAACAGTATCCAGAAAGCAGAGGTTAGGGATTTGGAAAGGCAATGCAAACAGCTGACTCTTGGTGCTCAGAACTGATGTGTGATCTACTCCAACCTTCCGTTTTACAGAAGGAGAAACTGAGGCCCCAAAAGGAGGTAATTTGTGTCTCTACATGTCTAATATGTAAGGAGTTAGGGGTGATAGTTTTGTCTAAATGTAAATATATATCAGAACCCAGTGGCCAGCTTGGAATTAAAGGGAAGGAAACACTTTTTTTAAATTCAACTTTTATTTATATAGGGGGTACATTTACGGGTTTGTTACGTTCATATGTTGCACCCATGTAGTGTGCATAGTACCCAGAAACTCACTTCTTCACCATCGACTAGTTGTCACCTGAGCCACTAGCTTTATTCTTTACTATTTCAATTTGTTCTTACATCAGCTCTAGGAAATGGACATTGCTATCATCCCTATTCTGTAAATGAGAAAGCTGAAACCAAAAAGGTGACTAAGGCCACACAACTAGGGAGAGAGCAAGAGGATGGGACCGTGTCCACCAGCTGCTAGCACTCAGGGGCTTTTCCGTCTGCCTACTTTCTGTTCTCCAGGCAGCCTCATGGGGGTCTCCAGGGTGAATGCCTCTTAATTGCAAAATATGTATTTGTTGTATAATGAGCATCAGTAACTAATGATCCATTGTGAGTCAGGGAAAACTTGCCTAGTAAGCACACAAGGAGGAAAGAAAAACATAGCAGCACCCTTTTTCTGAATAAATTTCTCAATCTCACCAGTATTTCCAAAACCGAGAGAAAGAGGAAAGAAGTGAACTGTGCTATCTCCTGCAGGTCACTGCAGGAGAGACAGGGACCTCAGCCTTTGCCCTTTCCATAAAGAAGAGGGATCCTCCTTGCTGGCCCCTCCTCGCCCACCCCAGCCTGACTTCCTACTCCTTTGCCAGAGGTAACCATTTTACCTCTGCCATTATGAATCATGAGGCCTGTGGCTTGTGGCAGATCATAAATCAGTCCAGGGAGTCTCGAGGACAAATCCCAGGACTTTTAATCTTTAATATTAGACGTGTTTAAAGTGGTGAATATTTCATGAAGGGACTGTTGCATTTTAACACATCATTAGTGACTCCTGCCCCTCCCCCCTTTGGTAAATTATTTTCGTCCACATTCAAGGCTCTTAGCCTTTTCCTTCCATTCCCCTTGCCTCTGGCAACAATCAGTTCATTAGGCAGCAATACTTACAGCACTTCCACTTGGTGGAAGACCCTAGGCGTGACGTTGCAGGGGAGGAGTACAGAAACCATTTTTACCTGTGAGCAAACCCTCCTTATTTTCCAGGTAAGCAGATAAGAGGAAAAAGACCTGTCTTCTGACTCTCCTTGTGTCTTTCAACAACCTCATTCTGCATATTTTGAACACTATCTCTGACCCATTCTTCACTCCATACTCTTACTACCATTTTTTGTTCAGGCAGCATTCATGAAGTGCAAGCTATTTGTCAATAGGTGCTGGGAATACAAAGATTAAGCAGCAGTGTCATCTATAAAACAAGTTACAGTGTTTTTAAACACTCAGAATGCTTCATAGAAGGTCAAATATATAACATTTACAGTTCTTCAGAGAGAACAGTAATTTTACTTGATGAATACATACATTTCAAAATCCAGAGTTAAGGGTGATAGTTGTAGAACCCATGTTACCCTAGTATTCTATTTACTACAATGTTGTGTTTTAGTTGTATAAAGTTGAGAAAATCCTGATTCACAAAATATGTAGTTGCAAATAGCATGAGCTTGTTGGCACCTTGACTCATCCTCAGTGTCCTTTTAGATGAAACAAAGATGACAGGAGATTATTTTTTTTTCCCCTGAAGCCTGGATAAAATAAGTTTATCTGGCAACTGATACTTTCTTCAGTATCCTAAATTCTGGCATGTGATATCTGAGTGTTTATTCTTGTTTTTGTATTTTTAAAAATTTAAAAATAAAACCTTTAAGAAAAAGTAAAACATAAAATTTGCATAGTCCCAAAATCTCTGTGAAGTAATACATTTCCATGGACATGATTTGAAAACTTTTGGGTCCTATCTATCAGGATCACTGTAGGATCCAAGGGTGACAGGTTTATCTGTGTGTGTGTGTGTGTGTGTGTGTGTGTGTCTGTGAGAGAGAGACATACAGAGAGAGAGAGAAAATGTGATTACAAGAAGATGAGAAAGAAGACAAGGCAACCTCATTAGCCTGGAAGTTTACCAGAGCCATAACAGATAGTTGATTATTCATTCAACTCATATTGTTAAGCACCAACCCTATTCTAGGCAGTAGGCAAAGCCAGGGCGGTTCCTACCAGCATTTCCCAAGAGGTTTTCCATAGAATTATAATCCTGTGAGTCATTCCACCAACAAGGCTTCCAAAGGAAAATAAGTTGGTGAAAATCGTGTATGTATCACCCTGATGGAGAATCACACTACACTGGCTTTAAGGAATGGGGTAGTATTACTCAAACACAGTTTTAAATAGAATCTATTTTTGGTAAACCATCTTTAAGCATCCCACAAATACACCTTAGAGAAAAAAGCAGTAACTCATTAAATCAAAAAATGTTTCTAGGCTAGGCACGGTGGCTCACACCTATAATCCCAGCACTTTGGGAGGCTGAGGTGGGCAGATCACTTGAGTTCAGGAGTTCGAGACTAGCCTGGCTAACATGATGAAACCCCATCTCTACCTAAAATACAAAAATTAGCTGGGCATGGTGATTCATGCCTGTAATCCCAGTTACTTGGGAAGCTGAGACAGGAGAATCACTTGAACCTGGGAGGAGGAGGTTTCAGTGAGCTAAGATCATGCCACTGCACTCCAGTCTGGGCGATGGAGTGAGACTCTCAGTCTCAAAAAAAGAGAAAAAGAAATTCTATACCTTAAGTATACAGTAGAGAATAAATGACAACAGCTGGGAGTAGGACAGAGAGATTCTGAAATCACTTCTAGGATTCTGGACTCCGAAGATATGCTAGGAAATGGGACATATGCTGGCCACTTGAAATGAACTTGGCCAATGAGAGAATGTACTTAAGGTAGTGTGTAATGCTAGCAAGCATTCATGCAACCAAGCATAAGCCATGGCCTGAAAAAAAATAGTGGATGGATGGATGGATTCATGAACGAATGGATGGAAGGGAAGGAAATGAAAAAGAATGGCAAGAGAGAGGGAGAGGAGAAAAGAGGACAAGAGATGGCAGCAGAGGGAAGGGGAGGAGGGGAAAAACAATTTTAAAATGAAAAACAACCCAAAATAAAACCAGGAGACTACAGACAGGATTTTTCTGAAGGGGGAAATCAAAGGTTTCTTGGAGATGGTGGCATTTAGTTTGGGATTTATGGAAAGTGAAGACCTCTTCATTCAGATGGAGATAACTCAGTTTTCTGATTATGCCTCTAGAGTAAATGCACTTTATCATAATTTTAACATTTGAAAGGACGACCTCCATTTGTAGCCACCTGATCACTTCCTGTTTCCCTGTCTTAAGTTGTGAGCTCCTTCAGCGGCTGGATTACAACTTTGACCTCTGTATCTCCACTGCTGAGCTGAGCGCCTGTCCAAGTGTGACCAGGACTTGTTGAAGGAATAAATGAGTGAATAAACAAAGGAGTAAACTCTGTTAACCACAGTGGTCAATAGACCAGATTGCCCTCTTTCCATGTGCCTTTTCTAAAACTAAGCAGCTCACTTCATATAAGTCCTAGGAAAACAGGCAAACTGGAGAAAAGCCTGTTTGGGGAGACTCTACTTCACAATAATTGTTTTTCTTTTCACTTACAGGAGAGTGCAGCTGCTATGAAGGCTATGCCCCTGACCCTGTTCACAGACACCTGTGTGTGCGCAGTGACTGGGGACAGAGTGAAGGGTGAGTGACAAAGGGCTTTAGGTCCAGGACAGTGCAGGACCAAGTTTTACCTCCTCTGTTGTGTTACCAGAGGCCCCAGGCATCTCCACAAAGAAGACTCTTTCTCTGCAGCAGTAATGTTCCTGCAAAACCCAATGGGAAGTAGTGTTCCTGCAAAACCCATGGAATCACATTTTAGTATTAAACGTACATGATTGATGAATATTCTAGAGAACAAAGGCTGACATTTAAGTCACCCACGCAAACAAAGTAGTCAGTGAACACTTTCTTAAGTGGACTGACAAAGAAAAAGAATAACATTTTCAAACAGACTCCTGAATGGACATGTACACTTTATGAAAGTGCTGAATCCTTCTGTAAATTGGAGACATTATTTTATAATATAAATAGTCTTGCCCAATAATTACTTCTGCAGAACGTGGTTGTTTGTAAAGCTGCTCTAGAGCAGTGGCCACGCGCGAATCCTACCTGCCTCTGACTAATGTCATCTCCTCTCCCCTCTCCTTCTTCCCGTAGACCTTGGCCCTACACGACACTTGAGAGGGGCTATGATCTGGTGACAGGGGAGCAAGCCCCTGAAAAGATTCTCAGGTGAGTTGGCTTTCTTGTTTGGGCATAATTCTGGGAAATGGAGAAAGGACTGATAGGAAGATGTGGTCATGCATCCTTAGACTATTGAGCGTGTGCTCTTCTGAGCTGCACTGAGTACAAAACAACCCTCCCTGGCACTAATGTACCATCATGGCCCAGGTTGCTATGGGAATCTAATTCCCATTTGTCTGGCAGCTAGACTTATAGACTCAGATACTTGAACTGGAGGAGACATTACTGATTATTAAGTCCAGTGGTTTAAAAATACTCTGTAACCATAGAACCTCTTCCCACCACCTCCACAAAATCTTGTGTAAAACTTCAATACACATGTAGATAAAGACATACAGCAAATTAAGTGGCAGAACTGGAAATCAGATTTTAGTTCAAACTGATTCAAAGTCCGTGCTCTTAACCTTTGTGCCAGACTGTCCCTGCTGACATAGCAGTCACTTGTGGAACTCCTGCTGTATGTCAGGACTGCTGGAAAATCAGAGCGGCAATGGTCCCTATCCTCACGGAGTCCACTAGTAAATCAGGAAAAGGAACTTAGTAACACAAAGCAATTCATGAGCTAAATGTTTAACAGATTTGAGAAATGATCATCCAGTTCTGGAGAAAGTTGGCCGACATCATTCCTTAAATAATGCAGGGGACATGGGTGGAGAATTAGGAAATTGCCCTAGAAGGGATGGGAACAGGGGCCCCTTTTGTCTGTTTGCTCTCTGCTTCCCAGGGAGTTCCCCAATGGAAACTCTTACATTGCAGGTCTACTTTCAGCTTGGGCCAAGGCCTCTGGCTTCCTGTCAGCAAAAGCTTTGTGGTTCCGCCGGTGGAGCTGTCCATCAACCCCCTGGCCAGCTGCAAGACCGATGTGCTCGTCACGGAAGACCCTGCAGACGTCAGGTAGGGAATCGTCTCCAGTTCTCTGCACAAGTACTTCTTAAAACCTTGGAAGTCCCCCTGTTGGAGTACCACAGGAACTCCTAAGGAGTGTTCTTGCTGTTTAGTTGACGTAAAGAACACTGTCAAATATTCCGTGCTCCTGAACTCTTAGATGTGACCTCCATCACTGTGTCTCAATGCCTTACGTTTCAACACTATTGCTTTCCTTTTAGATTTATATTAAATATAAGAGAGGCTGATGCATTATCTAGCTCATCACAGGATCATTAATGATCTTATCTTTACTTAACAGTATGTTGGAGAGTCACAAAGGCAACAGTTTAGAAAATGGGATGCTTTCTGTTGTAGTCCATGGGATGTACTTTGGGCTAATTTATGAATTTTAAATGTTCAGGCTAAAGGCCAGGCGTGGTGGCTCACACCTGTAATCTCAGCACTTTGGGAGGCCAACGCAGGTGGATCACCTGAGGTCAGGAGTTCTAGACCAGCCTGGCCAACTTGGTGAAACCTGGTCTCTACTAAAAATACAAAAATTAGCCTGATGTGATGGTGCATGCCTATAATCCCAGCTACTTGGGAGGATGAGGCTGGAAAATCGCTTGAACCCGGGAGGCGGAGGTTGCAGTGAGCTGAGATCGAGCCACTGCACTCCAGCCTGGGGAACAGAGTGAGATTCCATCTCAAAAAAAAAAAAAAAAAAAAAAAAAAAAGGTCCAGGCTAAATCTTTTGTTCTTAACTTATAAAAGCATGGAGACTACATTTCACTTTACATTATCCTGCAGCTTGTAGCTAACTTCATTATAGACTTACTCTACTGCGTACTAATTAGATGCTTACATATCATTCTGCCCCATTATGGTGCACTTCTCAAGGTCAAGGAAAATAACTTATTTAGCTTTTTAATCCCTAGCCCCTAGTACATATTGGACATCTATTAAATGTTTATTGATTTAATTAAGTCTGTGGTCTTAGATCTGATCTTAGCACTGTTCCGGAGCTTTCTAGTGGAGGGTTTATTTCTCTCAATTTGATTAGGGGAAGCATTCTAGAAATTCTGATGTTACCAAGAATAGAGTAGTTTTACTTCTAAGACTGACTTGTACACAGCTTATTGGCTCGTGAACTGGAACTATATCATGGCCCCCCTAACTACCAGTGACTGTTTTTCAACAGCTCCATAGTTGCCTTGGGTCATTCTAAATCACGATGCTATCAGTATTTCTATGGCATCTTGACAGAAAGCTCCTAGAACCCAACTCTCTTACTTTACAATGTTTTTACTCTCACCTTGTCAGCTTTCACTGGGAGGGATGAACTTATCATGCTTTTTTAGGCTATTAGCATTTCCCAAAAGAGGATGTTTTAAAAAGAATAGGTTTATAAAGAGATGGCACTTAGGGTATGAAATAGCGATTACTAGGAACTAAAATAGCTTCACATACACATTCACCTACTGATTCATTGATATTTACCATTGTTTTCATCTTTGATAGAATTAAAGTATATGAGGTTTTAGTAAAGCATGTGCTAAGGTTTCTCTGCATTACATATTTTAAAGATAAAGCAAGGACCATCTGGTTTAAAAGACTATTCTTAAAGAGACACAGTTACTTTGTTAGAAATCAGCTGAAAAGAAAGTCTTGACTAGCTTTCCTCAGAGTTCTGTCCTGTTGACATTGCATCCATGATTTCAGTGGAGATTCAGATGATACAGCTCTCCGGCTGGCTGATGGGAACGCATACTCTGGAGTTGGATAGGGCTGCTTTAGAATTCCATCTCTACCAAGTGTGAACTGTGTCATCACGGTGGCCAAGTTTAATTCTCTATGCTTTCGTTTATTTGTCTGCAAAATGGGGATAATAACAGTGCCTTCCTCACAGAAGGTAATAATAATAATCATAGTTCATATCCATTGATCATTTTCTAAGTGCCGAGTACTTCAATAGTATTATCACATTCTTACATCAGTTCCATGAGGTGGTGCTCATTTTTCAGATTCCAAAATAAATAAACAAACCTGAGGCATAGAGGTAATGCCTTCACTAGTAAGAGATGAAGCCACATTTCAATCCCTGATCTGCAATAGGGGATAAAAGATTGCAATCATCACCATTTGAGAGAATCTGCACTACGTAGATTCAGTTTTCCAAGCTGCACTAATAAACCTTGTTTGACATGACATTGCCCAGGCAAGCGTATCATGGGCGTTTAGAGAATTAACAAGTTCCAGTCAGATGATATGTTAGAAATTTAATAAATAATAGATCATAATTATAGATAGCCAATAATACTGCCCTGGAATCACAACAGAGAGATTAGAGGAAAGACTATGCGGAAAAGCAGAGTTAAAGGAAAACGGAAGGTAAGCATTACAGTAGGATTGGAAAGGAAAGCTTGAACGTGCATTGCAAGTTGATTCTTTGATTTTTAATCTGTGATAAATTCTTGGACAATTATGAGATCTCACACTACAGTAGGCAGAACAACTTAGTAGTTAAATGTACAGACTGTGACTTACCAAGGCAGCTACATTTAAAATAACTAATGATAACAAATGTTAGGAAGGATATGGAACAACTGTGGCTTTCATATTTTTATAGTGAGAATATAAATAAGTATGACCACTATGTAAACCTGTGGAGTGGTATCTACTAAAGTTGGAGGTATATATCTCCTATATCTCCTATAGCCCATCAGCTTCACCCATAAGGGTATGTATAACAGAAATATGGAAATGTGTACCACAAGTAGGACTTACAAAAATACGAATAGAAGCACTCATTTGTACTGCTAGAAAGCTAGAAAAAAAATACAAATACTCATCAGTGAAAAATTAGATAAATAAATTATGGAATAATAACACAATAGAATATCTTTAAGAATGAATATGAAAGAACACAGTAATCATACATAGCACCTTGGATGAATCTAACAAATATAATACAGAATTTTGGAAACCAAACACAAAATAATATTAATATGTTTATATAAAAACAAAAAAACTAGTTTTACTAATTAGTAGAAAACTAATTTATGATGTTAGAAGAAAGGATAGAGATTACTTCTGGGCGATGGAGAGGGTGGTGACATGGGGAACTATGAGTGGGCTTATGTGATGCTGATAATGTTTGATTGATTGTTATGGCTGGTGGTTACATGAGTGTTTTAACTCTGTGAAAATTCACTGAGCTTCACACTTTTCTCTGTGTATTCTATATTTTGATTAAACATAAAGTTTATTGTCCAAGGGCATAGGCTATGGAACTCAAGCAAATTGCCTGAGTGCAAATCTTAGCTCCATCACTTGCTTACTGCAAGAGCTTTTCTGGAGCTGTGTTTTCTCCTTGAGAATAATGGAAATAAAAATCTCATAGCATATATGGAGTGATGAAGATTAAGTGATATATTACATGTAAAGCGGTGAGTTTGCTATGTGGTGAACTCTTTAGAAATGTTAGTTATCATGCTCCTTATTGTAACATAGTGACTTTTGTTCTCTTTATCTTTTCATTACTTTCTCATGTTTTTGCTGAAAGGCTATATACAACCTATGGTGCATCTTAAAATCAATAGTTGCTCAGTATTGAGGATTCATATTAACCACTTTGTCATGGGCTTTGGGGGAGACTTAAATGAGTCTATAAATTCCAGTTCAGTATGCTAGGTCTGTGGCTTTATGTACATGGACATGGTTATAGAATGAATGAAGAGTCACATGTGTGGTAAACATAGAGTGCCCTAGGGGACTGGAAAGGATTGGAAAAGAAAGATGTATCTGATTGAGGGAATTAGGCAAATATTTTCAAGAGAGAGAACCTTGCCAATTAATCAAGAACTGTGGCTAAGCTTTGGCTTTGTGCAATCTAGGTGAGGGGGAAGGCTTTCAAGTGTGAGAGGTTGAAGGGCAAGAGAAAACTCTCCCCTGGACTGCTCCCATTCTCCAGTCTATCCTAGCAGGAAGCTGCTGGGAATGAGATTTTTAGCATTTGAGACACTAATGATGCCAGCTACAAAGGTGGAAGAGCGAATCTCTAGCTGAATTGCATACAGATATATTTTAATTCTGAAAAATCTTAGCTGGACCCCTCCTGTGTACCAGATACTGTGCCAGGTACCATAGGAATACAGAGATGAATACAGTCTGCCTCTGCTTTCAGGAGTTTCATGACATAGCAAGGAGCATGAAACAAGAGACCAACTTGAGAGATGGAATAAAAGATGCTTGTGGAGGGAGAAGCATGACAAACAACACTTATTACTGCATACCGGGCCTTCTTCACAATTTCACCTGGAGCAGATTCTTCTTATAAGAGAAATATGAGAATAGCTATTATAGTTGGAATAATAATCACCCACAAAGCCCAGTTTTGGAGCCCCTCAGTCATTTTTCTGTGATCTCAACTCAATGAAAATGAAATGGTGAAATACTGTTAATTCCTGAACAATGTTGAAAGAATAATGGGATATCAGAGTGCAAGCTGGCATGGCTCACTTGGTGACAGTTTTCACATTGACTTAGTTCTGAATAGAATTAGGAATATCTCCTTGCTCTTTTGGCCTTTCAATTCCAAGTACTGAGAATTTACTGAACACCTACCATATTTTAAACTAAGTAATAGAGATATAAAAATAAGACAAAGATTTCAGGGCATTAAATGAGTCAAAATTGCAAACAAAAAATGTCATACTTTGTGACAGTTGAAGAAGATAGAGGGAAAGTTCAAGGCAGAGAAAAGACACAAAATCAGAGGTGGCCAAACCCACCTGGAGGTTGAAAGCAAGGACTCACAGCTTCTATGCCAAATTTTGAAGTATTAGCAGGAAGTCACTAGCTCACTGGTTTTCAAAGTGTATTCCCTGGACCAGTAGCATTAGTATGACCTAGAAATGTATTAGAAATGTAAATTCTCATATCTAGTGTAGTCTGATAATGATCCCCAAAGGTATCATCAGATCCTAACTCCTAGAACTTATAAATATTATGTTGTTTGGAAAAAGGGTCTTTGCAGATGTTACACCGCATCTTATCATAGGTTGATTATTCTGAATTATCTGGACAGGTCTGAAACACCATAATGAGTGCCCTTAGAAGAAAGAAGCACAGTGAGATGTGACATGCACAGTGGAGAGGCAGTTTGAAGATGGAGTTAGAGACCGAGTGAGGCAACCATAAGCCACAGAATGCCAGCTTCCGCCAGAAGCTGAAAGAGGCAAAGAAAAGATTGTTCCCCAGATGCTCCAGAGGGAGGACCACCTTGCTGACACCCTGATTTTTGCCCAGGCATACTGATTTCAGATTTCTGGTTGTTTGAAGCTGCCCCAGTTTGTGGTGATTTGTTGCAGCAGCCACAGAATCTATGTAATAATACACCTGCTAAATTAGGTATTTTGGAGGTGGGCCCAGAATTCTGGTTGAAGAAATCCTCAGGTGATTCTAACGCTCACTAAAGTTTGAGTACAAATGCACTTGATATCAAAACAAGGAATGAATCACCTGGCTTAAGTAGAAAACAAAAGATATGAGGGCTTGAAAAGTCCAGAGTGCCAATGGCTTTTGGCATAGTAAGGTTTTTATGTTCCCAAACGTTGGGACTCACTATTCCTGTTTCTTTTCGTCCTTCATCTCTGTGTTTCTCTGGTACATTCTGTTTTTCTGTTTTTCTTTTTCAGGCACACTGTCACTGACCTCTCCAGGCTTACAACCACAATTAAGCATTGCCAAAGTAATGAGATGCCCCCTTTCCCAGTGGTTTATGCAGAAGTCCTGGTACTGAGGAACAGCAATAATCTCACATCCTTGCTTAGGTGGCACTGTTCCAAGTGCTTTACTGGAATAAGTTCATTTAATCTTCACTCATTATTAGCTCCATTTAATGCATGGGGAAACTGAGGCACAGAGAGCATTATGTACCTTGCCCAAGGTCACACAGCCAGTAAGTAATAGAACCAGGTTTTGAATCATGAGAGTCTGATTCTTGAGTCCATGTTCCTCATCTCTAAGCTATGATGCCTCTCTTTGGCCTATTTTGGGATCTTTGCCAATATCCCACATCAATCTCTCAAGAGACAAAGCGCTCCAAGTAGCCAGACCTGGGTCACCAACTTTCCCTTGAAACCACGGTTGAATGAGGGGCACCTTAACCACCTGGTAGGATAGTTCCCCAGTGAAAAAGCAGGACAGGTAGAAAATAGATGTTGAATAAGAAAAACTCAGAGATGTTTTATACATGGGCAAGGCCCAGGGCCTTGAACTGGCAAAGTGTGGCATGCCTAAGAAGGAACTTTTTTTTTTTTTTTTTTTTTTTTGGAGACACAGTCTTACTCTGTCACCCAGGCTGGAGTGCAGTGGTGCCATCTCAGCTCACTGCAACCTCCACTTCCCAAGCTCGAGCTATTCTCCTGCCTCACCCTCCACAGTAGCTGAGATTACAGGCATGCACCACCACGCCTGGCTCATTGTTGTACTTTTAGTAGAGATGGGGTTTCACCATCTTCGCCAGGCTGGTTTCAAACTCCTGACCTCAAGTGATCTTCCCACCTCGGCCTTCCAAAGTGCTGGGATTCCAGGCGTGAGCCACCACGCCTGGCCAGGAGGAACTTCCATTTCAGTTTGGCTGCAGTGTAGTGCCAATGGATGCATGGCAGTTGATGATGGGAGAGAAGGACAGCAGACAGAACATGCATGCTCTTTTCTCTCCTCTTCTCTCTCTTTTTTCAGCTGTTAACCACCTGGACTAGCAGAGTCAGCAATGACTCTAGGGGTACTTGAGGGTAGTGTATTCACTCACTGCTCTAGGGTCCCCAGCAGATGTTCCTGTGTGACTGCTCCAGATACTGGAATCTGGCTTGGGACTAGGCAGCACCCCTAGTCAGATATAGTGCATGCTGGAAACATGGGCCATGTATCTCCAGGTGCAATCCTCAACAAATGCACACCAGGTACTTCTCTGTGTAATGAACATTGTGCTAGGCTCTAGAAGTAGAAAAACCAGAAAGAGGAGTAGTAGGAAAGAGTGTAGAATTAACTTGAGCCAAGTTTGTTCACCTCTTTGAGCCTCAATGTCAGAATCAGGAAGATGGACATTAGTGTGTTTTTCTCATACGGTGGTTATTAGGATGACATAATGTGTATAGTATTACTAGTACAGTATATTACATGTAACTGATGTTCAATGAATGAGAAGTTTTAGAAGTAGTAGGAATTGTAGAATTATGGTACAGTTAAGGAAGCAACCATATGATGCAGTGTGGTCAGTGATTAAAAGATGTAGTTCATGGTACAGAGCAGTATAAAGAAGGGATGTGTGCCTCCTTTCTCTGGATTACATTGTGCATTGATGGCAAGGGCATTGATGGCAGAAGGGAGGGTCGGGGCACAGGACACGTGGAGTAGGCAGGAGTCAGGGCTAGTCACTCGATGCATTGCATGGCGGCACTTGGCTTGCGAAGGATCCAGGCAGCAGAGTCTAGGGGGAAGGTCCTTGATACCGGTCTTACATCATTTGATATTCAAGATATCTCTCTCCTGTTGGAAGGGAGCGAAATTGACTTCTTGCCTTTGCAGCTCTGCCAGCTTTCATTAATGAGTGTGTGTGTGTATATGTGTGCATGTGTGTGCATGCATTGTAGGCAACCTAGAAGTGTGCTTTCCTTTTCAGTAGGCATGTTGATAGAGGGGTGGCTTCTTCAGGTAGAATCTCAAGTCCATCATGCTTCCTCTAAACTTTTCCTTTTCTCACGGATTACTCACACAAATGTTCCTTTCCCAAAGGGCAACAGAACTTTAATAGGGAACCCACTTACCTGCTTGAAACACAGAAGAGGTATTGGGCAAAGTGAATAGCATGGACACTGGAGCCAAACTGCTTAGGCTCAAATCCCAGCTCCACCACTGACTAGCTGACCTTGGGGTAAGGTAAATTCTGAACCTCAGTTTCCTATCTCAAAGATAACACACCCTCTATCTTTGAATGTTTTTTTGAGAATGGAATAAGATAACACATTTAACCTTTTAGCCCCATAGTCATTAATAATAATGACTAAAATTTATTGATCACTTGCTTGATGTCAATGTCTAAGTGCTCTACATGTTTTCATTCTGACTCCTCACGACAACTCAATGATGTAGTTATTGTTACTTACAGATGAAGAAACTGAGGCACAAAGATGTTAAGTCATTCGGCCGGGCGCGGTGGCTCACGCCTGTAATCCCAGCACTTTGGGAGGCCGAGGCAGGTGGATCACAAGGTCAGGAGTTCAAGACCAGCCTGGCCAAGATGGTGAAACCCCGTCTCTACTAAAAATACAAAAAAATTAGCCGGGCGTGGTGGCAAAATACAAAAAAATTAGCCGGGCGTGGTGGCGTGCACCTGTAATCCCAGCTACTCTGGAGGCTGAGGCAGAGAATTGCTTAAACCTGGAGGGGTGGAGGTTGCAGTGAGCCGAGATCGCGCCACTGCACTCCAGCCTGGGCAACAGAGCGAGGCTCCATCTCAAAAAAAAAAAAAAAAAAAAAAAAAAAAGATGTTAAGTCATTCATGCAAGGTCACATGGGTAGTATGTGGCAGAATCAGGACTTCAACTCAGGATGTTTTGTGAGTGCTCAGTAAATGCTGGCTGTTGCGGAAGAAAGGGCATTCTCTGTAAGATGGAGGAATAGGTTCATTGGACTTTATATCTTACTCTTTGTTGAGCATTTGGTCTATTAAGTGTGTGTGTTTTTTATGCAAGCAGGAGGTGAAATATTAAATGGGGAAGGGGAAAGACTGGGTAACTCACAGCTAGGTTCATGGAATATGGGCATTAGCATTTTCCTGGTACCTCCACATCGCTCCTTCTTTTTTTTTTTTTTTAGAGAAAATGAAGCCCCTCTGAGAAACATTACTATAAAGGCCCCCACGCTTCCTCGCAGGTGGATCTACCCTATGCCCTCCACTCTTTCCAGCCCCACTGCCTGTCATTCAGCCAGTGAGCCTAGAGACATACATATTTTTCCCCATTTTAGTTTAGCAATCATAATAAAAGTGAAGTCTATTAGGATGAATTTCTGCCCAGGCTCGGTAAATCTCTTCAAACATTGTTCAGCACCAAATTTCTGTAAGTCTTCGCCACTGGGGAGACTGTAGCACGCACCAACTGTCAGCTCAGATAGAGGGCTCAAGACAGCCTCTGCTAAGTGAAACTCAAATGGAGACTTTGGAATATAAATATTGAAGTGACCCAGGCTAGATAAAGGGGAACCAGTTAGCTAAGCTTCTATCTTACATGCAGGAGACGCTAAATTATTAAAACTGTAATAAATGTAATAATAAATATTTGATGTTGAATTATAGAAAGCTTTGCAGATACAGTGAAACTGAGAAACGAGTTGTTATATCTGCATTAGAAGTTAAACACTTTTAAAAGGGGACTTCTGATGTTGAGACGAGTCTGCAGATCTTTAGATTAAAGAGAGAGACACCTGAAAGTATGATTTTTGGCACGTATACTGGGCTGGGGGTCAGGATACCTGGGTTTGAAGCCTGACCCCAAGCTGGAGACAGCGATCAGTAGCATTTTTGGTCAGAGGCCTCCCGCTCAGCTTCCTGTAAGTGATCCTTACAGCCATCTTCTGATATTGAAGCTATTTTTATCTCCCATTTCACAGATGAGGAAGCTGACATTATAAGGCTTTAGGCAGCACAGATGGTAAAGGGATGGATTGGAATTTGAACATAGACTTCTGACCTGAAGACCGCATCCATCCACCCATTCATCATTCCACGGCACCTCCCTCACTTCCTGCATGGAAGCCCTTTCTGCTCTGTATTCATCAGGATCGTTTCGGATTCAGGGGACAGAGACCCAATTCAAGTTAGCTTAATGACAACTGTATTGGAATAACATCATGGGAAGGACAAGAGATCAGCTCAGCCACAGGAATGAGGAAGATTGAGGGAGTTAGATGATATTAGGATTCTGTTTTTCCTCTCTGCATCATTCCATGAGGGCTTCATTCTCTTCTATTGTATAACCACTTTCTTTCCATACTACCCATCTTGTCATGATAGGGGTTGTGATACTCATG
The DNA here is from genome assembly GCF_049350105.2 of Macaca mulatta. Lineage (NCBI taxonomy): Eukaryota > Metazoa > Chordata > Mammalia > Primates > Cercopithecidae > Macaca > Macaca mulatta. The sequence goes on from NC_133420.1 coordinate 41,329,627, forward strand.
ACTCCCCAAGCTCTTTGTGACTCTTAACACCAGGGAGAAATAGTTCTCTTCCCTGAGTCTCCTTTTGAAAAATCCTAGAGAAGTCTGTCACATGTTAGAAGTCCAACCCTGGCTTAGTCATCTATCATTAGGGGACAGGGTCACAATGTACAGATACAGTCATGGAAATAATTGAGAGGACCGTGAACTGCAAATCTATTCCAACCCATGTCTTCAAAATTCTCCCTGGATTTTGAAGTTTATTCCTCTAACAGGTTGCACTAAATCAAAGATGGCAGCCATTAACCAGCCTACATGCCAACTCAGATACATGGTTAGGAGCTGCCTAAGATATGCTGGGAAGGTTTCTGAGACTACAAACAGACTCAGCTGGGAAAAGTGTCATGATGAACTCATTTGCCCACCTTCAGTGTTGGACAAGGAGTTGTAACAGAAAGGTCATGTGTTTGCCATCTCTGAACTTGATGGTATTTAGAAGTCCTCCCTATTTCCTATGTCATGACCTCACTGTGTTCCCCTACAAAATGAAGAGGTAACTTTTGTTGCTGAGACATGAGAGAAAGGACAGTCATGTGAGTGGAGATGCCGAGGATGAATTTGAAATGGAACTGTCTTATCCACAAGTTTCCATCCATCTATGCTATCTCAGAGGATATATTTGGATAATCTTATCTTGGTGCCAATACATTTCCTGAAATAAATTTCTGGCTTGCAGCAAAGTAAAGGCGTCCATGTAGGTGCTTCCTAGATACTGTCTGGCACTATCATTGTCACTTATATTAAAAGGGAGCACTCTAAGCTATAAACAAACTACCCGCATCATAGGGCCCTTGAATTGTGTCCTATAGTTTCAAAGGCTTGTTTAAACAATTATAAACTCACAGACTGGAAGGGACCTTCTGATGCATATTTTCTATCCTCTGCCATTGCATGGACAGTCCTGAGTGATGGAATCTACCTTCTGCTGATAGACATCTCATTGCCTCCTGCTTCGTTGCCTGCCATGGTCTCACAGTGTTTCCTGGAAAGCCTCACTCTGTCTCACCTAAACAGGTCATATTTTCAATTATGCAGATAGCAGCTCAGGGACAGTGATCAAGATAAGCTAAAATGAGAAACCATTCTGCCTTTTAAGGCCCACTCATTGCAGCTGAGTAGAACTATGTTTCCCTTAGCGTATCTCACTCTGCCCAATAGGCATCAACCACCCAGTAGACAACATACACACTCACACACACACACATACGCACACATGCACACACCAGGGCAGTCTAGTCAGAAAGATGAGTTGGATATGTCAATGAATAATTAATTTATCTGTACCTTAGGTTTAACTCCTTTCCTTCTCACCAAACAAGGAGACTAATATCAAAGAGGATCCCAGCAAGAAACAGGTGGCATGCTCAGACTTGGGGAGATTTGAAAGGGGACTATGCACAAAATTGAGGGAAAGTTCCAGAAAAGCAACAAGAGATCTGCAGTGCCCTGTGGCGAGTGTCTGGGTCAAGGTGAGGGTGAAGTTACAAAAATATGGAAAGGGAATTCCATGGAACTGTGGCCTTTAGTCAAGGGATACACACAGCTCATGGTGACTCTGCAGCAAAAGAGCCAGGAAAACAAATGTCCCAACTGTACCCAACCACTTCTTACCAAACCTCCTGCTGATGCTGCCATTTGCTGAACCCAGAGAGAAGCCAACTATAAGAGCCCATCAAGTCCATCCATCAAAGTCAGCCTCCTGAGCACAAGGCAGGAGAAGGATAAGCTGAGAGTGAGTTTGGAGGAGCAGATGGAGGAAAGTCCCAAGTTCTTTCATCCTACCTTCAAAATATACTCAAAAATGGTCATTCCTCTCCATCGTCATGGATACTTTCTGACTCAGGACCTCATACATAGTTTCACTGCTTTCAGTCCCCACCACACTCTGTGCACATCCCCAGTCCAACCACTGTACCAAGTGGGCCATGGCTATTTCCTACTTAAAACCATTTAGAACCCCACCTTCAACTGCCTCAAAATAAAAATCCATACTGTTTCAGCCGGCATTCAATAGCACTTCACAATCTGGCCATCATACCCTCTGGTCTCATCTACCACCGTGTCCCCAGTTGCTATTTCCTCAAAATGCTGTCCACTTTCCATTTTCCTTGCCTTTTCCAGTACGCTCCCTCTGCCTAAAATAGCCCAGTGCTCACAGTCCCCAGTGTACCTAGCATACTACTCTTCATCCATTCCAGTCTTACAGACGCATCACTTCCTCTGAGCTTCCTTTTGAGAATGTGCCCTCCAGAATCATAGGCACCTCATTGGTATGTTCATGCTGCTAAAATATTTTTTTCAGATGTAAAGGTCAGGGCATTGCATTATATTGCACTGGAGCCAATTATAGTTTAGTATCCCTTTCTGTCCTCACCTGGTAATCTATGTGTTTCTAGAGTTCATGGATTGAATCTGAACCGTCATTGCATTCCGAGTTCTAAGCACAGTAAATGGCTCAGAGAGAGGACATAGAAAATTGCAATGACATTAATTTTATGTGGCTCTGTTGGTATGCTCACGAAGATGTTTTGATATTACTACTAAATTGCTTAACAAACACCTTTACACTATCTCCAAGTATCATTCAATCCTCTTACTTATAAACACTCTACCATCAAAACAGCCCTATCAAAATTTCTTGCATCCCAGTGCCTATTGTATTATATTATGACAACACACATTATCTTGCAGTGGTTCCAAATAACACTAGTACTTTGGGGTTAGTAGATGCAACAAAATTAAAAAGGAGGATTCCATAATTTAAAAGGTTTGAGAAACCCTATTATAAATGAAGTTGCTACATTGATTTCCTTGCTGGCAGGTTTCCCAGGGACGTTAATATGTGAACAAATGTCATAAATCTTTAAGAAATGAAGTCTATTTCTACAATCTCTCCAACACTATTCAAGTAGGAGCAAGTTCAGGACCAGCATTCCTGAAGACATCAAGTAATACCAGATTAGTCCATCATGGCTTAGAGGCTATACAAGTTAAACCAAACATCAGAAAATGGGGGATTTGGTTCCTATGGGGTATCTTTCAAAGCACACACACATATTTGGGGAGTGGGCAGAGGGAACCAGTCTCTCTCCTGTTGGCTTAGTCAGGCTGGTCAACCTCTGAACTCCCTGTTTAATTTCCTTGACTCTGCAGAAGACATAGGGTCCTCACTGGGGAGGCAGTGTGTGGATAGGATGCCCAGGCTGGGGTATTCCAGAGAAAGAACAAGTCCCAGGTGAGTAGAACTACAACATTTCCTAGAATTGACAGAGGAAGAAAAGTAAGTGAGACAGAGTAGTGAAGAAGAAGCAGCCCTGCCAGCTGAAACCCTTTAGCCTAACGCATCCCATCAGCGGTACAGGCTATGGTGCTAAATGTTCTGCCTCAAATCCCAGCTCTACCATTCACTATGTGGGTAACAGTGGACAAGTTAACACCTCCCACTGCCTCATTCTCCATATGTGCAATATAAGAATAACCCTAGCTATCTTGTGCAAATGCTATTGAGAATCAAGTGAATTGATGCATGATGCATTTAGCATAAATATATTGGCTACTGTTGTTGTCATTATGTTACAATTATTGAGTTCAGATTTTGATCTGTTGTAGGAATCCTTCATTAAGATATTTTTAAACTCATGCCTTTCAGAAATGATTGTGACTCTTGTTTTGTGCATACTCTACTTGCGTTTCCTAAGGTTTTGCTTCCAATAAGTGTTCATTAAGTACATGATGATTGAGTCATTGGAGTGAGACTCAAAGATGCTTCCAAAAAGAATATGAGACGGATAGCAGTGTTTTTCACAATAGCTAAACATGGAAGCAACTCAACTGTCCATCAACAGATTATCTAATAGAATATTATTCAGCCCTAAAAAGGGACATTCTGACATATGCTACAACATAGATGAATCTTGAGGACACTATGCTAAGTGAAATAAACCAGGCACAAAAGGACAAACACTGTATGATTCCACTTATATGAGGTACTTAGAGTAGCCAAAATCTTAGAAACAGAAAGTAGATAGTGGTTGCCAAGAGTTGGGGGAAGGGTAATGGAGAGTTATTGTTTAATGGGTATAGAGTTTCATTTTGCAAGATGAAAAGACTTCTGGAGATGACGGTGGTGATGACTGCCACCAATATAAATACACTAATACCACTAAACTATACCTTAAAAGTGATTAAGATAGTACATTTTATGTTGTGTGTATGTTACCAAAATAAAAAATGGTGGAAGCCTGGGTTGGGGGAAGAAATAAGAGAAAAACGAATGGTTTTGGGGGAAGGGTGCATGACCATCCCTGCCAGTTCTAGCAAATTATGCCACACCTTAAAGGCATTCTAGATGCAGAGCCCCTGGAGCATACAATATAGCTCCACAATACACCTCTCCCTCTCTCCTCCCCTTATAGCATCTTTCAGCCCTGCAGTCTCTTCCTAGGTGTGGCCAGGTTGAGTTAACTGTGTTGAAATGGGGTAGCCTGGGGAGATTCATGACATGGATCTGGCTGGATTCACACACTGGACTTCACAAGTTCTGGGGGCTGAGTCAGCTGTGCAGGTCTCTGATCCAGTGGGGTAAATATGGCATCGAGAAGGCATGGTTGGCCTGGTCTTTGGGAGGAAATTTTGGTTTCCTGTGAAAGCTGAGAATACAATAGATCAAGAGGGAAATCTTCACTTCCTTCATCTCTAAACTGGGTTTTAAAGAGGGGGATTTTGTCCCCCAGCAGACATTTGGCAATCGGTGGAAACATTTTTAGGGGGTTACAACTGGGAGAGTGCTATTGGCATCTAGTAGATGGAAGTCAGGGATATTGCAAAACACCCTACAATGCCCAGGGCAGCCCTCCACCCCACGAAAATAAAGAATTATCCAACCCCCCAATAGCAAAAGGCTAAAGTTGAGAAGACATGCCTTAGATGAAGTTATATTAGTCCTATTGAGTGGATGAAAAAAAAAAAGTCAGGCCTAGAAGGTATAATTTCAAACCCACGTTCTTTTCATTGCACCCACTAGAAATCCAGTTGTAAAGAGTATTAAGCCAAATTAAAGCATAAAAAGCTGGCATGCATAGTCTAAGCCTGGGGAGGCAAAACAAAGAATTGAATACAGGATACTCCTGAGGTAGTAGCCTGGCCTCAGCAATGAGCATCAACCTTAGGTTTTTGAAAACCTTCGGCTGGGGTCAAAAGGGAGTTCTGCAGAGCCTGGCTTAGATGGTCCAGCGACCCCAGCTGCGGGACTAGGAGGAGCATCACTGGCAGAGTGTCAGGCAAGGTCTGACAACACCTCCCCTCCTCCAAAGTGAGCCAGAGACACCTTGCCCTCCCTGGCTGTGACGCATTTTGAACATTAAAAAAAAGTTTACAATCCCAGTGAGGCAGGCATAAATCACAGCGTCTCCGTGCAGCACCAGCAGACATGACTTATGGCCCCATCGCCATGGCAACGGGAGTGCAGCCGGCACGCGCACAAAAGCACCGCTCGCGCCTGACAGGCCTTTGCGTGGCCCTGATGGAGAGGCAAGTGTTCCGGAGAAACGATGTATTATTCTCCGGAACTCGCTGCCCATTTGTCTTCATTCTGCACCGGAGCGAGACGCTTGCTTTTTCTCTCTTCTCCCCATCCCCAGCCAACAGGTTGTTTTCTTTGCTGTCTTCTGCATGGGAAGGTGTTTTCTTCAACTTTTAATCTGTTCTCTGAAGGTTTACGGAAAAGACCCCAATTAAGGCTTGCAATGGGTCTGCCTGGCTGTCCTTTCTGAGCTGGGAGTTATGGTGACAGCTTCCAGTGTTGAGCATCTGCACGTGTGGACCCCCTGCAGCTATTTCTTCCATACGTTTAGCAAATAGGCTCCTTAGATGTTCTTCCTGCCTCCCTAACCCCTGCCTTTCAGGTCATCCTCCATGAGCTGCTGGAGTGGATTCTTCTAAACTGCAAACTTGCTTTAGACCCTTCCATTGCTCTGCTTGCTGTTGCTATGAGGATAAAGCCCACACTTCTCAGTGTGACACTCATAGCCCTTGAGGACTCAGCCCTGCTTCTCTCTCCAGTCACATCCTCGTGCTCCATTCTGGAGGTTCCCGCCTTCTTGAGTGCCTTTAGGTCCTCATAACTCTTGTCCTTCTGCCTAGAACACAAGCAGCACATGCCTCTTTATTTGGCTACGTTTTACTCATCCATCAGGGTTTGGCATACACTACCTCCTCCAGGAAGCCTTATCTGATTTCACACATCCAGTGTAGAAGCCCTTTCTCTTTTGCCCTCATGTTCTGCCATCTCCCAGTGGTCACACTCACCCTCTCCACACAGTGCTTCTGTGTCTCAGTGCTGCTGTATCTGCCGATCCCCATCTTACTGCTGTAGTCGATTATCATTTCCTCTCTCCAGGCATTTAACACCTCCTTACCTCCTCACTGCACTTCCTGCCTTCACTCTTGCCACCCTCAAACTGAGGCCCCACATGGCAGTCAGGAGATAGTTTTTTCAGCACAAAAATTGTTACATCATTTCCTTGGTTGAACCCATTTCATGGTCTTTCTTTGCCTTTGTAAGAAGTCCAAACTCCTGGCATGCCCCCTGCTTACACCTGCTGCCTGCATCCTACATCATACTCTCTGCCAGCCAGCTGGACCTGGCTTATTTCTAGGTATCTTTTATGTTTGCTTATCTCTAGGACTGTTGTGATCCTAGAACATCTACTCTCCGTGCCATGCCCACCAATTTCCAGTGACTAGGGCTATTCCTACTCATCCTTCCAGCCTCAGTTTAAACATCTCTTCTTCCAGGAGGTCAGATCTTGGCTCTTTAGATTAGTTTAAGTGAGTGGTTCTCAAACGTGACTCCATTCGTATAACCTGATGATCTCTTAACAAAATCACAGGTGCATGCTCAAACTAGTGGAAAATTTGAAGAGTAGCAGAATATTCACATAGCCTCAAATTAGTCTACTAATTACAAAGTAAAAATAATAACCTTACAGTGGGGAAACCTGGCCAGTGCCACCTTAACCAAAGTTAACATCACAAATCAACATCACATCCTTCCTGATATGCATTGAGAAAGCCACCACATCATGTCTGTGGTGTTCTTGTCAAGAATACATAATCTGAATCTAGGCCATACGCAGTGGGTCACACTTGTAATCCCAGCATTTTGGGAGGCCGAGGCAGGTGGATCACGAGGTCAAGAGATCGAGACTATCCTGGCCAACATGGTAAAACCCCGTCTCTACTAAAAATACAAAAATTCAGCTGGGTGTGGTGGTGGGCGCCTGTAGTCCTAGCTACTCAGGAGGCTGAGGCAGGAGAATCGCTTGAACCTGGGAGGCGGAGGTTGCAGTGAGCCAAGATCGCGCCACTGCACTCCAGCCTGGTGACAGAGAGATAGAGCAAGACTCTGTCTCAAAAACTAACAAAGAAAAAAACACATAATCTGAATCTAAGCATGAGGAAACATGAAACAGACCCAGATTGAGAGGCACCATATAAAATAACTGACCTGTATCCTTGGGAACATCAAGCTTATAAAAGCAAAGCAGGCTGAAAGCTGTCCAAATTCAAAGATCCCAAGAGACCATGAGAACTGAGTGCAACACATGGGCTGGAACTTTCTTTTGCTATAAAAACATTAGTGGAACACTTGAAGAAACGTATAGATTAGGTAATAGTACTGTATTAATAGAAACCTCCTGATGTCAGTAATTATATTAGAGTTACAAAATAAAATATCTTAGTTTTTGAAGCAATGTGCCCCAAAGTATTTAAGAAAACAAAAAGCATTTTGTCTTTCTTTACCTTATTCCCAGTTAAGAAAAAGAAAAAAGTGT